>NC_080672.1:148071010-148392625 GCF_030247195.1 Topomyia yanbarensis
CATAACTGAGCAGGAAAAAATGTACAAAAAGCAACGGCTCAGGTAACGGGTACTCAATGACTGACCGACTTGTTTGCGAACTACTCAATCTAGTCCTCGACGATAAACCTAGTGTACTCTGACGGAGTATCCCCGGCGAGAAAAATTCTCCCGAAACCGAGCCTACCAACAAGGTGTCGAGGTCAGTTTAGTCCCCCCCTCAGTCTAGTCCCCCCATCAGCGAAGGAAGTTTTCCCAATTCCGATTTTTCTTTGGTTTTAACACCACAACTTCATGAGCCTCTCGGCCATGTCTGGTGTCATTTAGCACCGTAACTCCTTCTTGAAAGATCTTTGATACCCTTTCTTTCCATTTCGCCCCACTTCCCCGATGAGGCATTCAGCTCCGGACTTTACTAAAATCTTCTTCGCAAACTACTGGGTCTAGTCCCCGACAATGAAACTTACCTAGTCCGACGGAGAATTCCCCGGCGAGAGAAGTTCTCCCAAAACCGGGCCAACCAACAAGGTGTCGAGGTCAATTCAGTGATTCCAGTGGAGCATGGCATCCGATGCACTAGTGCTCCGATGACCCGCGACTGGTGATGTTCCGTCACGGTCTACTCAATCTAGTCCCGGTTGTGAATTTTTCTTTGCTCGCGAGAGTAAAGACCCCGGTGGATGAATCCCTAGTTCATTATGATTCATTATGAAATTTTTGATTCTGGCCAAAAACTATGGGCGCTGCACTGGCTTATGCCGACGGAGAGTTTTCCGACAAAAGAAGTTCTCCCAATCCGCTTCTTCTTTGATTTTAGCTATATTTCTCTCGGATAAACCGGCAAGGATGCCGTGACCGGTGATTCTGGGTGGAGCGTGGAGTCCGGTTCGCTGGCACCCCGGTTACCCATACCCGGTGCTTTATCGCGGTCTACTCGAATAGTTTTTCGTTAGATTGCTCTCCCGAAACCGTTACTTGCAGTTCATGACACCATTTCCACTGTAAAGCAGTCACGATCTGGGCCACCACTCTGTTGACCGCGTTCCCACGTGTTTACGTCTTTTTGTGGACGACATTATCCGGTTTGAAATCTGGCCCTCCTGTTTCGAGCATTTATCTGCGTGTCGCTTCGAACTTCGGACGTTCAAAGACCACATGTTCCGGTGACTCCTCAACGTTCTCACACTACGGACAAAACGGTGACGTTGTATGGCCGAACCAATGAAGATACTTCCTGAAGCAGCCGTGGCCCGAAAGGAGCTATGTCAGATGGAAGTTCACTTCTCCGTACTTCCTAGGTTTAGCACGAGCAGGTTGGTCCACCTTTCTTTTTTGTACTATCCTATTCCTGTTGCCACCTCGCCATTGAGTAGATTCTCACCGTCTTCCTCACGCTTCTGGTGTTTCTGCGATTGTAGCACTCGATATCCCCCGCGTAACGTACGGCAATCAGCCGGAACGTTCTGTTCAGCTTTTCACGGTTCCGCATGGTTTTTAAACAGGAACCCAATATCGCAGTATGGCGAAACAATAAATATGAGACTCGTGCTGCTTCTCCGACCGCCGCAGCTTGACCCAATTCATCCAGCTCTCGATCGCTTTTTTCGTCTGCGCCACACACCTTCACTTCTAATCCATCACCGTTAGTGATACGTCGTCCGCGAAATCCATTTTCGCTTTCCTGGACAGTCGCAGTATTAAGACCGCATCGTACGTCCCGTTCCAAAGAGTAGGACCGAACATTGAGCCCTGAGGAATGTCCGCTGACGCGCATTGACTTCTGCCTTTCGGTCGTCTCGTACAGCAGCATTCTGTTCTGAAAGTTTCTTCGAGATCTGCATAAACAGTCGGAAACATTCATTATGTGCAGCGCTGCAGCCATGGCTTCCTAGCTGGCATTGCACTGATAATATAAATTCGTAAATATAATGAAATCGATCACACAATACACGAATTCATTCGTCGTTTTCTGCAACGTAGTTTTTTCGTGCATTCTAAATAGTAGGTTTCATTCATTTCATGAACAAGAATGGCCGCTTGGTGAACGAAATCTTTCGTAAATTTTACACGTTTAATGTATACTGCACGAGTGTTATCGTTAATAACGACATTATTTTTCGTGAATGAAATGAAATGTTTTTATTTTAATAAACGTGTGTGTATATTACGAACGATTTCGTTGGTCGCACGAATTAATTTCGTTTATCTTAGAAAAGTGTTCGTATTTATTATCCTCTTATTTTTTTCAGTCGATCTTTTGGGATCGATGTTTGACAACATAGATTTTTTTTATTTAAAAAAATCGATGTGGCCAAACCGATTTTATTGTGGTATGGCCGCTTGATGAACGAAAGTTTTCGTAAATTTTACTTATTTAGTTTACATTACACGAATGTAATCGTTGATAACGATATTATTTTTCGTGAACGAAACGAAATGTTTCGTGTATTTTAATAAATGTTTATGTATATGATGAACGATTTCGTTGGTCGCACGATTTCGTTTCGTTCATCTTAGGAAAGTTTTCATTAGCATATTATTTTTGCAATCGATATTTTAGGATCGATGTTTGACAACAACGATTTTTTCAACTAACTAAAAGGATCGATCTGGAAAAATCGATTTTAATTCAACCTGCTCCCTTCTATTGAGAACCAAAAAGGATTTGTGGTGTGGGGTGGGCGTAGCGTAGTTGGTAAATCGATTGCCTTGTACGCAGCGCACCTGGGTTCGATTCCCGACCCCGCACATAGGGTTAGAAATTTTTCATAAGAGATTTTTCTAACCCGAAGAGGCGAATGACCTTAAGGTTAAAACCTCTATAATCGAAATAAAAAAAAAGATTGTGGTGTGAAGTAATGGCCGCTTGATGAACGAAAGTTTTCGTAAATTTTACATATTTAGTGTGCATGAATGAAATGAAATGTTTCGTTTATTTTAATAAACAGGTGTGTAAATTACAAACGATTTCGTTGGTCGCACGAATTGATTTTGTACTTCTTAGAAAAGTTTTCGTATTATTAGCCTCTTATTGGTTTTCAGTCAATCATTTGGGATCGATGTTTGACAACATCGATTTTTTTTTATTTAAAAAAATCGATGTGGCCAAATCGATTTTACTGTGGTACGAAGAAATGGCCGCTTGACGAACGAAAATTTTCGTGAATTTTACTTATTTAGGTTACATTGCACGAATGTAATCGTTGATAACGACATTATTTTTCGTGAACGAAACGAAATGTTTCGTGTATTTTAATAAACGTTTATGTATATTACAAACGATTTCGTTTGTCACATTCGATGTTTTAGGATCAATGTTTGACAGCACCGATTTTTTATCAATTAAAAAGATCGATCTGGCAAATTCGATTCTATTTCAACCAGCTCATCATTATTGAGTAGGGGACCGCGGGGCAAGTCCAACACTTTAAGCGCAATAATTTTTCTAAAATTCCACAAAGCTCCTAAAATTGTATATTCTGTGCATAATCCTTGTTTAGGTAGTTCTTAACAAAATATAATTTTTTCAGCGTTTCAAAAAATTTAATTCATTAAAAATTATTGGTTGCCAAAAAATGGAGAAAAATGACATTTTAAAAACGCTGCGGGTAAGACCGACACCCCAAAGGGACAAGAGCGACCCCCTTTTGAACTTTCTTTTTGTCCAATTTTTTTCCATTAAAAATGTATTGTGTATGTGTGATAAAGTGCAATTATGTGTATATGAGTATGTGTGATGCAAACGCATGCTTTTTTGTAGTTTCATCGCGTAGCAAGAGGAAGAACATTCGAATGCGTGGTGTTATGAATAAATAATGTTTAACGCATGGTTTATATTATGGTACGGATTTTCTCAAGTAATTTTTTCGAGCTTTATTGCCACTTGTATAGCAATTATAACGAAGAAGAGCTGTTCTGCAAGCAGATTATATACGCTGTTACTAGGACTCATTCACTTAAAAGTGACGCACGCTTCGTAGTGAGCTATCCGGTTCGTGTTGTGATTTTTCGGAACACTGTTGATCAATAATCCGGCGGTCAATGAAAATTTTTCATCAATATCATTTCAAAATCTCATATTAGATTATACTTTTCATTTCTTTTTGTAATATAACTATGAATCACGTTCAATTTAATTCTTATTTTTTGGTCGGCTTGAGATAATACTGAAAAATAAATGAAAAAAAATAGTTTCCGTGTATTTCAATTGTTAACATGACGTAATTATAGTATAATTGAACACAACAAATATACCGAGTCGTTTGTATCGAATCAAAAACGAACCCAATCATCTAAACACCGTGTCGGTCTTACCCCACCCAAAAACTGTCGGTCTTACCCCAACAGCGCACATTTTTGTTAAATGCTCAATTAACAGTATTGTAATACTCAAACATATCTTCAATACACACAAATAACGATATGAAGAGTAGAATAGAATGTGTGACACAAAAACTGGTTATTTTCAAAGCTTTTGTGTTATTAAAACCTTAAAATGTATCAACTAAAAATAACATCCAAAAGCGCATCAACTTTGTTTTCGCTTGTTTTGTTTATTTCGTTGACGTTTAATGAACCCATATGACATCGATGTGTATCGAAATGCCTAAAATAATCGTACTAATAATATCCTGTCATTATTGTATGATTTAAAATTTGATATCTGGGAAAAGTCGTGGGGTGTCGGACTTATCCAGGGTGTCGGGCTTACCCCCAGTTCCCCTACTAGAAAGATTGTGGTGTGAAGAAATGGACGCTGGACGAACAAAAGTTTTTGTAACTTTTACTTATCTAGTGTACATGACACGAATGTTATCGTTGATAACGACATTATTTTTCGTGAATGAAATGAAATCATTCGTTTATTTCAATAAATGTTTGTGTATATTACGAACGTCTTCGCATATTTATTTTTTCGCATTTAATAGCATATTCTTTTGACATTGCTCCGGCAGACAAAAACTAAAAATTATTCATGCAAAACCATCGAGCAGTTTGCTTTGGCTCAACTGAATCCATACTGCTCCAGATTATGGATCAACTAGAAGCGGAAGAGGTTTAGAAAATCTTCCTGAAACCGGCGGACACGGATACGGCTACTAAATAGTCAGACCGAGACCGTCGTGATCATCAACAATTATATGACGTATAGCAACAATGACTCCATATTGAAGCTCTGTTGACGTTGACGGTTCGATGAATGGTGCTCGTAAATATTATAAAGATATTCGTATATAGCAGCGAACAATTCGTTTGCCGAATGAAGCTGTTTCGTAATAAGCCAACGAAAGTCGTTTCGTGGTTTTCACGAAAAACTCGTAATAAAAAATAAATGTGTTTCAATAGAACTACGAACGATATATTTTATGAAAATTATCTGTACGAAACTAATGCATAGCGATTTACGAATATATTCTATCAGTGTGTTAAATGCATCCTTGATATCTGTCGTGACCAAAGCTCAGTATCGATCTCCTCTTCGCTTCTGTTTAGATACCTTCTGAGCACTCTCGAGCACTGTCCGACTTGTCGGTACTCCTTTGCGAAATGCATTTCATCAACCTGTTAAGGATGATTCTTCCCAGGAGTTTTTCGAGCGTATCGCACTTCCCTGGTTTCGTCAGCGACACCGGCTCCTGCACTTTCCACATTTCGGGTAAGTTGCCTTCATTTCACGTTCGGTTTCGGAGACTTCGATGCTTCTGCGAGCTCATCGTTGATCACTTGTCGACCATCCGTGATTGCTCCTTCTTCTTCGCCATGCGGTGTTGGTGGCCCGGTAGTTGGATTGTGACTTGCTAAGCTAGACCTCTTGTTTTAAAGCGACCCTAGCTGCTCGAAACGCTGCCTTGCGCTCTTTTCTATCTAGATTCGATATTGCTCTCTGAGCCCGCCTTCTGGCTCTAAGACAAGCAACGTGTAGTGTACTAAGCGTCTCGTTCCACCTCACGCTGGACGCCGTTTATTGCATGGTTCCAGTTTTCGCGGCATTGTTGCGTCACAAGCCATCACAATGGTCAGTCGCAACCACGTTCTCGGTCCTGCTGTGCGGCCAAAGTGCTTCAACGAAGAGGTCTTTGTTGACGGCTTTCATCTTCAGCTTTCGCTCGCCAGGCATCCTTCTTCGTGCTGCAGCAGGGTTCCGTTGACCAATACGATAGCGAATCGCCTGGTGGTCGCAATGCGTAGAGGAACCCGAGGCTATTTGGACCTACCTGAACAAATAGCCCTTTTAGGTGGGTAGATGTCAAAAAATTTACCGGTCAAAGGTCCTAATTGTTAGTTTGAAACCTCAGCTACATTTTGAAGCCGCAAAAGTTGATTTGCACCATTCCATGGCAGCGCTATGCGACAATTTTCAAAACTCTACGTTTTTCCATCCTTTTACAATGTAGGGGTAATTCGCACTTCCCTACGAGGTAATTCAGACCGTCAATTTTTTTACAATGGCATTATGTTATCCCTTGAAATATTTATTATAGAATCTCTTTAAGAAGCAAAAAAAGGAAATTGTGTTACAAAAACTTAATCTGGTTAGTCACAGCTGTCTATTGGTGCATCATGTACTTTCTTTGCTGTTGCATGTGCAATCGTGTACGTATCCGCAAGGCGCTGAACGGTGGTTGATGGAATAAAGAGTCCGATTAGGCCCGTACGCTTATTTCGCACAAAAGTGGTAAGCGTCTTGAAAATATGGGTTTTCACCCAAACAAAAATCATTCCATAAAATAGGAGCCTCAAGCTTTCCAAAACACCTACCTGTTATTTTTTCAATTTTATTTGTTGCTTTACTCACGGTTTCACCATTATAATGATTTTTGTGTTGAGGATGGCAAAAAAATAAAACACGCTCTATCTCCTTTCTAAAAAGACCAAAGAATTAGATTCAAATGTCAAAAATAATGTTTTGGAATTACGATTTGTTTAGAAATCGAGGGGGCCCGAATTACCCCCACTGTCTTAATAGCTCTATACGTTTCACACACTCTCCAATCCATGTTCAATGAAGCACTACAAAATGTCCGAAATGTGCTATCAGAACCTTCCCGTCTCTCCGAAATGTGCTAACAGAACCTTCATTGCACAATCGTGCGTCTAACTTCGCTAGAGCTTCCTGCAGAATACACCTTCTTGAGTTGGTTACTCTACTGCCCCACTCCACAGCCCAGGCGTTGAAGGCACCACACCAATACTATTGGCTTTCGACCGATCAACAAGGGATACACTTTGATATACAAGAGGGGGAGTAATAGTATTTTACGAAATATTTTACGGTTATCTTAAAACTAACAATATAGTTTAGTACACAAAAGGAGGAACAAATATTTATGAGAAATTTCACAGAAATCTTAAAACTAGGGATTCAATTCTATTTACAAGATGGAGGACAAGAGTTTCAATAAAGAGTAAAAATTATAGCTATCTTAAAACTAGGAATACAGAATACTAATTTGAATTTTTTAACTAAAACTTATGCTTGGTCAAGATATTCAGAGGGTGGCTTATTTCCGCATCAGTGTAGCAGCAGTTGTATCAAGGACAGGGGAGAGACAGGGAAAGAAGAGGAAAACTTGCAACTTTCGCTCGAACGGGGGGGGGGGGGGAAGGGGGATCAGCGAAACTAATTTGCGCCTCAGTCTAGTAAGTCGTCGAGTACCGGATTGGCGGATGGTATTCTTCGGACCCGCGGGGAATCCTTCAAAACTCATCGGACCTCGAGTCGCTCTCGCTTCAGTTTCCTTCTATGCAGGCGTAGTGGTAAGGGCGACGGCGGTTACATAGTGGCACTCTGGAGCTGATCGGTTCCACAAGGCAGGAGGAAACTCTAAAAACGAGAAATAAAAGAGAGGGGCTAAATTGGGATATTTATCGTTTTTATGAAGGTATAAATAAGGGACATATAGGGGAAATCACGAGTTGCCAGCATATCTCGGACTGGTACATTGGGTGGTCTACCTCGGGCCCGAAGGGATTCCTTTAACTGAGACCTGGCGTCACAATACCCGGCGCATACCCAGACAACGTGTTCGATGTCGTGATAGCCCTCGTCACAAGCGCACAGACTACTCTCCGCAAGCCCAATACGCCGCAAATGCGCATCCATGGTGTAGTGATTGGACATAAGTCGGGACATTACGCGAATAAGATCCCGACCCACATCCATCCCCCCGAACCAAGGCTTCGTTGATACCTTTGGGATAATCGAATGTAGCCATCGTCCAAGTTCCCCATTGCTCCACGAGGTTTGCCAACTGTTGAGCGTCCTCTGACGACAAATACTAAAAAATTCGTTGAAGCAGATTGGTCTTTCGTATATGTCACCATTTAATGCGCCCGCCTTTGCTAATGAGTCGGCCTTTTCATTGCCCGGGATAGAACAATGAGAGGGGACCCAAACAAAGGTAATCTGATAAGATTTTTCAGATAACGTACACAAGGACTCCTGTATCATCCCCAGAAAATACGGGAGTTGCTTTTTAGGCTTCACCGCACGAAGAGCCTCGATAGAGCTGAGGCTGTCCGAAACGATGAAGTAGTGATCTGTGGGCAGAGTGTCGATGATCCCAAGGGTGTACTGAATTGCAGCTAACTCTGCGACGTAAACTGAAGCGGGATCATTGAGCTTGAATGAAGCGGTGATAGTATTGTTGAAGATACCGAAGCCAGTGGACCCATCGAGATTTGATTCGTCAGTGTAAAACATTTTGTCGCAGTCGACTTCTCGGAATTTATTATAAAATATATTGGGGATCACCTGCGGGCGTATATGGTCCGGGATTCCACGAATCTCTTCCTTCATGGATGTGTCGAAGAATACAGTAGAATCAGAAGTATCTAGGAAACGGACACGGTTGGGATTGTACGAAGAAGGATTGATGCTCTGTGCCATGTAGTCGAAGTACAAGGACATAAAACGGGTTTGAGAATTAAGCTCGACGAGCCTCTCGAAGTTTTGAATTACCAACGGGTTCAGAATGTCGCATCGGATGAGCAATCGATATGAGAGTTCCCAAAATCGATTTTTTAGCGGAAGAACGCCCGCCAGCACTTCGAGACTCATCGTATGGGTCGAGTGCATGCAACCCAAGGCAATGCGCAAGCAACGGTACTGGATTCTCTCCAGTTTGATGAAGTGTATGTTCGCAGCGGAGCGGAAACAGAAACACCCGTACTCCATCACCGACAATATCGTTGTTTGGTACAACCTGATCAGGTCTCCTGGGTGAGCACCCCACCATGTTCCAGTTATTGTTCGTAGAAAATTGATCCTTTGTTGGCATTTCTGTTTCAGATACCTAATGTGACATCCCCAGGTACCTTTAGAGTCGAACCAGACCCCGAGATATTTAAATGTGAAAACCTGGTTGATCGTTGCACCCATTAGTAAAAGCTGGAGTTGCGCCGGCTCACGCTTCCTAGAAAAAACAACCAACTCAGTTTTCTCCGTGGAGAACTCAATACCCAGCTGAAGAGCCCAAGCAGACAAATTGTCCAAGGTATTTTGTAATGGTCCTTGCAAGTCGGCAGCTTTGGGCCCTGTAACAGAGACCACCCCGTCGTCTGCAAGTTGCCTTAGCGTGCATGAATTGGCAAGACAATCGTCAATGTCATTCACGTAGAAATTGTAGAGCAGGGGACTTAGACATGAGCCCTGGGGAAGACCCATGTAGCTAAATCGCGATGTTGTTAAATCGCCATGCGAAAAGTGCATGTGCTTTTCAGACAACAGGTTTAGCAAAAAGTTATTTAAAATTGGTGAAAGACCATGCTGGTGCAGCTTCTCTGACAGAATGTTGATAGAAACTGAGTCAAAAGCCCCCTTAATATCCAAGAAGACTGATGCCATCTGCTCTTTGTTAGCATAGGCCATTTGGATTTCTGTAGAAAGCAACACAATGCAATCGTTCGTCCCTTTGCCTTTGCGGAAGCCAAATTATGTATCTGACAGTAAGCCATTTGCTTCAACCCAATTGTCGAGGCGAAACAAGATCATTTTCTCGAATAACTTCCGAATACAGGACAGCATTGCAATCGGCCGATACGAGTTGTGGTCGGAGGCTGGTTTTCCTGGTTTTTGGATGGCGATGACCTTCACTTGCCTCCATTCATAAGGGACAATGTTACCCTCAAGAAACTTGTTAAATAAATTCAACAAGCGCCTTTTTGCAGTGTCAGGCAGATTCTTCAGCAAGTTGAATTTAATTCTGTCTAACCCTGGGGCGTTATTGTTGCACGATAAGAGAGCAAGTGAGAACTCCACCATCGAAAACGGTGTTTCGTTCGCGGTATCGTGAGGAGACGCGGCGCGGCACGTTTTCTGTACCGGGACAGAGTCCGGACAGATCTTCTTGGCGAAAGCGAATATCCAACGGTTTGAATATTCCACGTTCTCGTTGGTACTATTACGGTTACGCATACGTCGAGCCGTACCCCAAAGAGTGCTCATCGCTGTTTCTCTCGTTAACCCGTCGACAAACCGGCGCCAATAACTGCGTTTTTTGGCTTTCATTAGACTCTTCATTCGCCTTTCTAACGACGCGTACTGTTGATAGCTAGCGGGTAACCCGTCTTCCCGGAAGGCCTTATATGCAGTGGACTTTTCCGCGTACAGCTCTGAGCACTCTTTATCCCACCACAGGGTGGGAGACCGTCCATGGGTATTCGCGCTGGGTACTGGTTTAGTCTGAGCTTGATTCGCACTGTCGAGAATCAAGCCAGCCAAAAACCTGTACTCTTCCTCCGGAGGAAGTTCTTGAGTGGATTCGATTTTAACGGATATCGCGGTCGCGTAACTCTTCCAATCAATGTTCCGTGTGAGGTCATATGAGACATTGATTGTTTCCGATGGTCTTGAACCGTTAGCAATTGAAATCACGATAGGCAAATGATCGCTACCGTGGGGATCAGGGATCACCTTCCACATGCAATCTAACTGTAGCGATGTCGAGCAAAGCGACAAATCCAACGCGCTTGCGCGTGCTGGTGGTGTAGGAATCCGCGTCATTTCTCCCGTGTTTAAGATGGTCATGTTGAAATTATCGCAAAGATCTTGGATTAATGTTGATCTATTATCATCATGAAGACAGCCCCATACCGTACCGTGCGAGTTAAAGTCTCCCAGAACTAGCCGCGGTGCCGGTAAGGATTCCGTGATATTACAAAGCGTTCGGTGCCCTACCGAGGCTCTAGGAGGAATGTAGATGGAAGCAATGCAAAGGTCTTTACCTTTGATTAAAACTTGACAAGCGACAATTTCAATGCCTGGTGTCGAAGGGAGGTTAATTCGGTTGAAAGAATAGCACTTTTTGATCCCCAAAAGTACTCCTCCATAGGGGTTTTCTCGATCCAGACGAATTATATTAAAGTCGTGGAAGTTGAGATTTATATCGGAAGTTAACCAAGTTTCACATAATGCGAAAGCATCACATTTTAAACTATTTAGTAAAAAATTAAAGGAATCGATTTTCGGGAGGATACTTCTGCTGTTCCACTGTAGAACAGTGATCGAATCGGTGACCTCGTTCGATGACTTAGCCATCGAAGGATACGATCGCTGCAAGGAGGGGCCATTTAGTAGTCAACTGCTTCAAAAATGTTTGCACTATAGGGAGAAAACGTATCAGAAGGCTTTTAAGAGGATCAGTAACATTGAAAGCTGTGAAAATTAAGTCCACTATGTCAGAAAATTTCATTAGTCCGCTACTGGACTGAGTATCTGTTTGAAAAAAGGGGACACTTGGGGTTTTTGGTGTCCCTGGAAGTGGTGGGTACTCCTTGTTAGAATTAATATTTCCAAGTCCTGGAGCAAATTGCTTCGGCTTTTGAGCATCACTTCCGTTGGATTTATTGGTTGTAGATGGCGCACTCTGAGTGGACGACACCTTGGCACCCTTACGAGGCAATGTAGGGGAGGCTGGATTTCTCCTCTTCCTGGATTCCCCTGGGTTAACCAAAGATGTTCCCTCTCGTGGGTCGTCAGATTCTTGCTCAACGTTAGCCAAACCAGCATAGGGATTTTCGGACAGGACAGATGGCGAAGCATTCTTTAGCATTTCTGCATAAGAACGCCTTGAGCGTTCCTTAAGGGAGCGCTTAATTTTATCCCCGCGCTGCTTGTACGCAGGACATGATTTAAGAGCATGTGAAGGGCCCCCGCAGCAAATACACTTTTCAGTTTCTTTGTCGCAAGAGTCATCCTCATGCTCTCCTTCGCATTTGCCGCATCGTTTCTTATTTCCACAATATGTGGCTGTGTGGCCCAACTGCTTGCAATTGCTGCAGTTCATGACCCGTGGTACGAACAGGCGAACTGGTAGGCGAACCTTGTCAAGGAGGATGTAGTTGGGAGGAGAGGACCCGGCGAATGTCACCCGAATCGAGCCTGATAGAGAGTAGGTAGTCTTACCTCCCTCGGTGTTTGCGGTATACAATTGTTTGCATTCTAAGATCTTAATCTGTTCAAGAGAGGGGTCCTTAAAGCAGCCAACCCCGTGCTCCAACAGTTCTTCGCATTTCAGGCCCGGTTCGGACACTACCCCATCGATTTCACAGGCCACACAAGGCACGTACGCTTTAAATTCCCGCGTAAAGCGCTCACAGCAAGCAATCGCGTTTGCCTGGCCGAGATCACTCACTAGAACACGTATCTTGTTTGCCCGAACACGTGTTATCTGAGTTACGGCCGGGTAATTAGCAGTCAGATCTCGAGAAAGTTTTAATATATTAACCGGTTTCTCTCCGGTCCGAAAATATACCACCCATGGCCCAGAGGAACCTTCTGGGTACTGCTTTATACGGGGAGCAATGCGAGTATTAGGGGGATCAGGGACTTCCATGATTACATCAGATGGTATTTCGCCCTCGGCCATTTAAGCACGAGGGCAGAGCGTTATATAAACGGAAATGTGTCTTATTATTTGATTACAAGGTAGAGTAAAAGTAGGGAAAAGGAAAGAAAGCAAACGAGGAAAAAAAAATAAAGCAAAACTTATCTGCAAACAACGTCGATTGTTCCGCACCAGCGAAAACAATGTACTGGATTTACTGCCGGCACCAGCAGAATGGCAGCTATCGAACGAACAAAGGATGACCTTGAATCACTGAATTTACACACCGAACACCACTGTGAAATATAACGATCCGTTCCGTTCAAAGGTTGGGAGACGTATGAATTGCTCGGTTATTTGCCCCAGCATTAGGCTGAACTGCTCAACTGCCCACCTTGGAGGAGCGAAACAGCTGTACACGAAGACGCCGTTGATTTTGGCGATCACGAAGCCTTCGTGTGAGCGTTCTACCACTTCTTGAATGGGGGCTCTGCCCATAACTTGTTTCACAGCCATTCTCGATCTATCCGTCACCCAGCTATCGTTATCAGGACCTAATACGGCTCAGCAATCAAAACGACGTCACACATAATTTCTATAATAGACTGCCACAAGAGTTGCAGTGCGGTGTCACAGTGATTCATATTTATCTGGTTTATCTCCATATCCGAAGTTTATATTTGATTTTGCCATTTGAATATATTTACATACCTTCTTATTTTTCGAAGAATCAAAATTTTTGTTTTATTACTTTATCTGAAAGTATTTTGTTACTTTATCTGAAAGTACAACTTTTTAAAAAAAATTATAGAGATCTGAGAAATAGATCGAAAGTTACAGAGCTTCCAAGCGCGCTTCATCTACCAAGAGCAGTGTTAACTTGAAATTTTTATCTCGATTATCTCGAAATGTCATTATTCCAAAAATGGTTTTTCCCTGTTCACGATTGCGGAAAAACCACTCAACTGATTTTCTTCAATATTTTGATCATAATTCATTTTTCTAATTGATCGTAATGATTTTTCTAATTAATTTTTCTCGTACCTTAATGATTTTATGCATAAATTTTTATTTTATGAATGAGAATGTTTGAATACAATTTTAAGAGCTTAAAGTAGCGTTTTTTTTAGAAAAACAATTACCGAACGCAGGAATAAAATATTATTTATTCAACTAATCGTTAAGGCACAAGGAATACTCATATACTAATGGAATTTTTTAAGTTTAGGGATTTTAGTTGATCTATTGATCTTCAATAGTGATCACCGCAAACCTCATAAACAAAAAATGGTTTCGGGGAAAAAGGCATAACTCCGCCCAATAGCAATATATTTGTTATATGATTGTTTAATTCTCTGAAAAATATCTTACAAAAATACTTTATGTTTGATGTAATGAAACCATTGCTTTATGCCTTTGAATACATTCAAACTTTCTTCTTATTTTCCACACTAAAAGGTATGTTACCCCTTAAAGCGGGTTTTATTATGCATGTTTTGTTCTAACGATTTTTAGTTTTGGTCGCTCTTATGTGCGATAAAAATTTAGGTGTCTTCTTCTGATCACAGCCTGTGACCGCGGAATAACATGATCTCACTGGTTCGACTAGCAAAAGTTGAATAGAACACAAAAACATGCGCAACTATATAAGGGCGACGAAAATTTAGTTTGCCTTCTTCTTAGCACTAGCGAACGATGAATGAAGCAAAACAAATCATCTGGGACTTACATAACTTCCCAATATTAGATTAGGTTTCCCAGATGTTGACGACTTCGCCTGAAGTAGGATGGCAAATTGCGGTATTCCGCGTCGATTCCGAAAGATTTGCTAGAAATCGGTTATTGCATTGTTTAAACAAGTCATAGGGTTACTGCTCCCTAATTCATCTTAGCTCCTCTATTCATCCTACCTATTTGAACACATTAGTTAGAGCAGTATCTGCTATCTTTATTCAACGCATTAGCTCAAATGATAGGATGAATAAGGTTACGTTGTACTCGACTTTTTGCTTCGCTTAAATGCGATCATTGTACATTTTCAAACTTTTAACTGTACTGCTTCTTATGAATGAAGCAAAGACGATGATGCCTATTTAAGCGCAATCCAGTCACCCTAATTCGAGTTATCAACGAAATAGTGTGACATTCTGACTAATGAGATGAATAAAGGCTCGTCTACCCTACATACTTCGAAATTTAATACAAAATTTATGCACATTATTCCGACTAATTAGTGCAAACATTGTATAATCCCGTTCAGTACAATAAACGATACTAACTTTTCTGTTCCTTCTGAAGTTTCAAAAAGTGGGCCCAATATTGAAAGGTAAGTTTTAGTCACGTCAAAAAGAAAATGAGTAGCACTAGCTGGCTAAAAGCATCCTAGGGCAAAAACACATCGTAACATTATTACCGATGTATTCGACGAGGAAACAAATCTTATTAGGCCACCCTGTCGATAGAAGCTTCTCCCCACTGGTCTTATACCGAAGATATTGGGATTGTTCGGAGTAGCGAAGTCACTCGTCTGACTCACTGCACAATGAGGAAATATAATTGCGAGAACATAACCTTATCCTATCACTAGAAGGAAGCCCATTTCGATGGGGGAACTTGTTTCGTGTCCTTCTGTTGGCAATACACGTACAGAGGAGACAGACACACTGAATTGAATTCGATTCCTCGTCTGATCGGAAATTTCACCAAATCAGCTTACAAATAATATTAATTCGATTTGCAGTCGCACCGCCCTTTCGGGTTTTAATCCTGTGTACTGAACGACACTAGCTCGATAAAAAGTGGGATGCTGAGGTACATTTTCAATTACGTCGTATTCAATCAGTACAGCAAATGGAGTACGTTACAAAATATCGTGCGCTCGCTTTGAAGTAGAAGCCGTGAAAATTAATGCGACGTCGTAGTCATTTTGCATACAGCCGGGAGCTTTTCAGCTTTTCATATTATCGTCAATTTCAAGACTTCCAACCCAAAAATGTTATGTTATGTTAGATATTGTGCACAGCAAACGTTCTTGCCAAGCACGTAGCCAAAAAAAATCTTTTATTTCAAAAATCTTGGGTCGGCCCCAAGAATTTTGAAATAAAAGATCGGGTTTCAAAACATCTGCCAGATATGTTTGTTTGTTGAAATCTTTTTTATGGTTTTTATGCTGCTTTTACAAAGTTTTGCGGTTTTTCATGGGGATTTTGCTAACTTTGTGATCAACCACAAAGTTGTCCAAAGTGTGATCAATCATAATTAAGAATAACATACCAGGCGAAGAGGATTGAAAGTGGGTCACTAGATGCGCGAGCTGCTAACGAACAATGATCGTTTTGAGGTAGCGCATACTAAGAATTTGATCTACACAGTAAAGAAATATGAAAATTAACTTAATTCATAATATGTCAGAAAAACTATTCCTGTAATTATGTTTTACGAATAAATTCACGCTATGTACCACACAGATAAAAAAAATCATGTTAAATTATGCCAAGGCTTGAACCGACAATTTATACTCACCAAACACACCCCCTTACTGACTGACCTAAAGCGACACATAACAACGTGACTGCAAAGTGGCATACATACACTTGAGCGCGAACAATCCAAGCGCACTGAGGTGCGGCTCATGCATAGATGTATATAACGCAGTTAATTTTATATCTATAATTCTGGAAAAACCTGTATTCAAACCTATGTTTTCAAATGAATATATCTTTTAGTTAAGATTCCGATTAGGGTTGAACTGGTTCCGTTTGAAAGGTTAATTGCTGGACTTATACTTTCGATTTGTTATCCATTTTGAGTATATTGTTCGGTTCTTGTGTACAAAAACTACAAAAAACCGAAATTTGACTTTACCTGATTTTCACGAAGCTTCGTAAAGTGTCTATTTTTATAAAACAAATAAATCTCAGATTTGAGCAAGAGTAATAAATTACAAGCGAGTTTTTATTTTCGTTTAGATTGGGATATGTTATATTTAGTTTTAAGAGTTTGTTTATTTTTAAAACATTTTTTGTGAAACTAGTTGTCAATTATTTCAAATTATTTTAAGTTAAAATTCGCAACATTTTTTTTATTGTTCAATATTCCAACGTGTTAAAATGGATGACACTTTTTGTACATTGATAAAACACTGAAACAAAACCAATTTTAGTAGTTTTAAAGATTTTCAGAATTTTTTATTCAAATTGAAAAAAATTACACGAATTTTGGTTTCTCGACTTTTACAGCACATTGAAATACTTTGTATAATACTAATTAACATCTATTTAACAATGAGTATCCTTCCAGAATTAGTTTAAACAATCACTGGAATGAAAAACATTGACATCAATAACTTAATGTGGGTGAACATGCAGGTTATCAAAGTCACTCCGGAACACGAAAACGGACTTCAACTTGAAATCATTTTTGAAAAAATAGCTGTAAACGGACAATTTTAGGTAAAACCATCCATTCTTGTTCTCCATACATCAGTACATGGTTTAAAAATATTAAACTTGAAAAAAATGTGTTGCGTCTAAAAATATGTAATGATTACTTCGAAAAGTGATCAATGTCACCCCGGTTTACGGTACCTGAAATTTTCATAGAGGTCTAAGTAGTAGAAGCAAAGTTATAGCGCTGTTCATCTTATTCCTTTAAGTGAATGGAGGGCGTGGCGCGAAACTTTAAACGTTGTTGCAATTACTAGGATTGCCGAAATATCTTTCGGCCGATTTAAATTTTAGTTTTAAATTCTTCGTAACTTATTTGCCGTGTCCTTAAGGGACCGTCTGGTGTAGCAGATAAACAAATCGACTTCTTTTTTTAAATTGTTAGTTATCCGCAGAAAAATCTAACAAAATAATGAGAAAAACAAAATACGCAAGATATGGTTGGTATGCCGAGATATGCATTTTCTCTTGAATCGATGTGAATACTTTTCTTTTGAAAGGACAGCATCTACAATTGGAGATGGGACTATTTCTATGGATGTTGAAACAACGAGCACTGAATCATAGTCTCTTCATATACACTGATTTTAATAGTCAAGATATTTGTCCAAAATCTTAAGTTGCCAGATTCCTTCAAGTTTAGTTTTGGATGGTTCAACAATTTTAATGGGGTTATCGATTGATGTTCACCGGTGTAGTGGAGTGCATTGGTTTTTCACTTTTGAGCAGAAGTGACAATTGAACATACCCAGTTTTCTGCACTTCTGCTTGAAAGTGCAAAATGGTGCAGTTTCAGTGCACTCCACTACACCGGTGTCAATCAATCGAAAATCCCATAAGTAACTGTACGGGATACGTAAAGTGAAGCTGTGCGGGGAAAAATTATCCACTGATGCCATACCGTTTTACCTAATGAGGAATTCCACGAAGATCCGTCCGAAAATCTTTAAAATCGTGACCGACCATCTTAGATTCCAATGAAACTTTACACGTTTCACCGTCATGTAAGACTAAATATTTTCCACAGGTAATAAGATTATTTTGACTCAAGAGCAACTTTTCAAAAGGGCGTAAACGTTTCTACGCGCATGAATTTCAAAATGTTTTTGTTCGATTACTGAATTTTATACAGCAAAACTATCTGAGAACGAGTTACAGGGAATGAATACTTCTGTCCGAAAAAAATATACACTGAAAAAAATGTTGTGTCATTTTTCAAAAAAACTAAAATTTATGATAAAAATTTAAATTGCGAAAAAACACATTTCTTTAAATTTTTTATATTTTGTTACCAAAAACCTAAGGAGAAAGGAAACATTTTAAATGTGATTGCATGATGGAGAAAAAATCGGTAAAAAAGTTTTCCTAACAATAACTTCGTACATGTTTTTAAATTTCATACTAATAGACATACAAAATTGTAATTCTTTTACAGAATATAATTCTAAGCACCATTTAAAATCAAAATGCATTTAACAAAAATCTTCCAAAATGCGATAGTTTTCGAGATATTTGAAATTTTGATCCTTTAAAAACAATTAATTCGTGTAATTATACTCTTTTTAAAAGTTATTCGCGCTACCCCATCAAAAAATGTCAAAAATTTAATGTTTATCGTTTTAAAGACGTAAAAGCAACTTTTTTAGTGTATTTGGATCCTGGAGAAGCTTTCAATAAAAAAGTTTTCCTAACAACAGCTTTTGACATTTTTTTTATAATTCTTACTATTTGCAGTCAAAAATACAATTTTCTTATCGAATATGATTCTAAACGCCATTTTAAATCGAAATGCTCTTAACAAAAGTTTTCTATAATGTAGTAGTTCTCGAGATATTTTAACTTTTGTTTTAACAACACAATTATTTTGTTTTATTACGACCTTTTCATAAGTTAGTCGCGTTTCCCCATCAACAATGATAGGTTTTTCAAAAGGCCCATAAACTTTCCTGCAACTTTCTCTTTGACGTCAAGGCGATATTGTGAAACATTTTTAAGTTACATGAAAACAACCAACATATGATTCAGCTATATAGTTTAATCAACAAACCCTATGGTTGAAATATATTTTTGTTGCTTTCATGTAACTTTCAAATGGTTTACAATATCGCCTTGATGTGAAAGAGAAAGTTGCATGAAAGTTTACGGGCCTTTTGAAAAACCTATTATTGTTGATGGAGAAATACGACTAACTTATGAAAAGGTCGTAATAAAACAAAATAATTTTGTTGTTAAAACAGAAGTTAAAATATCTCGAGAACTACTACATTTTAGAAAATTTTTGTTTTTGTTCCAAAAAGAAAATTGTATTTTTGACTGCAAATAGTAAGAATTATAAAAAATGTCAAAAGTTGTTGTTAGGAAAACTTTTTTTTTAGAAAGCTTCTCCATGATCCAAATACACTAAAAAGGTTGCTTTTACGTCTTTAAAACGATAAACATTAAATTTTTGACATTTTTGATGGGGTAACGCGAATAACTTTTAAAAAGAGCATAATTACACGAATTAATTGTTTTTGAAGTAGCAAAATTTCAAATATCTCGAAAACTATCGCATTTTGGAAGATTTTTGTTGAATGAATTTTGATTTTAAATGGTGTTTAGAATTATATTCTGTAATAGAATTACAATTTTGTATGTCTATTAGTATGAAATTTAAAAACATGTACGAAGTTATTGTAAGGAAAACTTTTTTACCGATGTTTTCTCCATCATGCAATCACATTCAAAATGTTTCTTTTCTCTTTAGGTTTTTGGTATCAAAATATAAAAAAATTAAAAAAATGCGTTTTTTCGCAATTTAAATTTTTATCATAAATTTTAGTTTTTTTGAAAAATGACACAACATTTTTTTCAGTGTATATTTTTTTCGGACAGAAGTATTCATTCCCTGTAACTTGTTCTCAGATAGTTTTGCTGTATAAAATACAGTAACCGAACAAAAAAAATTTGAAATTCATACACGTAGAAACGTTTACGCCCTTTTGAAAAATTACTATTGCATCAAAATATTCCAATTGCCAGAGAATATCATGGAGATTCATACAGCGAACACATCTGCAAAGTTTCGTTCGAATCGACGATGGTCATATTTTGCGGTCGGCCGGTTTCTCATGGAATCCCTCTAATGCGTTAAACAAATATGGTGATTATACAAGCACGGCAAAAATAGGCTCACTACCCTACTATGATTTATCATTTTGACTAACTTCAACTTTTTATTACTTTTGTTTATAGAAATACATGGGTTAATGCTTGAATGTAATTTTTTGTTTTGTTTTGAATATATCACGCTTCAAATATATCACGCTAAAATACAGACCGACCGTGATATAATCAAAACATTACTGTATATATATATATATATATATATATATATATATATATATATATATATATATATATATATATATATATATATATATATATATATATATATATATATATATATATATATATATATATATATATATATATATATATATATATATATATATATATATATATATATATATATATATATATATATATATATATATATATATATATATATATATATATATATATATATATATATATATATATATATATATATATATATATATATATATATATATATATATATATATATATATATATATATATATATATATATATATATATATATATATATATATATATATATATATATATATATATATATATATATATATATATATATATATATATATATATATATATATATATATATATATATATATATATATATATATATATATATATATATATATATACCCTATCCCTATCTGTTAATGCTACCTCTATTAACTACTATCAATACACAAAAAGCAAATAGTTATTGGACTAAATGCCCCAATCGTCAATCTTCATTCCATTATGTATCTGCTTTGTGATGCGCCGACAGAAAAAAATCACATCGACATAGAGAAAGAAAATAGCAGGCAAATTGCAAGCTAGGTACCTACATCGAGATAAGGAGATATCGAGATAGAGAAAATATCGAGATGCGGAGGATTTTTCACGACCAATCTGAAGAGACTTACGAAATGATCGAAATAGGGAAGGTTAACTGCATGTTTTAATTGCCGCAAGGTTCTACTGTATCAATTTGTCTTGGCCCCCGATCAGAAACACATAACAGAAATATTTCAAATCCATATCTCGCATTGTTACTTGTTATAACTTTCTGTTATTTTAACTACTAACGAGACCTAATTTATAACACAATATGCTACAAAAAATGCGTTCTGCTACAATCTTTTTATGTCATTCTGATCCGGCTACCTTGTCAGAGATACTTTCAGCCTGTGGTTTTAAGGCCAGAGACGTGTCATCCCCCACTGTTGGTTCGGGTTGCGAATCACACTCAGATTGCTATCGAGACTAAGCATTATCCACCACATATGATCCTCCCCCCGTTAAGCCAAGCCTCGTAGAGCTTTTCACTTCGCCATTCGAGAACCGGGCGTATGTGTGCCTGTATGTATGTGCTCTAATATCATGTAATTATCTCAGTAATGGCTGAAACGAAACTAGTTTCAAATGAAAGGCCTACCCGATAAGAACGTCATAACAAAATTATATCCTATGTTGATATATATTACTCATTGTATTATCTTTATGAATCCCGATCAGCAATGCAAGTAAAATTATATCAAGATTATATCTTCTGGTGATACCATTGCACAGTGGGGCAGGAACGAAAATTAGCAAGGCAAAACCTCCAGCGCTTTGGGAGTGCATTTTTGTTAGTTGCTATGTACAGAAAAGTATCTTTGTTTTATCTGCGCCTTATTTTGAAGATGTTAATTAGTTTGGATTTTCACCACATAGGTGGCGCTGCGATGATAACTTTTTTATTTCGCATCGTTGAGGTATGAAGTCTTCTGCAAAGTTTTAGAACGATCAAAACTACGATAAGCTGTCGAAGGTAGTTCAAGTAACAAAGTTATAGCGATTATTATAAAATTCCACTGAATTTCACGTTTTTATGTAATATTTGCTCTATTTTCGTTAAATTTATCACTCACAACATTACGATTCTATCAGAACTGAAGCTTTGCTTCTATTATAGAAGACTTAACGAATTTTCAACACATTTTAAGTAAACTATGAGCAAAAATATTGAAAAAAATTATAATTTCAAAAATCAGTTTCGGCAAACAATCATCAGCGTTTCTTAGTCTACCATATATATTCTACCAAATGTGGAAATACACCGGATACATATTTTGATATATTTGAGATATCCTGTTTTGAAATTTTGATGATGAACCACCCGGAAGTATTAATGCCTCCCTAAACGAGCAGCCGCCTATGCTCAAAGACGGTTTCGCTGGAGTATCTGAACGTAGTACACAGTGAATTAGCGTGACTGTCGGAAGGTTAAACATCTATCTCAATGGAATATATATACCCTCTACATCAGTGTTATCCTACTGGATTGAAACTAATAAGACTTAGACTAATACTTCACGGTGACATTAGGGTTCGCAGTACCGACCCATTTTGGCGAGAACCGGTAGTGCGGTGCTGAAGCCCCCAGTACCGGTGATACCGGTAAAGTACCGGTACTCAAATATTTTTTTCAAAAGATTCGAGAAACGCTTCAAAGTGAAATTGAATGCTCAAACTGAGACATCATTCATGAAGTTTAGTAAAAGATAGTTGAAATTTTAGGTCGAATTTAAACAAATCGTTCAGTACAATGGAAGTTAGTAATATTTAACTTCTAGAATTATGATGATGATGGCCCCACCTCATTTCACCACAATGGCGTAAGCTGAACGATTTATCTGGAAGATAATTAAATATAACTAAAAACCACCGTGCAGCCCGATATTTGGAAACGGGTCCTGCTATAGAGTCTACATATTTTTCATAAAAAAATTGCATGGTACCGAAAATACCGGTACTGGATTTGTTCAGTACCGGTATTACGTTACCAATAATAGGTCGGTATTCCCGGGATTTTCGGCACCGGTATTACCGGTACCACAACCCTAGGTGACATTTTCCTTTTTTGCATTACAAGTCCCACAGGTTCCGCATGGTGCCAGAATTTCAAAATTATTAATTCAACAACCCTAGCAAAGACACTGCACTTCTAAATAGTCGCAATCTTGAGATTCAGAAATTATGAATGTGCATGTTTGCTAGCGCTATCTAGTGGGAGAATCCCAAACTATTCGGTGTATCACTTCGTAGGTTTTTATCTCTAATGCAGTTATATCGAACACACCGTCCTGCTAACCAGGCCCGTGCGCAAGGGGAGGGTTCTGAGGGTTCAAATCTCTCCCATGAGAATTTAAAATTATTTTTGAAAATTTCTTAACTTTCTGATCAGGAATAAAAATTTAAGCAGCGAGCCTTTTTGACACACAATGTCATTTGAGTTTGGTCAAGCTTGAAGAACACGAACACGGAGAACAGCGGGATATCATTGTCTAGAGCAATTTCACCGTAAGCGCCAGAGTGGCTGAGCTAAATAGCTCACGAAAAAGGGGATCGCTAATGGGAGAAATGCCGCCGCCGGGAAACTCTCAGCACCAGCTAATAGATAATTAGGAACGAGTATCGCTAGAAAGAATACGAAACCCTGAGAAGATAGTTGTGAAGAGATTAAGTAGTTATGTTCGGCATCTCTGGAGCGTCTTGGCATGTGACGATATTTGCAGCTGACCTGAGCAGGTCAGTTATATCACGAAGGTTGGACAGCAAGCAAGATACATCATTAATGAAAAAACACGAACAATTAACACAAAGTAAATAGAGCCAGAGCACAATCTCTCCCGGAATAATACCTCACGGTGGCCCTGGTAGAATAAGGATTGGAAGGAACAAGAGGTTTAGGTTCAGTTTGTAGGCTTACTACAAAAATCTCCTCAGTAAGAATCCGACACTACCATGAACCAGCAGACGGTGGTGTCTGATCAAGTTTGGTTCTCAATAACAGACATTGTCCGGGTTTGCTGAGCCAAATCGACACAAGATTCAGCTCTCCTGGATTCGGAAAAAATCTTCAACGTTTGAGGGATTTTATACCTTCCTTATAATATTATATTATAAGGAACTAAAAAATCAAAACCCCTCCCTTGAGTTTCTGTGCATGGGTCTGCTGTTAACAAATCAGGAATTCAAGAAACAGTAGGTCAAAAATAGCATGCGCATTAGCAACACTTAGTGGCAGAATATCGAACTATTTCGCATAGGAGAACTGGTGGTAAGCCCGACACCTCTTGACTTTTCCAAGATATCAAACTTTAAATCATACAATGGCGACAGGGTACTATTAGTACGATTATTTTAAGCATTTCGAGGCACCTCGCTACTATGCAAATTCATCAAACGCCAACAAAAGCTTTGAAAATCACTAGTTTTTGGCCATCTCCTCTATTCTCCTATTTCAATATATTTATATAACAGTAATTCAATACTGTTAATTGAGCATCTAACAAAAATGTGCACTGTCGGCGTATGACCGACAGTTTTTGGTGGGGTAAGACCGATACGGTTTTTAGATGGTTGTGTTCATTTTAGAATCGAAACAAACGACTAGGAATGTTTGTTGCGTTCAATAATACCATAATTACGTCATGTTAATAATTGAAATATTCAGAAACACTGTTTGTTGCATTTATTTCTTGTCAGTATTGTCTCAAGCCAACAAAAAGAATTAAAAATTAAATAGTACGTGCTTCATAGTTATATTATGGAACGAACGAAAAAATAAAATCTGGTATGAGATTCTGAAATGGTATTGAAACACAATTTTCATCGACAGTGAGATTGTTGATAAACAAAGTTCCGAAAAATCATAACACGAATCGGATAGCTTACTACAAAGTGTACATTACTTCTAAGTGAATGAATCTTAGTAACAGAGGATACATTATGCTTGCAGAACTGATCTTACAACTTAGAAAAGCTTCACAAGTCGTAATAAAGCTCGAAAAAATTACTTGAGAAAATCCATACCATTATGTAAACCAAGCGTTGAACATTATTTATTCATAACACCACACATTAGAATACTCTTCCTCTTGCTAGGCGATGAAACTCCAGAAAGCAAGCATTTGAATCACGCATACTTACACTATGTCAAATATACACGTATCTGCTGAAAAATCAGACTCTTCAGATACAGTAAATGGAAAAAAGCGCCGCCTGGCGGTAGAATGCCGACATATTCATTCGCCCATCCGAAAAGGTATAATCTACTACCCAAATTTACAGTAAAGGCTAGGGTCAGTAGGGCTCCAAATGATACGGATCACGATGTACTCTAATGACTATCTGTGGTGTACAAAGTACAATGCGCGAGTGCTCGTGTTAAAAAATTTGGCGCGAGTGCCGGAGGGTTAAATGGCAAAGAAAACGTATGTAAAATCGAAGGCTACCCGAAAGGCTATTAGAACAGCTAAAAGTTTTGAGCCTTACAGGGCACTTAGAGATCCAAATTCTGTTTTATGTATTAATTGATGTTTAATATAATTGAAACCAAAAAATAACACCCTCAATTGCGTTTACACCCAAACAATAAATCATTCAACCACAGAACAGACAACAACAATGCGATTAGATAATCAGATTGCTTCGTGATGTATTTAATGAGCGTAAATAGATTGCTGGGCTCATTCACGGTTTTTAACTAACGGCATAGGCATGTAATCGAAATTATGCACTGAGGCGAAAACAAATCGACCTGATTTATTTGTACTTCTTCTACCACATCCCTCAACCACCTCACACAACAGCAATATAGAAACTCCGTTTGAATTATAATTAAAAGTTCTATTTCACGTGAATAGAGAAAATGGATTCGGCAATCAAATATTGCAATTGTAGAAATCAAATTGGCTAGTCAATTCGTAATGAGTTTTAAAACAAATTAACGCTTGATTCTCCTCTGGTCGCTGGTTCGATAGAGCCAATTTATGATTCTGCAGCCAACAAGGAGTAAGAAATTCCGAAAATTGGCACAATTTTCTGGATAATATTAGTAATATACACTAATACCACTTTGGTCTCGTTTTGCCGCATTAATTGTCACATAAATTTGCCCTGAAGCATAATTAATAATGACATCGGACAGATAAAATTGGTTGAAGTTAATTTTAGTTCTTTCAGCATACGAAACATTCAGTTCCACGCTGCTATTAGTCCTGTGTGAAATATTGTAAAATTATATAGTAAAACCTTTTGGCGTTATCTATCCTTAGTGCTGGTACTACGATCCTATTTATTATAGAAATTCTAGCTTGTGAGCCATATCCGTAACATTAACGCCCAGGATATATAATTAATTGTTTTCAATAGGAAGTGAAACTACAGAAACGACAGATTTTTTAAAAGTTTCATTGTGCTTTTTTTCAATATTTGTTGAATTTCTCATAATTCCAGAATGACTTATCCCCCTTTACGACATATCTAGTGTTTACCAAGGACTATAATTATTTACAGAGATAAACATTCAGAACTTTAAAATCAGTTCGAATAAAATGTCGTATCATTCGTTTTTCCCTCTCAGATGCACGAGTTGGGCGTAAAACATACACACTCATAGGCCAATTTAATCACGAATTGTGGATAACCATGAACATGCTAGTAAATTGGAAGTTAAATGACAATGAAAACATGTTCTTAAATATGTGCGCCGCCGTCACCAGCACTTTCTATCATACGCCGACACTGTAGCATTCTCCGGGTCACAGTGTCGCCTAGCTGGACAAAACTTCAAAATTTTACTTTGGATTTTTCATAAATTAACATTTCTTTCTGCCTGTTTACAGGTTGAATAGAATCTTCTCAAAATATTAAGTCTTATTCAAACGAATGTCTTTTTAGTTAAGTTTCCGATTATGGTCAAATTGATCTCATTTTAAAGGTTATTCGCTGAGTTCGCGCTTCGATTTAAACGATTCCTTCCATTGTTCTCGCTCAGACATGAAGAACAAATAATAAATCGCACATTAACTTAAAGTTATAATGTTCAAAGTGTCTGTATTTTTTAAACAGTAAGGAAAGATGGCTTCTAGTTTTTTTTTGTTTTTCTAGTTTATTTGACATGGCTCAAAGCGATAGCATAACTGAGTCGTGGGTCTTTTAAGATTTTTACAATATGTGAAAATTAGCTTTCAATGTTACTGATCCTCTTAAAAGCCTTCTGATACGTTTTCTCCCTATAGTGCAAACATTTTTGAAGCAGTTGACTACTAAATGGCCCCTCCTTGCAGCGATCGTATCCTTCGATGGCTAAGTCATCAAACGAGGTCACCGATTCGATCGCTGTTCTACAGTGGAACAGCAGAAGTATCCTCCCGAAAATCGATTCCTTTAAATTTTTACTAAATAGTTTAAAATGTGATGCTTTCGCATTATGTGAAACTTGGTTAACTTCCGATATAAATCTCAACTTCCACGACTTTAATATAATTCGTCTGGATCGAGAAAACCCCTATGGAGGAGTACTTTTGGGGATCAAAAAGAGCTATTCTTTCGACCGAATTAACCTCCCTTCGACACCAGGCATTGAAATTGTCGCTTGTCAAGTTTTAATCAAAGGTAAAGACCTTTGCATTGCTTCCATCTACATTCCTCCTAGAGCCTCGGTAGAGCACCGAACGCTTTGTAATATCACGGAATCCTTACCGGCTCCGCGGCTAGTTCTGGGAGACTTTAACTCGCACGGTACGGTATGGGGCTGTCTTCATGATGATAATAGATCAACATTAATCCAAGATCTTTGCGATAATTTCAACAAGACCATCTTAAACACGGGAGAAATGACGCGGATTCCTACACCACCAGCACGCGCAAGCGCGTTGGATTTGTCGCTTTTCTCGACATCGCTACAGTTAGATTGCATGTGGAAGGTGATCCCTGATCCCCACGGTAGCGATCATTTACCTATCGTGATTTCAATTGCTAACGGTTCAAGACCATCGGAAACAATCAATGTCTCGTATGACCTCACACGGAACATTGATTGGAAGAGTTACGCGACCGCGATATCCGTTAAAATCGAATCCACTCAAGAACTTCCTCCGGAGGAAGAGTACAGGTTTTTGGCTGGCTTGATTCTCGACAGTGCGAATCAAGCTCAGACTAAACCAGTACCCAGCGCGAATACCCATGGACGGTCTCCCACCCTGTGGTGGGATAAAGAGTGCTCAGAGCTGTACGCGGAAAAGTCCACTGCATATAAGGCCTTCCGGGAAGACGGGTTACCCGCTAGCTATCAACAGTACGCGTCGTTAGAAAGGCGAATGAAGAGTCTAATGAAAGCCAAAAAACGCAGTTATTGGCGCCGGTTCGTCGACGGGTTAACGAGAGAAACAGCGATGAGCACTCTTTGGGGTACGGCTCGACGTATGCGTAACCGTAATAGTACCAACGAGAACGTGGAATATTCAAACCGTTGGATATTCGCTTTCGCCAAGAAGATCTGTCCGGACTCTGTCCCGGTACAGAAAACGTGCCGCGCCGCGTCTCCTCACGATACCGCGAACGAAACACCGTTTTCGATGGTGGAGTTCTCACTTGCTCTCTTATCGTGCAACAATAACGCCCCAGGGTTAGACAGAATCAAATTCAACTTGCTGAAGAATCTGCCTGACACTGCAAAAAGGCGCTTGCTGAATTTATTTAACAAGTTTCTTGAGGGTAACATTGTCCCTTATGAATGGAGGCAAGTGAAGGTCATCGCCATCCAAAAACCAGGAAAACCAGCCTCCGACCACAACTTGTATCGGCCGATTGCAATGCTGTCCTGTATTCGGAAGTTGTTCGAGAAAATGATCTTGTTTCGCCTCGACAATTGGGTTGAAGCAAATGGCTTACTGTCAGATACACAATTTGGCTTCCACAAAGGCAAAGGGACGAACGATTGCCTTGCGTTGCTTTCTACAGAAATCCAAATGGCCTATGCTAACAAAGAGCAGATGGCATCAGTCTTCTTGGATATTAAGGGGGCTTTTGACTCAGTTTCTATCAACATTCTGTCAGAGAAGCTGCACCAGCATGGTCTTTCGCCAATTTTAAATAACTTTTTGCTAAATCTGTTGTCTGAAAAGCACATGCATTTTTCGCATGGCGATTTAACAACATCGCGATTTAGCTACATGGGTCTTCCCCAGGGCTCATGCCTAAGTCCCCTGCTCTACAATTTTTACGTGAATGACATTGACAATTGTCTTGCCAATTCATGCACGCTAAGGCAACTTGCAGACGACGGGGTGGTCTCTGTTACAGAGCCCAAAGCTGCCGACTTGCAAGGACCATTACAAAATACCTTGGACAATTTGTCCGCTTGGGCTCTTCAGCTGGGTATTGAGTTCTCCACGGAGAAAACTGAGTTGGTTGTTTTTTCTAGGAAGCGTGAGCCGGCGCAACTCCAGCTTTTATTAATGGGTGCAACGATCAACCAGGTTTTCACATTTAAATATCTCGGGGTCTGGTTCGACTCTAAAGGTACCTGGGGATGTCACATTAGGTATCTGAAACAGAAATTCCAACAAAGGATCAATTCTCTCCGAACAATAACTGGAACATGGTGGGGTGCTCACCCAGGAGACCTGATCAGGTTGTACCAAACAACGATATTGTCGGTGATGGAGTACGGGTGTTTCTGTTTCCGCTCCGCTGCGAACATACACTTCATCAAACTGGAGAGAATCCAGTATCGTTGCTTGCGCATTGCCTTGGGTTGCATGCACTCGACCCATACGATGAGTCTCGAAGTGCTGGCGGGCGTTCTTCCGCTAAAAAATCGATTTTGGGAACTCTCATATCGATTGCTCATCCCATGCGACATTCTGAACCCGTTGGTGATTCAAAATTTCGAGAGGCTCGTCGAGCTTAATTCTCAAACCCGTTTTATGTCCTTGTACTTCGAATACATGGCACAGAGGATCAATCCTTCTTCGTACAATCCCAACCGTGTCCGTTTCCTAGATACTTCTGATTCTACTGTATTCTTCGACACATCCATGAAGGAAAAGATTCGTGGAATCCCGGACCATATACGCCCGCAGGATATCCCCAATATATTTTATAATAAATTCCGAGAAGTCGACTGCGACAAAATGTTTTACACTGACGGATCAAATCTCGATGGGTCCACTGGCTTCGGTATCTTCAACAATACTATCACCGCTTCATTCAAGCTCAATGATCCCGCTTCAGTTTACGTCGCAGAGTTAGCTGCAATTCAGTACACCCTTGGGATCATCGACACTCTGCCCACAGATCACTACTTCATCGTTTCGGACAGCCTCAGCTCTATCGAGGCTCTTCGTGCGGTGAAGCCAAAAAAGCAACTCCCGTATTTTCTGGGGATGATACAGGAGTCCTTGTGTACGTTATCTGAAAAATCGTATCAGATTACCTTTGTTTGGGTCCCCTCTCATTGTTCTATCCCGGGCAATGAAAAGACCGACTCATTAGCAAAGGTGGGCGCATTAAATGGTGACATATACGAAAGACCAATCTGCTTCAACGAATTTTTTAGTATTTGTCGTCAGAGGACGCTCAACAGTTGGCAAACCTCGTGGAGCAATGGGGAACTTGGACGATGGCTACATTCGATTATCCCAAAGGTATCAACGAAGCCTTGGTTCGGGGGGATGGATGTGGGTCGGGATTTTATTCGCGTAATGTCCCGACTTATGTCCAATCACTACACCATGGATGCGCATTTGCGGCGTATTGGGCTTGCGGAGAGTAGTCTGTTCGCTTGTGACGAGGGCTATCACGACATCGAACACGTTGTCTGGGTATGCGCCGGGTATTGTGACGCCAGGTCTCAGTTAAAGGAATCCCTTCGGGCCCGAGGTAGACCACCCAATGTACCAGTCCGAGATATGCTGGCAAATCGTGATTTCCCCTATATGTCCCTTATTTATACTTTCATAAAAACGATAAATATCCCAATTTAGCCCCTCTCTTTTATTTCTCGTTTTTAGAATTTCCTCCTGCCTTGTGGAACCGATCAGCTCCAGAGTGCCACTATGTAACCGCCGTCGCCCTTACCACTACGCCTGCATAGAAGGAAACTGAAGCGAGAGCAACTCGAGGTCCGATGACTTTTGAAGGATTCCCCGCGGGTCCGAAGAATACCATCCGCCAATCCGGTACTCGACGACTTACTAGACTGAGGCGCAAATTTGTTTCGCTGATCCCCCTTCCCCCCCCCCCCCCCCTTCGAGCGAAAGTTGCAAGTTTTGCTCTTCCTTCCCTGTCTCTCCCCTGTCCTTGATACAACTGCTGCTACACTGATGTGGAAATAAGCCACCCTCTGAATATCTTGACCAAGCATAAGTTTTAGTTAAAAAAATCAAATTAGTATTCTGTATTTCTAGTTTTAAGATAGCTATAATTTTTACTCTTTATTGAAACTCTTGTCCTCCATCTTGTAAATAGAATTGAATCCCTAGTTTTAAGATTTCTGTGAAGTTTCTCATAAATATTTGTTCCCCCTTTTGTGTACTAAACTATATTGTTAGTTTTAAGATAACCGTAAAATATTTCGTAAAATACTATTACTCCCCCTCTTGTATATCAAAGTGAATCCCTTGTTTTAAATTTTTTCATAAAAAAATCGTTTGGCCCTCTCTTGTATATTGAGTCTTATTTCTAGTCTTAAGATAGCTGTAAACTTTTTTTTCCTTTGTAAAAAAAAAAATATTTCAACATTGTAACCTCCTAGTTTTAAGATATCCAAAATGTAAAAACATAAGCATTTGGCACCGCCAAGCTAACGCATTTGTGCCTATCAAATAAACGAAATGAATAAAAAAAAATATGTGAAAATTAAATTTAAGTTTCAACTGTCCATCGCAATAACTCTCTTCTTGAAGCTCATTCAGGAGAACCAATTGTGAGTGCCGGAGCACTCAGGCCCGTAGCTAGGATTTTGTTTCGGGAGGGGCTTAAAATTATTGCATAAATGTATTAATTCTGATGACTTGAGGTATACTGGAAACTGAACGTAATTATGAAAAGTTCTTAGCGAAAACAATTCCAAGTTAGAATTTCTCTAGTTACAAAAATGAATATTCAAGAGTTCAAAGTATTTAGGGCTGCTTGAAAATACTACGCATTCTAGACTACACGTTTACAAGATGTAGAAGACGCTAAATTGGAATGAGTAGAAAAATATCCAAAAGCCCGTCTCACGAAACTTTACACGCATTTGCTAATCAGGAGAACGAAACCAACCTCAAGGTTCTCTCCATGGATAGGAATATATCAGTGTGAAATCCAAGTTTACCGTTGCAAAGAATGTCCGAACAAAGTGAATGTCGAAATTTGCTTCAAATCTTCTGATAAGGCAAGGGATTTGTAGATGCGGAAAATAGGTTCAACTCCTATTTTCATGATCAGGCATCTTGCTACTATTACTAGTTCTGTGACTTCATCCGAAGTTTGCGTTAGCTCAATTTTATGAAATTTTCAATTTAAATGATACTGAACATGTCGTAATCATAACAATCCTTAGAAAAACACATGTTGTTTCATTTGACTCTCGTGGGGAATGGGTTAAAGACTATCTTCGGCAATATTATCAGGCAACTGAGAATAACTATCTATTTATCTATTTAAGTAGATTCTTTTTAGGCACTTTTTATATAATTGAACATACGAATTAAAAATATTGTAGACTGATTTTCCTAGATCCCTGAAACTATAGTAAAAGTCAAAATGGGAAGTGAGTGCAAAAAACTACTGATTTCACTACAAAGCAAGAATAAAAACCTTAGCTCTATTGACTTTCAGCAATCTTGCAAAACCGTTGGAACTTGAGAAGACTACCTAGATTAAGTAGATATTATATTTGAACAATTGAAGGTTTTATTTCGGAATTCATGGGATTTTGGACAATGTAAAATATATATTTCAATGATTTAATCTACTAATGGAAACTACCCAGAATTTAATCTACTGAGCGAAACTGCTCAGAACTTGTTCACTAATCGAAAGAAAATTGCTCAGCACTGATTAGTGAATGCTTCTAATTTACGTAAAATATGGTAAATATAACATTGATGACACGATCAAAATAACTAGAAACTATAAACATAGGTGAGCTTAATAATTTCAGCATCACTTGCTTCCGACACATGGAAGAGAACACATTATCGCACTTACCGAATTTGCTTTGTTTTAGAGTTATCTGTTTTTAAATTACAGCAAATTATCCGTTTCCTGTGAAAAAATTGCAAAACTTCTTGTCAATTCGTTAAATAAATATGTGGACACCAATCTGCTCAATAATAAAACTATTTGGGAAAAAGTTTCAACTAAAATTGTTGCACCTAACGCATCAAAGTTGTACGGATAACGAAGATGAAATGAGAAGATCAGAGCGCAATTCCGAAAGCACTCGTGTTGAATGAATAGAAAAGATCGAAGAGTGATCTTGAATCGATTTCGATTGGTTGATTTTTTTCCTCTATTTTCTCTCTTATTTAAGATTATCTTTCTCATTTTATTCCATGACGAGCAAAAACAGAATGCAAGACATACTGAAGACATGAAATCGAAACACTTATCCCAATTTATTGGCTTATAGATTCAATCAGTCCCAACATTTTAGTCGCTCTTCGTGATTGCCTATTGTTTTACCACTTTTTGACCCGTTCACTTTTAAAAGAAATTTTAAAATTGTTGCAGATATCACGGATTTACGCATAACAGTTTATTAGTACGGAACGAATTCCTCGTAATAGTGAAATGAAGCGTTAATAAAAATAAGCACATATGTAATTCTTTACATTCATGAAAAAAATCAGGGAAAAAGTTATTAGCAAACAAATGCGGAAAGAAAAATCGGCCAATCAAGCCCATGGCTGGGGTAGGTTGGCCGAGTTTGGTAAAATAAGTTAAACACGTCAAATGTATCAGTGGAAAACTTTTAATTCAAAAAAACATCGTTTTTGTCGTATAAATAAAATCCACTCTTTACTTTTTAACCTGTTTGAACGTAGTTTTGGCAGCTTTAGTGAACTTTTTACCAGCTATCGCTGATTTTTTCCTCCACCAGCGTGCGGTTACGTTTGATTTCATTTTTCTGCTCCTCCAATACAGCTTTTATTGGGGAATCGGTTAAAATTTGAGTCAATCGGCGTTTACGACCTTGCCACTTCTTCGAATCAGATCGTGCACTCGCCTTAGGAAGAGGTCTGACGTCTTTAGAGAGGCTTACATCTGCAGCAGATTCTATGATAATGGACGAGTTTTACTCAGGGTTGGGTCGATCTGTGACAAATCATGTCAGAAACACCTCAGGAGGAAAAATTTCAGGATTGTAGGGCCCCACGCCAGACTCTGAAAGCAGCTTGCCATTTAATTCATAAAATATCGGAATCAACTTATATAAACTTTATAAACAATTTACGACTTTTAGTGATTCTAATCTCTTATTTCTATTTGGTAATTATTTTAAATTATTTTTATTACTTATTTCTCGTGTATATTTTTCCTTATAATCATCAATATTAGCATAATATCAAATTTTGCTTTGAAAAAGGTTGGCATTTCACAAATATCAAAGTGCACATTACTATACACTAAATTTACAACTCGGCCAACCAGCCCCGCACAGAACTCGGCCAACCTACCACAATGTATATTTTTTGAGAACAATCACGATTTACACAAACAAATATAAGGTTACACTGGTAACCTTATACCATTTTGTTGGGTTTTGAATACCCTTTCCAGCAGTACAAAGTTATTGGAAATCGGATGTAAATTGATTCGCGTTACACATATTATTTTTCAGAAACAGAAATTTACTCACCAGCGCCGAAAAAAGAATAAACGTGCTCCTGTACAAACGACAGCACCAAAACACTTGAAATTACGTCGGTACATTGGTGACCTAATACCCCACAAAAATCACTATAGATGTCGCTACTGCGCATAGTAGCCTTTTCATAAAAGGCACTCGGTCAACCTGCCCTTTCGGCCAACCAGCTCCCCTATTGCGTTAAAATGACGCGAAACAAAAACTGCCTTCTCGGATAAATAGTTCTCAGACAAATTGAAATATTTTTTGTGTAGCACAGTACAAAGTATAGAGTGCACAGTGTGCACTTACCTAATACAGAAATTCAAAATTTGTGCAATTCAAAAACTTATCATTTAAAAATAACAAGCGGGGTCGTGGGTCTTTTATATGTTTCCTTATGTAAACAATAGAAATAATATAACGAGTTTAAATGGTTGTCCGGCAGATCTCGCGCAAGCGTTTAGCCATTGAATGTGGAAACCTGTTTACGAGGCGAGGAAATATTTTTTTCCTCTCCAACTATGTTTTGGGAGGGGGGATGTTCACTTCTATCTTGCTATTGAACATTTACGTGTCATCATCGTAGTTGCTGCCTTTATGTTCGCGAATATCTGATTTCTTCTTTGCTTCTCGCCCTCAATAATTGCCCTTCCGAATGGATTCCATTTCTCCCAAAAGTGACATTAATCTGCGAGTAAGCGGTATCCGATCTTGTAGCGGAACATTGATTTTCTCATCGTCCGTATATGGGAGGATCATATCATATTGTCACACACAACCATGTGTTTTAAGTTGTTCGAAATGAATGGTTTTGTCTGGGCTTATTTGTTGAGCGGTAAATGCCTGACATGGTAGAACTCGATAAAGGCGGCTTCCGGAAGTCTAACCTCCATTTACACCTTCAGGAAATGTTCCACATTATGAATGTTCTGTCCTATGCAAATCGTCAAAAAATTTATAATCATCGTATTTGGCTGGAACACCACTTGTTGCTGCTGCTACTCACTGATCTCGGCAGATTACTACAGCAACAATTATAGTAACAGTTTCTTTTATTCTTCATACAAGGTACACCATATAAAAGGTACTATTTTTGTCGTTCGCTTCGCACTGGCTCAAGCAAAAGCATAAAGCACACTGAATTTCATGACCATTGCCTTTGGTTGTTTCGAAATAGCCTTCTTCAACTTTTTCTCAATAATTTGTTCATGCCAAATGAGCAACAAATTTTGTTAAAAGTCGCCGGTTTTTAAAATTCATTTTTGAAAAATTTCGGGAGGGGCTTTAGCCCCCTAGCCCCCCCTCTGGCTACGTGCCTGGGAGCACTGTTACCGTATTTCAGCGTGTTTTTAACAGTGTGGCGACGGCTTTTGACTTCAACCTTACGAGGAATTCGATGAAAGCTAAAATAATGTCAATTTTGAAATGTAATAAACAGGTGTCTTTTTTCCTGTTTTATTTAGACTATGTAGTCACATTTTCTTTTTTACATTTTAACGATTAGCTTTTTACATTCAATTAGCTCGAAAATGTATCCCGACATTCGAAAGGCAAACAGAGATGAACAGCAGCAATCATCATTGAGTGATGCTAATCATCGACAAGTTTTCAGTGGTGATCTTGCGTGGCTTTTCTTTTGTCGGTTCTCACGGTAAAGAGGGATAAGTCTGTATTTGCCAAGAGACATGCTGATGAGCTTAAGTGATTCGTAGTTATGCTGCCTAAGCTCGACCCTCATCAGCACAAGACAAAAGTTAAGCCCGTAAGATATTAAGCCTGTTCTAATGACCCTGCCACTTCTAGTTTGAAAAGTTTTGGAACCTTCTCTGGAGTTTGAAGTGAAGAAGCTGCACCAACACTGGCGTTTGTCGGAGGGAAAAAGATGAGCCACCACTGAGCAATGCTGAATAAGGATAACTTACGAGATTAAAAATTTATTTATGGTTCCTCAGCCAATGTGGTCGGCAACTATTCCCCGAAAATGGAACACTTTCTGAAGTATTCAGAATTGATTATTCGTTTGTCAGACTCTAAAACGAGATTGGCCTACGTACGATCTCTGTCTGGAAGAGTAGAGTCAAGCATAGAAAGTGGAAATAATGCGAAATAAATCTACTGCACGAATTAAGGACGTACAGATGCTGCCTGAAACGGTCTTCGCGGGCAGATCAATAAAGGGCTCAAATTTTAGTTAGAGAAACAAAAAAAAGATGATGTGGTCATTGACTGTTATGTCATTTTTGCTTGAAACCGAAACTGACACATGCTGGTTACGCTTCTGGATACGAGTCTCTCGAAACAGTCATTTTATATAAATGTTGTAAACATTAGAGAGGGCCCAGCGCGATCAGGATTTGCCTCGGGGTTTTCAAGCAAAAACCACACTAGTTGAACCAAAAAAATCTAAGAAAAATTGGAAATCTCTCACTTATCTGCAATTTTGACTGGGTTGTGCGCTCTTGCTGATGAAAATGTTCCCCATTTGATCCGCAGATGAGCCGCAAAACATCTGTCAGATGGTTACTTGATTTCCTTCGGATTGTGGATCTTGAGTTGGTTGCAATTTTCTTCCAGTGTAAACCTTCTATAATTCGCAGAACACTGCTAGCTCGACATTTTATCCTTCAACCGTATACACGATGTGGGAAAAAGCCAGGTATCTGCTACGCCGCCATGATTTCAAAGCCAACATCTAAAACGTCACATTAAGGTCGATCCACAATGAACAGAATCGATTTCATTCGACACAACTTTGTGAAAGTCGAGTTCGTTTGATTTATTGATGCATCATGATATAAAGTTTTTGTTATTCACCGATATGTCCAAAACAACACTTTTCATCAATTAGCGGTCCTATATTTTCGTTTTTAACAAAAAACTAAAGATTGAGTCATGCCGTACCATGGCTGACAAGTGAAGATCGAGCTTCGAGCAAAACGAGCAGAACAATTTGAACTGTCAGTGGGGCCCATAATTTTTGTGCCCGCTGAGATGTTGACTTATGTCAGTTCAATACAAATGGGATAGGGGTGCCATATACGTGGAAAAAGCACTTTTAGGCCCACCCACAAGACAATCACATCAAATTTTTACTTTTGAAGAAATTTTCAGTAGCAAGAAAAAATGCTTTCGTTTTATTCAAGGCCTACTCTCTTTTTTCGATCTACATGGAATGCTGTTGTTGCCGAAAAAGGATTTTTGGTTCTGTGCACAACGTAGAACCTAGCCAATAGATGAAACATTATTTCTCTCTTCAATCCGTTGACGAACCGGTGCCAAGAACCGCGTTTTCAGCATTCATTGAGTCTTTCATTTGAGTTTCTAACGTTGCGTATATTCGAAAAAAGATCGGGCAATCCAACATTCAAACAGTCCTTATAGGACCTTTTCGTGTACAATTCTGAGTGCTTTCTACTCACCACAAAGTGGGAGACCGTCCACTGCTGTTCATGCCGGATCTTGTTTCATCAGACCTTTAATTGCAGTGTCGTGATCAAGCCAGTCAAAACTTTGTATGCTTCCTCCGGATGAATTTCTTGTTTTGATTCGATTGTTTAGGATATACTGCCCATAAAAACATGTATCACCACTGAATCACAATGCACAAATAATATTACCAGATTTTTTTAGAAAACATCAGGAAAATACCAAAACATGGTTGTCCCACCCATAAGTCTCAATAAAACTGTCCCCTCTGTCCAATATGGCGATGTACAGCATAACTTGTTTTTCAAATTCATGCTTAAACTTATATTTTACTTCGGAGAGTGTGTCGACTAGTTGCTGGAATAGTAGCTGTCATTTCCTGAAATGTGGGTCTTCGAGAGCGGAAAGTAAATTTCGTCGTCTAGCACAAACGACGTCCCGCGGTAGCTCTTCGTCATCCACCGGCAATGCGATTTCACGATCGCTATCTGCTCGTCCGTCTACTCGGGGACCGAGTCTTCTTCCGACAGGTGATATCCTCCATCTTGAGGGTTCGGTGAATCAAGGTATGTGAGCAGTGGTAATTTCGGCCGGCGTCACGCAAACTCTTTCCATCCTTTTTGTCGAACAGCTTTTTCAACACTTCCTTCTTCTTCTCCGTCATTATCTTCGCCGGACGGCCGCTACCAACGTTCTGCTCCACGCTCAGGTAAAATCCGGTAAACTATACTCACGGGCAGGTTTTCGTCTCGAAAATGGTCTACCGTAAACTTTTTTCCACGATGACCATGCGTTACGTAAAACCGTACAACACGCTCATGTAGTGCTTGCTGTTTCGATGCCATCTTCGATTGAACTGACAGCACTCAAGCGAAAAGAAACATGCCACCCATTTCTAGGGAGCCCAGAGTCTTGGAGAGAAAAAAAAATTACACTCTTTACTTTAATTACAGAAAGGCATTGAAATCAATGCCAAAGTCAATGTCTGTATGTATATGGTTTATGGACTCCCAAATGGCTTAACCGATTGCCGTCAAAATTTATACATAGTAGTATGGAGCGTGTTTGTGTGCTATTGGTTGGGGATTATCTGCCTGCCAGATGGCGCATATTGTGTTTTCCTCCTATTTCGTTGAAAGTTTCAGCAACGCGCGATGGGTATTAGCTAGTAATTTATAAATGTCTCTCAGCATTTTCAACCATTGAAAAAACCTTTTTGCCTTTCTCCTATAAAAAGGTTATGGAAATGCTGCAAAAACCGACTTTCTAACTGAGGCCTGTAGGGCTTAATCTCATATACCATTCGACTCAGCTCATCGAGCTGGGAAAATATCTGTGTGTATGCATGTGTGCATGTATATATATATATATATATATATATATATATATATATATATATATATATATATATATATATATATATATATATATATATATATATATATATATATATATATATATATATATACACATATATATATATATATATATATATATATATATATATATATATATATATATATATATATATATATATATATATATATATATATATATATATATATATATATATATATATATATATATATATATATATATATATATATATATATATATATATATATATATATATATATATATATATATGTGTGTGTGTGTGTGTGCATGTGCGGATATATTAACCAAATGTCCACATCGGTTTCTCGGAGATGGCTGAACTGATTTTTACAAACTAAGATTCCAATGAAAGGTATAATATTCCCGTCGGCTGCTATTGAATTTTATTTTGATCCGACAACTGATTCCGGAGGTAAGAGTTGAAGAGTACGGTAACAAAGCAAATCTTGTTATAATTTGTCCACATCGGTTTCTCGGAATTTTCTCAACCGATTTTTGCAAGCTTAGTCTAAAATGAAAGGTACAACGTTTGGTCTTTTTTTCTTTTATAAAATTTTAGAAATCGATTATCATTTTTTCTTTTATATAGTTGTCATGTCATGTATAATAAAATGTAATCTACACATTAGACAATTTATAATGTACATAACCAACCATGAAATCCTAGTGTTCATGATTGAGAAAGGCCCGATCGCACCGCTAGGTGGATTAAAACAGGTTTTTTCGTTGATACCATCTCTCACTTTTTTCGTCACTTTTCTGTCACCTGAAACGACTAACAGAATACGGTTACATAGCAGAATAGCGTGACAGAGAGTCATATGAATGACTCGTCTCATCTCCAACATACAAGTAATTTATTCACATTAGATATCTGGGAAAATTATATGCAATTCGTATAGAAAGTCTTGTTTCATATTATTTTTAAAAGTCTGACTTCGCTTGTATAACTTTGTTACTAATAGAAAGGTACAACTATGAAGTAATCAGAACGAGCGCACCCGAAAATCCATGAATATTAAACAAAGTAAGATTACTTTTTGTACTTCTCTTGATTTTCTATCTTTTCTTAGTATTTACAAGAAACTACTCGAATCCACAGCTTTCACTAGTAAGATTCATATTCTACAATTCGAACACCACCAACACAATCGTAATTAAAAATTCCCAACGTTCGGATGGCGTAAAATTCCCAACGTCCGGATTGAAAGTTATATGCATAAAACATATTGTGTTTAGATAAAAATCACCCATATTTCAAATAGTAAACAACATATCTGCAAACAAAAATAATATCGTCTAATGTTCACGCTAGGTCTTTCATTTGAAATTAGGTTCGCTCAGATTCAGCCATTGCTGAGAAAATTACATGGCAGTGTGTACATACACACATACAGACATTGTCCCACTTTGTCGAGATGAGTCAATTGGCCCTCCGGGCCCACGAAAAAATTTCCAAAGTTTGAGCGAGTCCTCTACATTTCTTTTGTCAGAAATGTAAAACAGTGCAAAAGACGCCACCAAAGCAAATCAATTGAAATCATTTTAAACTAATTGGTATTAAACATTTTGAAATTAATATCAATTTGTTCCGCTTTGTGAGCCTTGCTTTCTGATTTGACTTAAATTATTGATGACCAGGAATTTTCTCTCTTAAAGAATACTAGTGTCAACCCGTCGCGCTTTGCTGCGACTTTCAACGAAACAGTAGTAAAACACAATTTGTTCCGAAGCGCCATCTGGCGGGCAGATAATCCCCAAGCAATAGCACAAACACACTCCATAAGAAATGTCTACTACGTATAAATTTTTACAGCAATCGGTTAAACCGTTTTGGTGTTTAGTCTCAAACCAAACGGCAGCAACGCGCGACGGGTTGGAAATCGTATAGTTTTCCGAAACTCCAATATTAATTCCAGTTCTTATCTGCACCTATGTATAAATACAATGCAAATGACATTTCCAAACTTATGCTGAACAATACCAATTATGAAATCCTTATGTTCATGTATGAGAAACGTGAAATTGCGCCATGAGGTTTATTAGGTTTTATTAGTGCAGGATTTGAAGCTATGTTCATTCCATTTCCAGTAGGGTGCGTACTACACACATTCTGCAAACTAATGAATTAGTAAACAGTTGTATGTAAAATGAATTTCTCAACTCACTGCTAGGTGGATTAAATCGGGTGTTTGTAATGAAACCAACAACATCTACTTTCCAATGTAAGCTCACGTTTTTCATCGATATTATCCATTTCCTATTTCAACGGCCTGTATTCCTGAGAGAGCTCTTATTCCCATCCACTGTGGTTGCAAAATAAGTTCCTTTCTCAATCAATGCAATGTGACTAGCTAGCAGTCGTGCCAACAGACCACTAGAGCCATCTCTATAAAATACGAAACCATGCAATATGAACGAGTGACTGGAAACAAGCTGCCGATAACTATACCCAATACTGCAGTGTTTATGGCTGCTCAACCGATCATCCGTTCACCACGCCGTGGGTCCTCCCGGGGTTACAATTATTCTAACTCTGTGGCGGCGACGGCTTCATAACACATACCACAAGCATTCTCAGCTCGCACCTTTTCCTGAACTTTTCGCCTCGCCGACAGGTTTGTTATGAACTCACGTACTTTCTTTGTAACAAAGTACGTTTCCTCAGAGGATTGGAGTGTTGAAAGAAAAACAAACTTGAGATGTTCGCTGACTGCTCTGGCGAACAGGAAGGGAAAACCTAAAGAAAATTATCACTTCTTTCGGCAGAGCCGCCAGACCTCGAAGGAAGGGGAACCTGTTCGATACTCCAGGGTTGTGCAAAATTATTTGCAAAGGCACGGACTTTTAACAGTATCCAACTGTATGTGCTATTTTGACATTGCTAGGATTTCGAGACATGAACGACGATTTACACGCTTTGTTTGTCCTTGCAGGAATCGTATAGCATTAGACTGGGAAAACTAGAGGTAGCTTATGTCCGGAACATAAACGGGTCGTTGGCGTAGGATAATTATTGTGTGTGAAAGTTATCTGTATAACCTTAACAAATCCTGACTAAAACATGCTACTTTTATTGGTATTTGGCCAAATTTTAATTACAAATAACTGAGCTAGTCAGCATTCCTCATCTTTTATTTGCACAAATTTACCGAAAACTGTCAACTCTTAATGACAGATGTTGTTATACCTGTATCTTATGTGGAGAGCTAGGTAATAAAATTGTTTTACTTGATTAGTTACCGAACGGGATACTATTCATATCCCCAGGAATATTTCACTGAGTCTGGTGAATCAAACTTAATTTGGCCATTTAAAAGTGATACAAGCAGAATTTTCATAATATGATAGCCAATATAGTCCTACAAGCAAGAGTGAGGTAGTGTGCCGGACCCCTAGTTTTGAAAAATAACTTTCCTCTCATCGGATTCGTTATTTTCTATAACAATTTCCGAAAAAGTGCGATAAAAAATTTACGTTTTCGAATGGATGTGAATGGGTAAGGGTGAAGTATGTCTGTCCAATTAATCAAAAGTAAGAAAATACCTATAACAATTTGGATCAGCAGAGTGACCCTTGCGGAAATGTACCTCTACCGTTCCTAAATATTTGACAGCTGATGCTGCCGAGTTGTTTTTCAATTATTGCCGCTGTACCGAATGGAATATATTTTGTTGAAAATTAGCAAATTCCGCAAAGGATACTAGAAAATTGTAATGAAAATGATTTTGTAAAAGCAATCGTTAGCTGTGATTTGATTGGTGTACTGTTCAGCTAGTGAGCATAAATTTGCAATCGAATGCAATTCAAATTATGACTGCTGCTATTGGTAACGCAAAATTTTCAAAAATATGCTTTACTTCCTGGTAGAACCCAGAAAAAGGTTGGTATAATGAGAATAACAAGTCAATCCTCCACCACAAAACTTTCAAAATAGGTAAATTCGTTAACTTGCACGGCACAAGCAAATCATTCGTCAAAAGCACTTCCTACTAATTCGCACGGAACTAATTATTCCGAGGAAACTCCTCAATGGGTGGCCAGCTACCTCGTAGAAAGCAATGAATGTTTTCCTTTCGATTTGTGAAACAAGATTAACAATTCGTTTAGTAGTAAGAAAGTTATTAAGGTTAAAAGTGAACATAACGCTAATAAGAATAAAGACTTAAGTCCTACGTCAAAAGAAGCCCCTTGCTACGCTGCTGCTCAGCTCTACTCGACTCGGATAATAACGTAATGCAATTCCAAAGGTGGATTATCGGGCACGGGTGCGGTGATGGTTAAGAAATATGACAGAATGAGAATGAACAGAATTGATTGCTTTCAATTTTCTTGGATTGTGGTTCATGATCGATATTCTAGGAATGAGCGTAGGAGCGTACCTGAAAAAAGGAAAAATGTGCTAGAAAGATTTTCGTTTCCTTTGATTGGGTTGTATTCAAAGTGATTTTGCGCCAGGATGATTTGCGGCTGATGAGAAGACTTGCTACTCGGGAGCTGCTTGTTGATCGGTTATAGATCTAGAATGAACTAGATGAAGAAATAGAAATTAATATAAATGCAAATCAGCTTTCGATTTAACAGGGAGAGCTGATTCATGTGTCGTGGATTTTTTTATCCAAGGCTTGCTTCTGTCAACGGATAGAGAGTTGAGCAATCAGTCTATAGGAAGGATAAAATAATGCAATTCAATATCGTCAACACAACACAACCCATAATCAAATATTCGGATGTATACAAGTACCTGCATCAAGCGCCCCGATTCTAAACTACTGTTATTAAAAGTATTAATGTATCAATACTTTTTAAAACTTATCCCAAATACGGTCCACATCACATAGACAATAAATTCAAGATTTTCTCTCTCGACTGTTCTCCTGTTTTGGTCTACCTAGTGAAGTAATTGTGCTTTTCTCAATCATGAACACTACGATTTCATGGTTGGTTATGTTCTTGATTTTTTTAAAAGGTATAATAAATTGTTATTATTCATGACAACTATATGGCCTGTGTTGAGCCAACGAGGATAAAGCGCGATTTTGAGATACATCCTCTTAAAACACTATAGCGTCCAACATGTCATTAGCAAAACCCACATCTATACACACTCAATTCGGCTCGACAATTTTCCAATAGCCGTGTAGTCAGCAAATTTACTGATACCTCAGTTAAGTGAGATTTATTTACTGATTTTCGGTGAAATATTTTCCGCGTCTCAGCTATCAAACGTCACTTTTACTGAGATCTCAGAAAAAAAATTATTGGTTAGGATCTAAGCTGTTGAGATTTCGGCAAAAGATGTGAAGAAAACAGAGATTCGGCAGGGAAATTTATGTGTGTATTTATTTTTGGGAACACAAAATAAGAGTTCCGTAACTTGCTATGTTAATGGGTAGTGATCTAAAAATAGGGTGACCGTATCAGACGACCAAAAACCCAGGACAGTCGCAAGGGGTAAACCATAACAACCCCCCCCCCCTCCCGACGCCCGTGCCATGCAAACTCAACTTCATGTTACCTCCAACTAGAATGTACCTGGTTGAATTTTTTCCTGGTTTTCGGAAATGAATAAATTTTGCATTCAATTTCTGCATTCAGTTAACCCTAGAACGTTGCACTGGGGTACAAATGTACCCCACGCCTTCTTTGGAGCCGTATGAAGACGAGAATTCGGCATTTATCGACCTGGGACCCTAGCCCTAATTCAATTTAGAGTGCCTAGTAAAGCTAGGAAAAGGTGGTATAGCCAGTTTGCTTATAAACTTCGTGCAAGCAGGTGTCAAAATTAGCGTGGGGTACATTTGTACCCCAGTGTACGGTTGCCGTTAGTGTTTCGTCAGGTTTCGTGCTGTCAGTGCAAATGTGACTCGTGACAATACCAGTTTAAATACTGGTTGTTTTACTACATAAGTAACATTTAGTATTATATAAACGTTTTTAATCATTTATTCAAATAATTTAATTTAATTTAATTTAATTAAGCAGAAAAAATCGTTCTCATTTCTACTGATTTTTATTGTTTTATTGTTAATTTTTCAAAGTTTTTCATAAGTTTGAAGCAGAAAAAAAAATCGTTCTCATTTCTACTGATTTTTATTGTTTTTTTGTTAATTTTTCAAAGTTTATCAAAACAATGGTTCGCAAGTATAATTTGCGCACAGTAACTGCTGTAATAGTAACGTTGCGTGCTAATAATGTATTACTGTTCAGAATTTTTTTTTTCATTTCGATTTCCACCCCCTTTCGTGGTATTTACTAAAGCCCGATTTTTAAACTGTCACTCTTCCAAATAAATACACTTTTTCAAAAATAACGAATTTCCATTTTATACCGTTTCTAGATACCCTTCTTTCAACTTTTAGAATCATTTGATTTTTTTTCAAATCGGTTGAAAATTTGCAAAGTTATAGTATTTTTTGTGAAAAAAGTCAAAAGTCGTTTTTTTCACTTTTTTTGTTCAAACCAATTTATGTATCATTGATTCAATACATTCCGTACTTTCACTCACACAGCTTTTTTCGCAATTAAAAAAAAACGAAGAAAATGATGCATTATGCATTGCTTTTATTTGCATTTTTACCTGCGAAAATTACAATCAAACGCGTGGAGTACATTTGTACCCAAGTTCAACGTTCTAGGGTGGAAAACGCTAGTGCAACGTTCTAGGGTTAAAATCAACTTACTATTTTCGTGGGAATTAGACATCGAGCAATTCTGCAGATTTACACACAAGCGGTTCTTGCTGCACCGATCAACATAAACTGGAAAAATATTTTATTTCCAATTGAACGAATCACTCAAAATGTTATGACATCATTCGCGAAGGACAGGCATAGGGTCCTCAGTACTATTTGTACATGGATGAAGTAAACCAGAAACATCAACGGTCCCAAGTGCTTTCGTTGAAGTAAATGTGGGTACCTGACAATCTCTATCTCTCGATTTATGAGGTAGGCTCTCGATTTGTGGGGTAGGAACGTAATAAATACAAAAATATCATTGGCTACATATTTCTGCAAGAGGAGTCGCCAAAACCTCGATTTGACTTTTTAGAAGTAGTGAAATAATTCCGTCGGGTTCGGGATTGAAAGACGACTTGAGAGGTTACATACCTTTTTGAGCAAAAAATGTAAATGAACTTTAAATTTACGTAAAGGCATAAAGCAATGATTTCATTACATCAAGTATTTTGGTAGTACATTTTTCAGTGATAAGGCATAAGTTTATAAAAGCGCTGTAACTTTCGATCTATTTCGAATCTCTATAAAAATTTGGGAAAATATTCGCCAGGAGTTGTACTTTCAGATATAGTAATATTTTTTTTTTTTTTTTTATTTTTCGCAAAATAAAATATAAATACAAGTATGTTGTAACCGTTCGCGCTACGAGTCCAATACGATCTTTGTAAACTCGGTGGCTTAAGCGCCACAGCCACGCAAGATCACCACTAAAAACCTGTCGACGATTAGCATCAATCAATGATGATTGCTGTTCATCTCTGTTTGCCTTTGGAATGCCGGGATAAATTTTTATTAGACTATTGCCATTGCCCTTGCAGTCGTAGCGGGTTTGCTACATTGTGCAAGGTAGTGCAAGGTAGTGTATCTACAGCGGCTACCCACCGGTGCCAATGAATTCCCATCAATTCCTATTTCTTTTTTTTTTATTTCGACTATGTCAGTCACATTTTCTTTTTAATGTTTTAACTAAGCTTGACCCTCATCAGCAGAAGACAAAAGTAAGCCCGTAAGATATTAAGCCTGTGCTAATGACCCTGCCCTATAGGACCCAGTAATCTCTAGCTAATTGAATGTCGTTAAAATGTAAAAAAGAAAATGTGACTAACATAGTCGAAATAAAAAAAAAAAGAAAAACACGGTCGAACAGTTTCAAAACAATTCGTTTGCTCAACCAAAATCGACTGAGAAAGCTGTAAATATTCACAGAAATTCCATTTCCAGTCGGAGCAATACTCAAAAGTTATCTTTTTAATTTTCACAAAACTTAAATTTTAAACTGTGAAGTTCCATCATTTTTTTTTTTCAAAAATCTCTTCACAATGATTTAGTCGGAACCCTGAATCCATGCCATCATTTGAATTGGTTCTGGCTTCAAGCCAAGTTGGTTGGAAAAATTCGATGGTCAAAATTACTCATTTTCACCTGAAAGATGTAATTTTTGTACATTTCGCGAAACTTTGGTTTTAAACTATGAAGTCCTGTACATTTTTTTTTCAAAAATCTCTTCGCGTTTGTTTAATAGGAACACTAAACCCCCTCCCATCCCTGCTCCCAAGCCCAGTGCACTAGGAAAATTCGATGGTCATTTTTTTCCAACTCCTAAAAAAACTTTTTTTACAACTAGTATGTCCCCAAAAAAATCTTTTTCCGCGCTTTTTCATAACTTCATTTCTTTCAGATCGTTTTTGCTTCAAATCGCGACAGTTCATGCATTTTAAAACCATATGACATCACAAAATTTTTTTGAAAGATTTGATTGTCTAGAACTTTGTCGGAGACTGCCGCTCAATCCGGCTGTGTTAAAAGAAGTTATTAAACTTTTAACGAAGTGATGTCTGAGTCAGTTTTGCATGGGGCCTAGTAGTAGTGCATGGTTGTGTATCAGTACTCGATCCCCACGAACTAAAAAATTGCGAAATAATGGTTGGATTTAGCTGAATAGTATGCTCAGAAGAATTGTAGTACTTGATACGAACTATGTTTTTATTAGAAAATTTTAGTTCCACATATGACCGCATAGAGGGCGCCAACACTAGCTTTTCATTGAAAAGAGATATAAAATCGAGAAGTTCCAAATAATTACTGCAAAATGTCTGTTCTACAACATTGTAGAAGACACCTAATTTCTATGTCTCCATTGAGAAGTTAGTGTTAGCGCCTTTTAAGCTGTAATAGATGGAACTAAAATGTTCTAACAAAAACATGACTCGTATTACTTACTACAATTCTGAGCATGCAATTGAGCTACACTTAACCATTATTTCACAAAAAATTTTAGTTCGTGGGAATTGAGTACTGATACACAACCATCCACTAATAGGCCCGATGCAAAACTGACCAAGACATCACTTCGTTAAAAGTTTAATAATTTCTTTTAACAAAGCTGGATTGACTAGCAGTATTCGACAAAGTTGTAGACAATTAAATTATCTTTCTTATATTTTCACTTACAGTGACAATACGATGCATATCTAGCGGCGAAAATTCGAGTTTAGTGAGTTTTCTTCGTGTAAATTGTCGAAAAATCCCGTACAAACTTCAGGTACGTTGGTACGGTAGCTAGACATGTCCGATTTGACTCAAATTTGGTGCAAGTACTCCTGGTGGGACTAGGAATCGACTAAGGGGTGGGCCGATAGTGGTCATTATTTTCTTGTTACTCTAGAGCGAACCTTTGCTGCACTTACTTTGTTGCCAACTCCTTTCGAGAGCGTTCTGTCTCTTTTCAAGACATTGGTTGGCTGTTAAGACGATGACACATAAACTGGCGATTTTTTCTTATGCTCCATATTTTATACGTAAGCAACAGTTAATTAGGTGACAAAAGGGCAATCTTAGAAACTTTCGCTCGCTTGGACGAACTATACGGATTGCTTTCGTTATTTTTAGTAATTGCAAATTCTACGGAATTAAATTCAGAATTGTTGTACATACACCGAAGACCCGTTTTTATCAGCCCCTTTTGTGTATTTTTGGTTGACAAAATGGGGGCAACGACACACATATTAATTTATTTCCATTAATAAACCGAAGCTGCTAAAATGTTCAACATTATTCCGTAGGCACAGCCTCATAACTCTGGCTGGCTAACGAAATCGGGTCGAAAAGCTGACAAAATTGGGGGCTGATAAAACCTAGTTTTCACTGTATTTCTAACCAGGTAGCGCAACAATCCCTCATTCAGCACAACAGCAAATACTTTGTAATGTAAATGTAAGAAAAAAATGCAATACCTCAGCCCCCAACCGAATTTTTACCATATGTTTTCACTAAAATTGTAGTAATGCGCAGTGCTTGCCGATACACTTCTTATACATCAGCAAAAAACTAAAATAGGTGTATATTTTTACATATTTTTTAAATATTTTTTTTAGCTATACTCAGAGGTTCCAATAATTATTTAAATAAATGTTTAAACAAATTTGCCTTTTGAGGTCCATAGAAAAAATGTTTATAAAAAAAACTGGGCCTAGAAAAGTCGCGAAAACCGCTTATATACTAAGAACTGCCTTTTGTTTTATAAAATAAATTGGCTGAACCTCTAGATGATTTTTTAGAAAATTGTTTGGCTCTATTCTGGGCTTGAGTACCATGACTTTTCAAGCACCGATTTTTTTTTTTTGCAAAAGCCTAGTGTACAGTTGGTTTCGACACCGATTCGCTATATTTAAGCTCTGCCAACCAGCAAAAATGACTGTACTTTTCTTTATCCTGGTTAACCGGCGGTATGGTCAGTTGGTCGACTACGGTCTGCTTCGAAAGAGAAGCTAACCAAGATTGGAAGCCTCGGCCATCCGTGAAAAGCTTGTTCCGTAAATGAAATGCATGTCATTGTTCTTCGGTCCAGTTGGGTTCACAAAATGGACAAACAAAGCGGGATTCTTTTTTCTACGCTGATGTTGCTCCTCGTCGGTTACACGTATTTGATTCACCCCGCAAAAGGGTACCAGGGCCGGAGCGTGAATTTTACAGATATGTTTCCTTTGTTTACGAATATATACGGCTAATGTCAGCGACCAGTAGAACAGTTTACAAAATCAATGGCAAAAATTAATTACCAACATGCACGTAGTATGAATGAATCTTTCTTCTTGTTTATATTTATAGCTCGATATGTAGTGAAGGAGTGCAATAGCCATGATTGCATATTTGTCCCATTTACTATAAGATTTCCTATCTTTATTGGACTGATTTGCGATCACGGGCAGTATAGTATAGTTTCACCGGCATGGAAGACTAAACATGTTTTACAATCAGTAGGGGAGAGTGAAGACACTTGATCTTTGGGGATATTTGATTCTCTGGCCATAACTCCTAATCTATACGCATAAAGTTTTTTTTTTATTCATTTCGTTTATTTGATAGGCACAAATGCGTTAGCTTGACGGTGCCAAATTCTTTTGTTTTTACATTTTGGATATTTTAAAACTAGGAGGTTACAATGTTGAAATATTTTTTTTTTTTTTAAAGAGAAAATTTTTACAGCTATCTTAAGACTAGAAATAAGATTCTATATACAAGAGAGTTACGCATAAAGTTGTCACAATATAAAAAGAAAATGAATTATTTGGTCGTTTATGATGTTTAAAACACAAATCTGATGCATTACATTTGGTTTGAAAAAGTTATATAATATTTTAGAAAATATGTGTTTAAATCCATCTCGAAGATCTTCCCACAAATTTTTTTTGAACGGTTGTATGAGATCGTCAAACAAATTATTTATGAATAGTTTCAAGTACGCTTACTTTCTAAGTACTTTTGCCTGGAAAAACAAGCTTTTAGAAAAAAAAAAAATCACAATACATACAAAAAAATTAAATTATGTTCATCTTATGCAACAGGTATCTTTGATCCCTGTAATACTGGGTATTCTTGATCCATATCATTAGTTCTCTTAAACACTTTCGAAATGCATAGAAATAGAAAAAACATCGTTCTATTAACGTAACTGGCACTAATAAATGATCTAAAATGTTTTTTTTTCGTGAACAAATGATGGCATAAGTTATTGAAGGTTGAAAAAGCCAGTTAAACAGCACTGATTTACCGCAAATACTTGTCTTGACTTTCTACTGTGGTTAAGGTTTGTCGTGCATCTAAAAAGCTAGTCTTATTAATGAATTTATCAGGATAGATGATTAGCTGAACTTTCGTGTCTATATGTCTATGTGCTTTCTTTCTCTAGTCCTAGTAGGCGGGGGATCAAGTTATCACATGTTTTTACAAAAACCTCGTTTTGGCAAGGTTTTTAAAATTGTTCATATTACTGACAGGACATAGTACAGTAATGTTTCGATTATATCACGCCCATATATCCATATATGTATGCATGTGTCTGTGTGTGTACATATGTATATGAACGTATCTTAGTATGTATATGTAACTTAGTATGTATATATGTAAGTGAATATATATACTTATACTTATATATTGTTTTATATATATACATCCCTCGCTATATATATAACTAGGCGTGATATAATCGAAACATTACTGTATTCGGATTTACATACTATCCATAGCTCTTACAATTCGAATGGACTACAAGATGGCGTATTTTGCAACTGTCTTGAAAAATTTCAAAATCTTTTGGTTCGATTACTGTATTTTATACAGCGAGTGAATTTTTTGTACAAAAAAATAAACACTGAAACAAATGTGTCATTTTGCACAAAAACAAAAATTTAAATTGCAAAAAACCATTTTTTCTTATTTTTTTATATTTTGTCAACAAAAATCCAAAGAGAAAATACACATTTTGAATGTGAGTGTATGATGGAGAACTTATCGGAAATTTTTTTTTCTAGCAATTACTTTATACATGTTTTTAAATTTCATACTAATTGACATATAAAACTGTAATATTATTACAGAATATAATTCTAATTTTCATGTTATATCAAAATGCTCTTAACAAAAATCTTCCAAAATGCGATAGTTTTCAAGATATTTGGAATATTGTTCCAACAAAAACAGTTAATTCGTGTGATTACGCCCTTTTAAAAATTAGTCGCTTTACTTCATTATAAAGAATAGCTTTCAATAAAAAAAGTTTTACTAACAGCAACTATTCACGAGAAAATGATAAAATTTAATATGAATGATAAAAGGCCTCGTATTCAGACAAAAGTCAAAAAGGTTCCGTTCGATTTCTGAGATTTTTTCACATTAGAAAAACTGCAAAATAAATTTGATTTGCATCAATGAGCATAATTTTTTTTAAAACAGGGGATTTTGGAGACAAAATGACCCAGTATCCCACTTTCCCGTATTTTTCAAGAATATAAATATCTCCCACCAAATACTAAGGTCATTTCTTTTAAAAAGAGATATGAATTGTAATTTTTTGAGTGCTATTTTATTTAATATATTTTTCCTCCATATTTTACTATAGTACCAATTTCAAAAATTTCAAGCGAAGTGGGCGGGGATCTAAAATTGTCCAAGTGATGTGAAATTTGGCATCTGACCTAACTTTTACATTTGTCACAATATGGAAGGGGGGCCTTTGAGAATTCAAAAAAAAATTGCTGTGCCCTACTGCTAGTGTCATGCTGAGTGAATCTTCTGGTACAGTTAATGGTTATTTTGGGCAGCTCAAAATTATTTTTTGGTTTTCTTTTGTTGGTTCGGTTTGTATATAACATTCGATTAATATTTTTTCTAAATTAATAGTTGTTCGGAAATCAGCCGCAATAAACAGTCACCGCGTCTGATTTTATGAATCTAATTTCAAGTTCCGTTATCGCTAACAAGCCCGTGCATCAGATTAACGATCCTTAGTTCTTTATTATCGTTCATATACGTGTATTTCACAAAAAATCCGATATGGAAAATAGTAAAAACTTTCCTTGATATATAAAATCCCGAGCTATCATAACTCTTTGTCTGTACAACGTGTTATCACTCGGTAGTTTTCAACCCAATAAATATATCGTAGAGAAGGAATAGCAAAATTTGTCTGAATACTATCGCAATAAATAGTGATCCGGCCCATTATGCAGATAAGATTAGCTTTTCTTGGCAATACTCTCACGGTTGGCCATGTGGAGTTCAAATTGCTTTTGTTAGAAAACATAGGATACTCTCGATAGCTGGCTTACCAGAGTTTAAAAAGAACCAAAAACTAAACAAGATCATTCCTTTTTCGAGTGATAATAAACCATGCTTTACAGGTCGCATCGCTTGCTTGGAGCGAATCCTAGACTTTATACCCTTCTAAACCACCAACTCCGCGACACCTATGCATAAGTTTGATGAGTCGTCTACTTTCCGTTAAGTAGAAGGAGCATCAACACTTCCCGTCTACCTTACCCTTTATCATCCTTCCCCGTGGGTATGAATTCATACTTACCACTTCCTAAGCAACTATTATTAAATAATCAGCAGTCAAACATGATGAAATCAGTGTGCAATCCGCCAAAATTATCGTCACAACGCAACATCATCACCGTCCTGTGTCGAGTCTCCGTCACCGACAACACAACTTCAGTATCTCATCCAGTTAGTGGCACGTTGTCCGCGAAACCCACGATTTTCACTTTCGTAGGTACCCGCAGTGTCAAGACTCCTTCATACACCCCGTTCCAAAGAGTTGGACGGAGAAGGGAGCCCAAAGAAATTCCCGCTGCGACTTGCATTGACTTCTGCCTTTCGTTCGTCTCCTACAGCAACACTCAGTTCTGGAAGGAGTTCTGCAGGATCTGGCATAGTTAGTATTAGATCATTATTCTGTGCAGAGCTGCGGGGATGGTTCCCCATCCTGCCGCCACTCGCATTGCTCGCTATCGCGTATCGGCTCGCGCTCGAAACCGGAAGATTGACCAGTTGTTATACTTTCTGACTCTCTGGCGGCTACATCCAAATACAACCCACATTTTTTTTTGGGTTCTCGGTCACTGAAGCATCGGCGGCAATAAAAAGGCTGCTCGCTTGGCAGCCAGGGGAAGACACGTCACGACACGTTACGTGAACACTGCGATTATGTCCCGAACATTACCCACCCCTAGTTTTACTATCCCAAAGTGAATCCCCTATGAGGTTATAGGCTTTAAATAAATAAATAAAAAAAATAAACAAAAAACATAAACCATTTTTCGCATTACACTGTGAAAACAAAAAGGCTGCAATAATCATTCGCCTGTTCGACGGACCTGAAAAGTCGTTAATGGATTTCTAGTTATACTGTGCTGCATCCGAGATATGTTAATAATAAATCTCTGTGTCGGTTGCTAACAGCAGTTCCTAACCATCCTGTTGACCCAGATGTGGGCGAAGCGTTTTCCCGAAACGTAAGTGTCATTCAATTTCCATAAATCAAGTATAATAGTGGAAGCGCCATCCAACGAGCTTTTCTCATCGTTAGACGGTATGTTTTATCAGCCATCATTTTGCAAGAAAAGGGAATCGTTTCCATGAGCTGCGATGCATTGTGGAATCCAGCCGGAAGCGTTGCACAGTGTCGGCTAGCTGGACAAAACTTTATTTTGGGTTTCACAAAATTTAACATTTTTCTATATCTGTACACAGGTTGAATAGAGTTTGCTTGAAATATTAATTCTTGAGGACAAAGGCTCGATTTTTTGCAGAACTTTCATGAGTGAAATAGACGACAAATTCAAAAAAACTGCAATCAATCTACACCCAAGTTTTTTTACGCGGGGGATACGTACCGTGTAAAAAACCGTGTAATTCGGAAAAAACGCGTTTATTGGAAAATTCGTTTGCTACCCGCGTTGATTGGAAAATCCGCGTAAAAACACAGCGAAAAATTTAGAAAATTTTTGAAAGTTTTTTGCGCGGATGAACAGTTTTTGCAAAAATATTGTAAATGCTTTTGAATGTAAAAGACACATTCTTTCGTGACGTTACAACGATTTGACGAATCTTCATTCTACAAATATGTTATAACCAGTGGCGGATCCAGGGGGAGGGTCCTGGTCCCCCCACCCCGAAATTTTTTAACTTCTTGAGAAATTTTAAAATAGTTTCTATTTTAAATTTGTTCTAAATTCAAAATCATTACAGACCACATTTGACCACCAAAACTAATTTTAATCAAATGAGGTTATTACATATTACGTATTGTAGGGGAGACCGGGGCTAGTTGACGGTGTTTTTAGTTTTCAATGTTTATCGCTTCGATGTAGGTATATCTTGCAAAATAGATCACGCGGCATGAAAGAGCAGACTGTTGGCAACATCTCAATTTTTCTTTAAAGTATTTAATGCATTGTCTCCATTTTTAGCGACAAAAATATGTGACGCGAAAAACCCGCCAACTTACTCCCGGCCCGAGGTAAGTTGACGGTATGTGAGTATACGCCAAAAACTAAGCAATCAAATGGAGATTCAATTACTTCAAGGGTCCTTTTGGAACCTGCTGAATGTCTTTTCGAGAAAACTGTATATTAACCGACATTTGCTAATATATTTCAGTTTCAATACCCCGGCATTTTGACTTTGACGCGTACTCCCTATTCAAAAACAAATTTTCGAAATTCTTCATGCAATTGGCCGGAATAAATGTCTCCTACATTGGCGAGATACACAAGAAAAAGATTTTCTTACTTTGGAGTCAATTCCAGAAATAAAATTTTTTGATGACTTTTTTGCACTGTAAATAGTACCGCCAACTTGCCCCGCGTGCAGCACCGCCAACTTACCCCAACAGTATATTTTTTTAAAAACTATTTAAAAAATAACTTTTGTAATATCTATAGGGATACTGAAAGCTGTTTTCACGCGCTATCGAAAAATATAATCATACGGGAAATAGATTGAAAATCGCCCTAAATAACGCAAAGTATTTAAAATTTTGAAAATTTACTTGGTATGCTTGAAAACACAATATCACCCACAACTTCCACCAAACAAATCATTTTGCAACAAAACCACATTGGATAACGGGTTTCACATAACATAACTGAGGTACACAATAAGAGACTGCGCTATATGTCTAATAGAAACAGAGAAAAAAGGATTCCGCCAACTTACCTCAACCGCCAACTAACCCCGGGCTCCCATACAATAGACATTTCAAAATCCAAATTTTGGACCCCTCCGATTTTTTTTCTGGATCCGCTTATGGTCGTGACTTCATTCGTGTGATGTCCCTCATGGTAAACCATTACACGCTGGATGCGCTGGCGTATTGGGCTCGTGGATAGTGGTATCTGCGCTTGACGTCGCCCTATTACGACATCGAGCACCTTGTCTGGGCGTGCACCGAATACAGAGGAAGACTAACCAACGTCACGGTTCGAGATGTGCTGGCAAGCCGCGTTCTCCTCTATATGTCCCTTCGTAAAAACCATCAATATACAAATTTAACTGCCTCTTCTTATTTTTATTTTTCTTATTTTTATCTTCTCAGAAGTGCCTTTTCGCACCTGCACCATACACCCTCGATGGTTTGATGCGACTCCAAGGCGACACAAAACATCTCTGTCGAATGAGCCAACAAACACGGGACCTACAGCACGAACATCACACGCACAACTCGAAATATTGCCCATCCACATCTGAGCCGTATTACGAAATCGCCTGGAGAAACCCCTGCCATCTTGAGGAGGACCACCCGGCGTCCCAGTACATGGTTCTTCCTGATGAAGGCCACCCGAGTATGTAATCCATCCGTTGATCTCCCGATGCGTGAAACTGAAAGTTAATAATTTTCTCTCCCTGCCATCTTTGTCCATCCTTCCTCCCCTGACTCTTATAACCGGAAGTAACACCCCTACCCTACCCCCCCCCCCCCAATTATCTTCCCGAAGCCTTTATATCTCCCTGTCTCTTCTAGTTTTAACTATTATATTATATACTTTCGTTGAAAATGCCCAACTCTACTGCCACATAAAAATAACTAATTCATCCCCCCGATTTTTTATAAAATTCAATCACGCCTTCTATTTATTCCTACTTTAAGGATAGTCGTAAAAATTGTCCCCCTTAGGGACCATTCATAAACCACGTAGATCGAAATTTTAGATTTTTTAACCTCTCCCACCTCACCCCTAGTAGACCAAAGTAGACTTTTAGCAAACCCCCCCCCCCCACAGTCTACGTAGACTTTTAGATTTTTTTTTGTTTTTATGGAAAATGTAAATTAGAAAAATCACATTAAAATGTTCAAACAAAAATTAAACGTGAGGCGTTCAGATGTATTTCAAACTTTTCAAATATTAAGGACAAAACAATACATCGATCAATAATGCTTTTCACATTGGTTTTTTGTCTACGACTGCTCAAATCAATTAGTACCAACTCAAGGGAATTTAAAATCAATTTTTTTTCTACGAAATACAAAACTAGTATTTCATATTTCATGATCCAAAATTGATTAACTATGAGTAAGAATTTGAAATTATGCTGTCGATGTGTACTATTATCTAGACTGGAATATTAAACCAAACATGCACACCAATTCCACTCTTAGTGAAAAAATCAATATTCCTAAGATCACTAGATAATCCAAATTACCTTATTCGATTTGGGCGACGAAACTATCCAAATCTTTCCAAAAATATCTATTTTTCTTATGTAGTCAATATCGCAAAATATCAAAACTTAACTCCGAATAGGAAGGTGATAAGCCTATTTTCGCGGTGCTTCTATTATTACCCTACCCATTTAAAGCCGTTGGTTAGAACAGCATTCCATTGATTGTAGACCGACTAATTAATGAATTAGTGAGGCACCCTCCCTTATTTGGTGAAAATGGGCACGTTATCATAGAACCGGTTTGCTTGAATTTGCGCCAGGTCAACGCGTAAAATTTAACGGTCGTTTCAAGACATGGAAATCAGTGTAAATGATTGCAAGAGAAATTTCCAACTGTTTAACTCGAGTAAACACTTTTTTATAGAAGTTGAACTAAACAACAGCTTGAATAACCGAAATTAATAAAAATTTAAAAAATCAATCGACTTACTGTTAAAAATCGGACTTCTTCTTGTTAACATGGTGGTTTTAATGTTGAACTTTTACCGTTTTTGCACTTTTAGGGGAAGATGGGGTAAAACGCACCCCCTAAGGAAATATGATCATAACTAAGCTATAGAACATCAATTGGGAGAATTTAATTAATGATATCGCGTAGCCAACATTTTCCTCTGTAATCAAAATCATAACGCTTTGCAAAATATTCAAAAACATGAAAATAATTCAATTTTTCAAACTCATTAAAAATCACCTTTTGAAAAATAAGCGGGGCAAAACGCACCTGTGCGGGGGCAAAATGCACCACAACAACGGGGTACAATGCACCGCAACAACGGGGCATAATGCTCGGCGAACAAGCAAGTAGCTTTGTTTTCTAACGAGATTTCACAAAAGTGTGCCATTAAATAGCCTTAGGTTATGCAATTGGTAGGTTTTCAGAACGATTTTTCTGTTTTCGATTAAAAACCAGCAAAATCAGAAAAGAGGGCATTTTGCCCCCGATGGAGCAGAGATATAAATTTAGCAAAAAGTGAATTATTTAGTAGATTTTTCATATGTAGTGCGACCGAATAATGAACAAAGTTATAAATAGAACTGGAATGCTCTAATATAATATTAAAACAGTGTTTATAAGAGCTGTAAATCCTGGTTGCACGAGCCACAATAATTACATGAGAAGAGCACGTTATTGTTTTTTGTTTATTTCTCGAGCAGCTATTGATGTACAATTGCCAAACTTTGACAGTGTATGTTTACTATGGCGGACTTCCGACTGGTGTTACCGTTTTTTAGAAACTTTCAGCTGTTTTCGATATAATCAAAAGGTGCATTTTGCCCCGGGGGTGCGTTTTACCCCATCTTCCCCTAATTGGTCATGCATTTAACGGGCCATGCATATCCGCTAACTAGTCGTGTCTCAGGTGATAATTCACGACTGCACGATTTTCAGTCTAAATCTTCCGCGGAGAGGAATTTTGGAAGATTGTCTTTAGAACTGTCATTTTGGGTTTTTTCTTAATTTTTTGTGAGATCAAAAATATATCTGAATATACGCAAGAAACAACAACGTCTTGCATTGTTGTATAGTCCAAAAAACGTAGGTTTTGGGTTGAATGGTCGCTTAAAGAGTAATTATCTCAATAGTGTACTACACACCAATTTCTTGTGTTTTGTTTCAGCAAAAGATTTTGCTGAAACTTTTCAGCAAAACTGGATTTGCTAAGAGTTCAGCTTTGCAATTTTTGTTTCGCTGATTTTTAGTAAAGTCCATTATTTTGACGAACATCAGCAAATCTATAGAATTTGATTGCTGAAACAATCAGTGAAAAAATGGCAATTTTGTTGAGTTCCAGCAAATCAAACTGACACTTCAGCAAATTTTGACAGTTTTGAATTGCTGTAATTACAGCGAAATAGTTTTTTCTGGAAGTATTGCTGATATTTCAGCAAGGCAAAATTCAGCAAAAATTGCTGATATTCAGCAATCAAAATTTAGTGTGTAGATTTGAAGTGTCTGCATAAATACATCTAGTTGAATCTACTAGTAGGCTGAACAAAACTCTCTTTAAATTTTGTGTGCAATTAGTAAAACGAGGACCAAAAAAATTCAATGTATACGTAGACTTTTGCAAGCTCCCTCCCTCCCCCTCGTAGACAAACGTAGACTTTTGCTACACCCCCTCCCCCGTCTCTCCTATGAGTCCACGTGGTTTGTGAACGGCCCCTTAGTTAAACATTATTTGCTCCAATAATCGCACTGCTAAAAAAGTCAAACCATATTGCCATAAAAACTAAATGACCCCCCTAATCTTACGAAAATTATATTACCCCCTTGTGTAGATGTATAAGATAGCTATAAAATCTCCTTAGTTTCATTTAAAAAAAAATCAACATGTAATCCCCTAGTTTTAAGTAATTTAAAATGTAAAACAAAACAAAATTGGCACCATTAAGCTAACGCAAACGTCCTTATCAAATAAACGAATTTAATAAAAAAAAAAACTAGAGCGAATCCAATATTGTTGTCTGCGTGTAGCTTTGGGTTACATGCACTCGACACATACGATGAGTCTAAAAGTGCTGGCGGGCGTCCTTCCGCTTAAAAATTTATTTTGGGACCTCTCGTATCGATTGCTCATCTGATGCAATATCTTGAACCGGTTAGTAATTGAAAATTTCGAGAGGCTTGTCCAGCTCAATTCCCAAACCCGATTTATATCCTTGTACTTCGATTACATGTCACAAAATATCAATTCTTTCTTCATATGGCCGGTGTTAAGTCAGACCGGACTAAGTGACAAAATATTGATTTCGAGAAAAACGAGTTTAAAGTTTGAATCGTAGCATCCTTTACATTATGATTGGAAATTAATTTTTGCCACATTTCTTATTTATTGTTGCATATTTCAAATCTGGCATACGTCGAATATAGCTGACGATATTTTTTATCTAGTGCTATCATCATCTCATTTTATATGTTTTGCGACTTAGTCCGGTCTGACTTAACTCCGACCATATTATCCCAACCGTTTTCAATCTTCCTCATGCTTCTGATTCAACTGTATTCTTCGACACATCCATGAAGGACGAGACTCGTGGAATCCCGGATCACATACGTCCGCAGGTGATCCAAATCATCTTTCATAGTAAATTTTGAGAAGTCGACTGCAACAAGATATTTTACACCGACGGGTCAAGCCTCGACGGCACTTCAGTATATTCAATAAAAACTTCACCGCCTCATTCAAACTCAATGATCCTGCTTCAGTTTATGCCGCAGAACTTGCTGATATTCAGTATAACCTTGGGATCATTGATACTTTGGCCACCGATCATTACTTCATTGTCTCGGATAGCCTCAGCTCAATCGAGGCTCTCCATTCAATGAAACCTGGAAAGCACATTCCATTCCAGGTAATGAAGAAGCGGACGCTTTAGCTGAGGCTTTAGAAGGTGACAGGTTCAATTACTACACGCTGGACGCTCATCTCCGACGTTTTGGGCTTGCAAATAGCGATATCTGCGCCTGTGGCAACGGTTATCATGATATTGGACATATTGTCTGGGCATGCGCCGAGTACTGTCCTGTCAGATCTCAACTATTGGATTCCCTTCGAGCCCGAGGAAGATCACCCAATGTCACGGTTCGAGATGTACTAGCAAGCCACGATCTCCTCTATATGTCCCTCGTATACACCTTCCTAAACACCATCAATATTCAGATTCAACTGCCCCTATTATTTTCTTATCATTCTCAGAAGCATCCTCTTCCACCTACCGTATCCCAACGATGGTTTGAGGCGACACAAAACATCTCTGTCGAATGACCCAACAGCACGAGACCTTCAGCACAACATCACACGCGCAACGCGGTGTGTTGCCGATCCGCATCTGAGCCGTACTACGAAATTGTCTGGAGGAACCCCTGCAGGCTAGCGGAAGACCTCCCGGCGTCCCAATACATGATGCATCCGTCCGAATCTGTAATCCTTACCGTTGATTCCCGCTGACGGAAACTGAAAGTTAAAAACTTTCCCCCATGTCAGCTTTGTCCACCCTCTCTCCCCTGTCTCTAATACACAGATGTAGAATTTCACCCCCCCCCCCCCTTCTGCACCTTGTATATTTTCCCAAAATTAACATTTATTTTTTGCTGTTTCAGGTCTGTCAGGTTTGCTGAGGAGAAAGCGAAAACGAACTCTTGTCTTTTGGCTAGGGAGCCAAACGCCTGGCATTATGCAATCTTAAATTCCTATAAGGGAAAATTGGACGGAAATGCCCAACAGTACCACTACTTAAAAATAGCCCTGATTAATCCCCCTAATCTTAATAAATATTGAACCACCCCCTCTAGTTATTTATAGTTTTAGCATGTCTGTAAAACGTTCCGCTTAGTTAATAATTGATTGTTCCAAAAATATCCCTTCTAAAAATCGTAAAATGCATTACTATACAAAAACAGACATAAAATGACCCCTCCCCCTAATCCTACGAATACTATATTATGTCCTCTTGTGTATGTATAAGTTAGCTGTTAAATTGCTTTAGTTTCATTATATAAAAACAAAATAATATTTAAATGTGTAACCCCCTAGTTTTGAAAAATTCAAATTGCACAACAAAGAAAAAAATGGCACATGTAGGGTGGATGTACCAATAGTCGCATACTTAAGGAAAACTTTTGATAAAAAATCGATGAATAGATCTACAGGCAATGCTAATACATTAAACGAAAGCTTTCAGTCCCTACTTCATAGGAAAAATATAATGGTTTAATGGTTTAATAACCAATGTATGCATTCAAAACTGCTTGTACCACTATAGGAACACATGTACCAATAGTGGTGCAATCGCTAATTTCAGTTCCTATTGTTGCAAATCCCATTGCTTTCTTATGGGACTTGCAACTATAGGTACACTATATCAACTATAGGTGCAAGGGAGCTCAAAATTCTAAGAAAATCATTTTTTTAATAGTCATTTGGGCAAATTTCAAGGATAACAGTTTTATTGTCGCATAATTTGATGGTTGGTACCTTAGTTAGGCGTATAACCCACTACTGCAACTATTGGTACACCTCAACTATAGGAGCACCCACCCTAATATACGTAATCACAAACTAAATTTGTTTTTTTGTTTGTTTACCTGTTTATCTGAAGCGATCCATATTTCGTCATCGAAAGCGGCCAGGTGGCATCATTATGCATAGAGTCGTAGGTATGCGAAATTTCTGCGTCACATATTTAAAATTTTGAGGCGCAGCCAACTCTTTTATGCAACTTATTCTCTTTTACACGATTCGCTAAAATTAAAAGGATGAAAAATGACACCTGAAACCATACGCAGCAGGCCCTGGATTCTCCTACTATGAATTAGAAGTATAGAATTAAACAACCAAAGTACTAGAGAAATACTCCTTACAGTTTAGAAAATTTGCATTCTTATGGAGTTTAAAAGATAAGCAATCATTTATATTCGCTAATGTTGGATTAATTAGAAGAAAAAAAAGTTGTTGATTTTTATTCGCACAGCTGCCCAACCCCGCCTCTGGGCGGTTTACTGCCCATGATCGCAAATCAGTCCCATAACGATAGGAAATCCCATAGAAAACGGGACAAATATGCGATCATGGGCAGTTTACGTATTTTAAGGTTTTAATAAAAAATCTATTACTTAAAGGAATTATCAACATTATTTTCTTCTTTCACATCGCGAAGACCATTTACAAAAGTTTTTTCAACTAAAAATAATTGGGCACTAAAGGGTGCACCAAACATAAGCCACTTCTGAAAAACATATTTCTTGAGCGTTTTTTCAAAACGTCATATCTGCAATGAGTTACTCTCTTTGTTTACTTTCTCTTTCGATTTTTACGGCGTCACTATAACACTTTTCACTTATTTTACAGTACAGATCGAAAGACGGTGGTTTTAACTAGCATAATATGCAAAGAGTTGAGGCATAAATATTAAAGTGACCGAATTATTAACAGAAGAGAAAGTAAACAAAGAGAGTCACTCATTGCAGATATGACGTTTTGAAAAAACGCTCAAGATTTGTTTGGCAGCACCCTGCGAAAAGTTCGCTCGACCGAACGGTTATTTTTTATTGAAAATTCCAAAAGTTGTTCATGCGTATATTTTTGCAAGATGAATTTCCAAAGAAAACTGTAGTACAGTAGGATTCCGTTTTTGGCAACATTTTTTTTTTTCAGTTGCCAAAACCGGAACCGTGCCAAGAATGGAACCATATTTTTAAAGTTTGGATTTTAAATCTACGACTTCAAAAATGTTTCAAGGATTTTTAATCATGTGCGAAATGGAATGAGATGAAAGAAAAAAAATAAGAAAATTCAATTTTATTCATGTTTTTATCAAAATTCAGCCTTCGCACAGTGATCACTTTCCATACAAAAGTCGAACAAAACCTCAAAAAAGGACCGATTTTGATGAAAATTGGGGTAATTTTACGTCGCTGAATTCATATTTGGTGTTAATTTTTGATTATTTTTTACCTCAAAATTTTGGCACCTAGGCTGGTTAGAAAATTCAACATTAATGAATGTCAATGAAATCAGTTCGAACCTAATCGAAATATTAACTATCGTTTATATGTTAATTTGAATATCATAAGTTTGAACACAGTTTTTTTTCGAGAATTGATCATCAATTTCACCTTTGACATTCTGTAAGAAAACTATCTTTTGTCCTCAAGACTTTAAATTTTTTTTGAAGACTCTATTCAACTTGTTTACAAACAGAGAAAAAATGTAAAACATGGAAAACCCTAAAGAAATTTTTGTGGTTTTGTACGACTAGGCGACACTGTGCGCCGTCCAGTAGAGTTTTCACAATCTTCGCGCATTTCTCGAGTGCAATGCCCCGACGGAGGTGTAACATATCCGTTAATATTCGAATCGCTTTTTTTCGGCCCGTTGGACGTCAAAACTCAAACAATTCACTGCATGGTAGTGTTGATTTCGCTCCTGGGGCTGTTATCTCTTTTTTCTGAAAATTAATTAACAATTTGGTTAAAAAAAAACTCTGCTCTTTTAAAAAATAAATAAATTTATCAACTCTCCATAGCTAACCAATCGTTTGTCTTTCATATTGAATTGATAGATTGAAAATCAAATTGCAATGCTTGAAGATATTTAGGTTTGAAGAAAACCATTTTTGTTTTAAAAATTACTTGCAACTGTCCAAACAAAAGGGATTGAAACATCAGTGCTACGGTAAAAATGTGTTTCAATGAATGTTCCTACAATCTCTAGAACAATGCATTTGCGAAAAATTAACACATCAAAAGATAATATAAGCAACCCGATTTTCAAGAGCCACCCTACCTCAAATCTTAAAAATAAATCATAACTAATCAACCATTATAGATAGCCTTGTACATTCAGTAATCTTTCTTCAATTTTTTGTGTTATTATATTGTAGGGCATTGCGCAGGTAAACTTCACACATCTGAATAATCGATACTTTGAACACCCTAACCACAAGGACCACCCTAATTCCATTCATTTGATAAAATCGGAAAAAACTAACAAATTCACCAAAGACATCATAAAGCTGAAACAAATTATTTGGGAGCCAGCAGTTTTGTATTCTTAAATACGGCTTTGGGACGCACTATGGTCAGTTTTCGATATGTACTGAAAATTTAATGCCTAGTTTTGTAGTGACATCGAATTAATCGAAAGAGAAAGAGGCTCGCAATGTTACTAAGGTTCAATTGAAAATTTTCTCCAGAACTAATCTTATTATGCAGTGTAGCGCATTCCTCTTTACTTGGCTCTTGAAATCTCAGGCTCTGGGTCTTAGCATAAAATTTGATTCCGTCAGACGCCCCGAATAGAATTTTACAATAGCATTTTCCCTACAAACAATCATAAAACAATAAATATTATAGTTATTACTGTTTCAACTATGTTCGACGCAGAGCTCTCGCAGTAGATTTACAATAAAATTTCAAGTAACAATTAATTTTACTGTTCAGCAAAAAGCTGATGCAGTAAATTCACATTAAATTTTACTGTTCGAGAGAGAAACGTGTGGAGGAAAATCGATTTTTTTAATGTTAAGATACATAACCACCCCCTTTTTTACTGTAAAAGTAACTTTTACAATGAAATTTATTGTATAAACGTTAAAGTTTATTGTTTTTGTATTGTAGTATAACACTAGAATTTACTGTAAATTATTGTAAAATTACTGTCACAGTGAAAATCATGGTTTTGTTATTGTACATTTCTATTCGGGACTAGATGCACTGTAACTAAATATACACAAATAATACATTTCAATACTCATTGTAATCATTACATACGGCATGTATAGTGTAAAATATAGTTAACCCTTAAATGCATAAAGCTGTTTTAAAATAACATTGCGAAAATCATCTTAAAAATATCACAGCAATGTATTGAAACTATGAGACAATTTTAACAAAATTAAAAAAAAAAGATTGGCGGCTTTGAGGGTTAATATGACTCATATGTTTGGAAACAAAGTCAAATGTAATGTCAATTGATTTAAAAAATATTGCACATTTTTAAAAGATTACGTACAACAAGACTGTTGCAAAAACGGAACCCATTTGTTGCCAAAATCGGAGTGCGCCAAATTGGGAGCATGCCAAAATCGGAACGTGCCAAAAGCGGAATCTTACTGTAGTTAAAAAAAAGAATTACATACGTCAACTCAGTTGTCAGAAAATTCAACTTGAAAAAAATACTTTAAAAAATACCCTTAATTAACGATGATGGAATTGACGTCAATTGAAAGGGGCAAGTAAATGACCTCCATTATTGCAGTAGGCGACCAGACAAGTGTTTCTCCGCCACGAAAGAAGCGTAAGTTGCGTGTACGATATCCATCGGACACCCAACAATATTTGGTGTTACTTTTAGTTACATTTTGTAAATATGTAAAACTGTATCGATTTTGCTGGCTGAACATGATACTGAGTTCCATGTTTTATCAATGACCATGCGGTAAACTTGGGTGCAACGCCACTCCTACTTAGCAGAAGTCAAATGATTCTTCTTATTTCCTTTCGACATTTTCCATATAAGCCTGCCCAGTCCTAGTTTTCAGTTCGATGCAACTAAATTTATTCATTTTCTAAATCGTCTATAAAAATATTTTGTCAGAAAGGCGTGCACCCTCTCCCACCCTTGCCAACCGGCTGGAGACGATAAAGCAAACCAAGCTATATTCCTTCAATCTTGTTTTTTCGCTATTTTCGGCGGCAATTTACTTAACGATTCGAGAGCGGTAGTTGACTTGCGAATAGACGTGTAGCTTTGTAGCAAACAGCCAGAGTCCTTGCGAACTGCGATGTATATTCCTGACCGAGAGCGTATCGTTATCTTTTAATGAGATAAGTTTTCAACGTCAAATTTATCCCGTCATCAATTATGGATGATTTTCAGTTTTGTTCCGCCTATCGGCCGCGTTTATCAGGGAGAGCTATTGTGATTCTATGCTGTATGCTGGCAACATTCGAACGACAGCCACTGGTTCATCGTGGGCGTATAAATCAAAAGTCGACTGGTATCAGTTTTCCGGCAGTAATCGACGTTGGGAAATTTTACACATGATTTCAATAAATCTTGGCCGAACAAGTTGAGCTTACGGTAAATTAATACCAATGAGCCACTAGAATATCCATAATAAAGAATGGTGTAGGCTAGTGTCCCCAACCGTGAACCAACCACCATGTTTGTTGCACGTTTGGCTAGCGGTAAGAAACTTTGCACAGCGTCCCATCTTAACATATGCTACAGTTATCTATATATTTAGTACTGTATTCAATGGGAGCACTTCTTGGGGAAATCAGACTAAAATATTCCAAATTAGACAGGATCCTTTTCAATTCGGGTAAAATTTGGTATGTGTCATTGACGTAAAAGATGGCGTATGTATTTTGACGTAGGACTTTCTTTGCTATATTGGGTATAATTTCTATATTCTGAAAACGGAAGCGTTACATACACTTCAAAACTTATTAACGTTTTCCCTATTCAACTAATTGATAATCTTTTATCAAAAATTGTAAGAAAAATATTCAACGCTTGCTACTGATAGTTTGTTGATGCGTAACACTTGCCTAAATAGATAAAAAACAACTTTCAATGCAAACCAACTAATATGGTACAACCTGCAAATATGTGTGGTAACATTTATCAAAGCAAAACGTACATGAGGCACTACACTGATAGGTGATGATCGCGCCACACATAGGCAGGAGCGGATCCAGAAAAAAATTTTCGGAGAGGGTCCAAAATTTCGACTTTGAAATGTTCATTATACAATACGCAATATGTAATACCCTCATTTAATTAAAATCAATTTTCAATTAATTGGGTTTGCGTCTACTGAAATGCGGGAGTGTGTTGAAGATGTTGGTGGGTGTGCGGGGGTTTATGTTCGAGCGGGGTTTATGATTTTCGTTTTAAAGAGGTTAAACTAAAGCGATCTTTGGTAGTCAACCTAAAAGTAAAGCCGTCTGATGAAGAGAAAACATCGATTAATTTTTATCCCAGGTGTGCAAGCATTATTATTGTATGTTGTTCAATTTCCACAGGGCATATTAAGTAGCGTAGTATTTTATATAGGAGGTTCAAAGCAAAACTGGAACGGAAACAAACACCTTGCGGATTGTTTTATTATTTCAAAAATTAAAACTGGTATACCCCGGTCAGCGTGGCAAGCAGAAAGTTAGCAAAAGTTGAGCAAAGCGAAATTGATGCTGGCAGAGTTTCTGCGAGTATTTTGCGCGATTTGTGCGAGAATTCTGGCAACGAATTCGCTCAAATGCAACAACCGTTTCTTACAGAAGCGGTTAAACCAACCGATGCTGCTCACTTTTATCCATAATCGAACCAGAAATGTACGGTCAAGATCTCTGCACGCTTCCTGCCATATCTTTGTCAGATATTTTGCACGATTCGTGTTAAATTCTACCAGGTAGGAATTGCCAGGATCTTTGCACAGTTTATGTCCGAGTTATACCAGGGTTTTGCTTGGTTCCTGTCAAAATTTGCCAGAAAACGCGAGCGAAACCGAGTTCACCCTAGCTCAACTAACCCGACAGAATACGCGCAGAAATCTGACAGGGCTGCCAAACCAAGACTTACAGAAATCTAGAAGAGCGGTCTCTGCCAGAAAATTTGCTCACTGGGACGCTGCCATTCTTTTTATTGCTTCATTTGAAACACGTTTAGAACTTCTATAGCATAGATTCATAATTATGACAGTTATATAATATAAAACTGAAAATTTCAAAACTAGAACTTTAGTATTAGGAAGTGAATTTTACTATAACGTGGTAGTTTTGAAACATATTATGTAAAAAAGAATCCCCGGGATAAAAAAGCTTTTGCAAATGCTGTGTCATATAAATATTTTATGAGAAAAATATGAATTATGAAAAAAATTAATTGGAAAATAATATTTCAAATTTCGTTGCAAAACCAAGTATCTAATTTAGAAAGCGTAGGTTTACCCTCAGTAAAGCGCTGAGTGTATCGATTATGTTTCACAAAGTTGCTAATTGTAATCGATTAATGCTAAGAGAACTACTAGAATTTGCTATTGTCGGAGGACAAATAATAAATTATGTTTACGGGAAGGGTGTATAACAAATTGTAACATATAGAATCCGGGAGTAAACTAGCTTGTGCCATAACCTGTGTTTACTGAAGACACACACGTTCTTGAAAAAAATGCATTTTCACGGTCATTGTGGTTGAGTCCTGTACACAACCCATTAATTTTTCATGGAGTTGATCTGAAAATCTTTCGATTTCGAGAGAATTTTATTTAACCTGCTAGCCTCATTCAGACAAGAGACATTAGTGAATAGGTTTTGCCAGCCAGCCCGCTCTGCATTTGACTTTTTTATGCACTATGAGCTGATATGAAAGCCCTGGAGTCATCGCGCTAACGCCGGTTCCAAGCTCTACTTCTATCCTTCTTCATTCTTTCAAGCGCAGCCCTCCACCAAGGGGTTCCCATAGTCGATTCAACAGTACGAAGCTGCGTCGTAGGATGCTGCTATGAATGTCGTATCTACGACGATTACGATATGTTACCGAATTAAAGGTGACATCAACTCGATCGAAAAATATATATGCTGATGATCGGATAGAGACGGTTAAGCTTTATTTGTAAATTACCAATTTTCCATGCGAAATTCTTTCAAAGCAAAGCGTTATGTCTAACACCTCCTTCTCTCAGACTTCGCAAAAGTTGGTCGGTTTCCAACATTCAGAATATGGAAATTTACACTACTTATGTACTCCATCAGTTCAGAGCCCCTCAGATTGATGTCTGAGCTGCCCTAAATGATGTGATGAGCATTTGCTTCACTGCCGATAATTAGCGCAAGCCCATTTCTGCTACAATATGATACGAAGCTTTTGAAATCTTCAGAAGGAGATGATTCGTTATGCGGTAGATATGTTGAACAATACATATACTTTTTGTCTACGTTACCGACAGTCAGTGTAACTGTGACACAGAGATATCGCGAGTAGTGAGCTCCGACATGAGACACGCGTCAATAGTCAATATTTTCAAGAATGCAAGTACAAGGCATTTCACGTGGGTTAGTCACGCCTATCTTGTTGTAAGCAATGAAGGCAGTGTTAAGAGGGGGTAAGGGTTCCAGCGTAAAAAAATCAGTTTTTTGTTAATTTTTTGCAGAAAGATGGGTGAAGCGAATTGATCGAAACTTTTGTAAATTATACTACATCATTTCAGTAACATTCTGTTATTTTTTCATGCAAAAATATCAACTAGCGACTCGGTGACGAAGCTTTTTGTAGAACGTCTTTGGAAAACCACGATTTGCGGTGTTAACTGCCATTCAAAAACTACTTGGTCGATTTATTTCAAATTTTGCAAACACATTCTACGTAAAAAATACCTAAGCTCTACGTTTAGTTTTTTGGGATAATTTTTCAATTAAGGGTGCTTTTTACTCATCAAATGGTGAAATTTTTCTTGAAAACCAGCGATTCCGCCATTTAAAAGTAATAAACCATCTTAAATGAAAAATTATCTCCAAAACTCAACGTTGGACACCAAGCAAATTGGGATGTCAACGCATATAGCGAGCCATATCAGGTTTAAATGGGACACGATCACTTGATTCTCACGTTTTTCGAAGAAAATAATGGTCCACTCTGTCAGAGATTTGCATAACACAGTAAGAGCAAAACCCAAAATGCTCCGTGCGCGACTGGCATATATTAGACCCTCCAGTTATCAAGTCCTCGGCACGGAACTACACCTGGACTTAGGGACTCCTACTGTCAGTCGCCTCCTACCCAGGGGCTCAGTTCTTGGCTGGATACCACAGGGCCTCTGGGCAGGTTCGTCTTTACACATCGAAATTTGATAATCGAAACCCAGCAAAACTTCACCGAACTACCACCAGCCGAGAGTCTCAGCAAACCCCCAGCCAACAAAAATTCAGCAAAATTATCATCAGCGAAAAAGCTCACGCAATTAACGAAACATTGTTTCTTTTTCAACGATGAATTTCGTGCAAAGTGCACTAAATATTTAAAAACACGAAAATTTTCGTTCAGCAAGTCGCCATGTTTTAGTTCACGAAATGAAAGCATCTAATCTATTTTTAGCAAATTTACGAATAAATTCGCTCAGTGATATGAATTTTATATGTTGAGAATTCTTAGAAAAAAAATCCTTGAAATTGCGAAAGATGCTCGTAAATATTATAAAGATTTTCGTGTATTTTATCAATAATTCGTTTGATTAATAAAACAAATTTGTAATAAGCCTACGAAAATCGTTTAGTGGTTTATACGAAAAACTCGTAACGAAAATGTATTATATATAGACGAAAAAATTGGTATATTTCACGAAAGTTTTCTGTAAGAAACCTATTCGTAGCAGATTTTCACAAATAACCAAGTAATTTTTTAAAATTCATTGGATATTTCGTCCAAATTTTGACCTTGTGCCAATCATATCAAGACAACATTCAATGGTTTCTGTTTTAAAATTAAATGAAAAAAAATTATATAACCTCTGCTAGAGATACAGGAGAAGTCATTGGTGGTCAATTAATCCATCCGCTGTAACTCGACATTCTTCTCTACGATCAATCTGAAAAGAAGCATTAACATCAGGAAAGAACGTTGAAAGCTCAGTTCGAAAGGCTCTGAAGTCGGAGATCATCACCGTTACCGGCGGAAGAGATTGGTGTTTCTTCTCATTGGCATTACGCACCATGGGAGAAAATTTGCAAATTTCTTCTGATTTTGGATTAAAAATCGAATGACTTGCTACAAACAGTTTGATTTTCGGGTGTAGAAGTTTCCTTTTTACGTTTCTTATTTGGTATACGGTCTTTCTGGGAGGACCCAAACATGTTGGAAGAATTTATTATTTCATTAGACTGAATTATCCTTACAAAACTTTTTAGTCTTGAAAATACTGTTTGAGTAGAAAATGGAGGTAGTTTTGAGGAAGACGAGATTTGTGACCGGATCTAACAGAGGTTCAAGCCAAAGTGGACGCACGCACTAATTTTTGATTTGCAGGTGAATAATAACAATTATTTAACATATCAAGTGTTGTAATACTTCGAATGACAAACTCGTAATATCACATTGTCGCAGTAAAGCGACTCTTTATACAAGAAGTAGAGAGCTCGGCATCTCACCCGACGTGACATCTCTCCCGATATTACCCTGCTTTTACTTTGGAACAAAACAAGAAATTGATACTAATTAACAAGCATTTCATCGATTGTAGGTGCGAGATCCTTCCTAATAACCTAAATATAGGATTATCATACGATACTTCTAATCAATAGGTACAGCAATACAAAATGAACATTACCAGTACACTTGACATGTTACAGCACGTGGATTGACGAAAATGTGTACATATAGGCTATCATAAATCTACGCGCCTCGGCTGGGGCTGGTACTGTTTTGAGAAAAAGGTGACGTGCTTTTAGCAATAGCATTTTTACGCGATGCGTGCTCTGAATTTCGCTATTTAAGGGGTCAACTTAATACCCGTAGCTTCAGTAGCGTTCGTATTAGTTTAATTTCAGTTTTTGCCACCTGTGCAAAATAGTGATTGAATAAATCAGCGCAATGAAGTTGTTCATATTTTTCATGATCTCCACCGTGGCTACCGTTCACTCTGGTTTTCGGTCGGCGCCATTTGATGTAGAAGAATCTCACTTTGCCTACCAATTGAAAACTTTTCGCGAATCTTTAGACGAGTGTGCTGAGTATTTAGAAGTGTCTAAGGATGTTGTGAATCGTCTTGTCGCCCACAATTATGTAACACCGGAGAAAGAACTAAAGTGTCTCATTAGATGTGCTGGTGTTAATTCTGGATGGTGGAATGACACCATAGGAATTCAAGGTCCGGTTATTGAAAGCTACTTTCAGCCAGCTGCCGACGATACTTGTTATGTCAGGCGTACCAAAGAATGCATCAATTCAAAACTCGCCGTGTGTCAAGATGATTGCTCAAAGGCATATGAAGCCTTTTTGTGCTACTATCACCAGTGGGGAAATTTGAAATGCAGCGAGCAGTACATTCCACTAACGAACCTGGAACAAATACAATCTGCTGTTGACTGCATCAACATATTACGCACTCCTGCAAATCTATTAGAGCAGTTCATTCAAGGAGTGGTGCCAGACGTGCCAGAAACCAGATGCTTGTACCGTTGCCAATATATGGCAGAAGGAATTTATGACCAAGCAACAGGATTCAATCTACCACGTCTTTATGCCCGTGAGTCCAAAGTCCCTAGTCCGGAAATCCTTGCTGACAGCACAAAGACTTGTATCGAAAATGCACTGCGAGGTAGTTGCGACGAATGCACTAGATTCTGGCGAGCCAAGAAATGCGTTTGCGGACTTGAAGTGCCCAATCAGACCGCGGATGTTCTGAAGAATGCGGCGGCGATTATCCTAGGGCAGAAACCAGGATGCATTGCGGAGGAACCTAACCCACGATACAATTCCATTCCACCTAATCCACACTATACCTACAATAACTAGAGCTCGGTGAATTAATAAATGAACCTGGAATATGCGAATAATGGTTTATATCACTTTTGGCATCTAGTTAATTATATCAAAATTCTAAAAATATAACATCAATATTTCACAGTATGCATCAAATTCATGGGTCTTTTATCTAAGTTCAACGATGGTTAAATTTTAAGTAACATCTAAGGTTAGTAAGACTGTGAATTACGAAAAAGTATTACATATATGCTATGACCAGAGGTTAAAATATTCGCTCATTCTCACGACAAACAGTTTACCTTTCAAGAAATTGCGTGAATTTGCCGACAATGCAGGATGGAAGCGTGGTAATTTCGCAGCTTCGAACCTCGTGATAAATTAAGTTCAAGAAAAACCATTAATACATTACGTTATAGAATTTATTTCCCCACATTATTGTAGTATTTTCATTCTAAGGATCTGTATCTACTCATTTTTGTGAATTTTTGCGAAACCATTAGTTATTCGGCAATTTTATATTAGGCGCGAAAATATCATCTCATATTATACCGCGAAAAGATGAGATCCAATGTTGTCTTATCGAGAAAAGTTGGAGAGCAAACAATGTTACGTAGCATGTTTGCTGGTTACTGGTTGAAATAGGTGAAATATCGCCTTATTATGTTCACGAATGCAAAAATTGTAAACTCTGGCTGTGACCATCTAGGTTATCCCTCTGTACACTACCACGCAACGTCAGTGTCTACACGTGGAGTTCACCATAGTAGCCTTTGACTTTGCCCATTTGATGTTACGACCAGCTTACAGGTAAGACGCTCGAAAACATATACTGGATGATTCCTTCCTCCTGCAGAACACGAAATGGCGATTCTGCCAGGAGTTGCAAATCGTTCAAACCCACGAATTATAATAAAATCCTAAAAGGACACAACAAGGGAACCAGAAAACATGTTCTTTTGAAAGCGCTGCGTATGAAAAACCATGTGTTGCAAATATGAGGTTATGTTGAAACAAGCTTGGTTAATTTTTATGCGCAGCGGGATGATCACATTACCAAAAACTGCATTAACGGGAAGCGAGCGGATCGGAACGATTGCGTATAACAAACCTATATTAATCCTCCTAGCGCACAGTGGCTCAAAACAGCGTTTTGAGGTACTTAATTCACTGGAGTCAAAACTGTCCATATTAGCGATTTCACATATTCTACAATGTTTGTGTGTGTAAAAAGCGCCATCTTTTGGTAACATTATTTTTTTTAAAAATGATCATAGTAGGCTACAGAAAATTTAACTTTTGAACCGAAAGAGATAGCGCTTGGCTGTTTTCAACAAAGTTGTAGAGGAGAGTATTTTTATAAATTTTGCAGAAGACATGTTGTCTCTGTCACTAATAGTAATCGAGTTATGAGAAGTTCTCTATGGTGAACTCCTTCATTTCCTATTTTTACTCATTACTTTTTTATTTCTGATTGTTCGCATTAATAATGTTCTAAGGTATTTGTTATCATCATAAAACACACAACTTTTCCGAAGAGACCAGATAGCTGTGAATGCTGTGTAAAGACTTATAGCTGATTTTGATATAATTTTGGCCTGTTTTTGAACCCGTGTGACCTCACTATCAGCAAAAATTGTAATTATACTATCAATTATTCTAATAGGGCTAGGTTTCACCTACAAAACGAAGGTAAAATTGTTTGTCCATAAGCACCCGTTCAAAAGTTATACACTTTTGAAAACTTTATGTCTGGCCCTCCTGAAGTCGCGTGAATGGCTCACTGAACGAGTAGGCGCTGGTGTTCAAAGACGCTTTCGCTTGATTTCCTGAGTGACGCGCACTCTATGTACTAGTGCGTCTACCGGAAGATTAACACTGATATCAGAGAAGAGAAGTACCACTTCAAACAAAAAAAAATTACGAAAGTTCTCACAAAAGCGAATCGGATTTGTTGCTGGTTTTCCTTGCTTTGATTTGAGAGTGCACCCGTATGACGTTTCAACTAGTATAACTTTTGAGACTGGCTCGTATAAATCGTTGCAGGCGGTAAGGTCGAGCTTCGCTAAAGCGTACAGTAAATAACAGAAAATGTATTATTGCGTTTCGTATCATAGATTTTACTTTTCTGATTGATATTATGCTTATTGCTGTATGTAATCATTGAACGATCGTTTTCTAAAACGACATTATCTGTTATTTTGCGGGGCGTCCGGAGAATCATCCAGTTTCAACGGAATGTTCTCTGATTACCTGGTCCGTTTTTATTAATTTTGCATATTGAAGAGTAACTCGTAAGGAACCTTTGCTAAGCAGCACATGATTGCAAAGCCCTCTTTCTAACTAGTGTAACGTGATCTTCCGCATGGGTGGTAGATTTTTCCATTTGTCATAAATATTACTTGTGATAATTAAGCTGAAGAAGTAAACTTTTTTTCTGAATTTCAATCCAATGCAGTGACAGCTAATGTGAGTACTTAAGGTCACAAGAGCACTTGGCACATATTAGGGAATTCAATGGAAGATTTTGTCGTGATAATTCAATTTTGTAAAAAAAATATTTGTAATTTTTCGAACAAAACATAAAAAAAGGATCGATAAAACGTCAGTTGCATCGGAAAAAATCGAAAACAGCATATGGCTTGATGACCCAATGAACGTATACAATCTCGCCATCGTCGGTCTTTACAGCAGTTGTTTTCGCTAACAGTTTAACTATTTTTAAATTTATTTTAGAAAAAATCTTTAACTTGGCTGCTGAATAACTGATTAATAATAGCTTCTCGGTACGCAGATCTGAAAAGTGTGTAGCAGCAATGCCCCAAGTACATATTTATCTAGAAAGGTACAGATTTTTCGAGTATTTTTGGTACAAATTCTGTACGATACGGATACATATTTCTGTAAAAACAGTACAGTAACAGTGTACAGTTTGGTACAGAGGAGGGTACCTTTGGGTTGTTTGGGGTATACTCAAAATTAGGTAAATTCAACTTAAATTTGAGTATAAAAAACCCTATCAATGAGTTTTATTTTTTGCCGTGGTTAAATGGAAACTACCTTCAACACGGTTTACCTAATTTTACCTTCCTCCACGATACCCCGAGATTGAGTCAAAAGAACTCAATTTTAGGTAGTTTTTCGTTTGCGTGTGCGATGCATACCAGTAAACAGGTTATAAACAGGTTTGTTCCAGTACCAGGAGAAACTGGAAGTACTCCGGAGCAAACAGGGAGAAAATCGTTCCTGTACTATCTTCTTCTCTTTTTTCTTCTTCTGGTGGCAAACCGGAGTGAAAAGAAGCAAGAATTTTTTTCTCCGGAGCAACAGGGAGTAACTTCCATGTACTGGAACAAACCTAATGTTGAGTTAGACCGCTGATAGAGTGATGGTGAGAAACTGAGCTGGAGCTAGCACTGACATTAGGATGCGGGATTTGAGAAACTTGCTTGCAGCAAATCAAAGGATTGATGTCAAAATAGGTTTGTTACAGTACCAGGAGAAACTGGAAGTACTTCTTCTCCTTTTCTACTTCTAGTAGCAAACCGAATTAAAAATTAGTAAGTTTTTTTTTTTGTTCCTGTTTGCTACGGAGCAACTAGGAGCAAGAACCGTGTATTGAAACAAACCTAATGAAAGCCGAGCGGATCTGCGCGGATTGCTTGCGTTTACTGTGATAGGCCGCTTTCAGAGTGGCGACGAGAAACTATGTATGTGCTCAGGGCCGTCGAGAGCCGCGTCGGGCCCCAAGGCTTGTATTACTACCGGGCCCTTTTAAAAGTCCTCTAGTGCAGTATGAGTTAGTATCTCTTCAGCCATGGGAAACTCGTGAGTCCGTGGTCTCTATTAGACTCCGGTTGACTCATATTGCCACGTCTACAGAGAGCATGCCAGACAGGCGAATTTCGACAGCTTCTTATTCCACGGTATATCGTGGCGCTGCAGGAACTTTGCTGGACGGGACAGAAGGTGTGGAAAAGCGGGCATCGAGCGGCTACCTTCTACCAGAGCTGTGGTACAACCAACGAGCTGGGAACCGGCTTCATAGTGCTGGGTAAGATGCGCCAACGTGTGATCGGGTGGCAGCCGATCAACGCAAGGATGTGCAAGTTGAGGATCAAAGGCCGTTTCTTCAACTACAGCATCATCAACGTGCACTGCCTACACGAAGGGAGACCCGATGATGAGAAAGAAGCGTTCTACATGCAGCTGGAGCAGACATACGACGGTTGCCCTCTGCGAGACGTGAAAATTGTCATCGGCGACATGAACGCACAGGTAGGAAGGGAGGCAATGTACAGACCGGTGATCGGGCCTAACAGCCTGCATTCCGTATCAAATGACAACGGCCAACGATGTGTGAACTTCGTAGCCTCCCGTGGAATGGTAGTCCGAAGCACCTTCTTCCCTCGCAAAGATATCCACAAAGTCACCTGGAGATCACCGGACCAAGTAACAAAAAATCAAATCGACCACGTTCTAATCGACGGTAGATTCTTCTCGGACATCACAAACGTCCGCACTTATCGCAGTGCGAATATAGATTCGGACCACCACCTGGTTGCAGTATGCTTGCGCTCAAAACTTTCGACAGTGCATAGCTCTCGTCGAAGCCGAACGCCGCGGCTAAACATCGAGCGGCAACAAGATGGCAGAGTGGCTCAAGAATACGCGCAGCAGTTGGAAGTGGCACTACCAACGGAAGAGCAGCTAGGCGCAGTTGCCCTTGAAGATGGCTGGAGAGATATCCGATTCGCCATAGATAGCACCGCAGCCACTGCACTTGGTACGGTGGGCCCGGACCGAAGAAGCGACTGGTACGACGGCGAATGCGAGCAGTTAGTCGAAGAGAAGAATGCAGCATGGGCGAGAATGCTTCAGCACCGCACGAGGGCGAACGAGGCGCGATATAAACAGGCACGGAACAGGCAGAACTCGGTTTTCCGGACCAAAAAGCGCCAGCAGGAAGACCGAGATCGCGAAGCGATGGAGCAGCTGTACCGCGCTAAAGACACACGGAAATTCTACGAAAAGTTGAACCGCTCGCGCAGGGGCCACGTACCACAGGCCGACATGTGCAGAGATACAAACGGGAATCTTCTCACGGACCAGTGTGAGGTGATCCAGAGGTGACGGCAGCACTACGAAGAACACCTGAACGGCGATGCAGCAGACGACGAGGATGGCACGGTAACGCACCTGGGAGCACGCGCGGAAGACATTACACTACCGGCTCCGGATCTCCAAGAAATCCAGGAGGAGATTAGCCGGCTCAAAAATAATAAAGCCGCTGGGGTTGACCAAATACCAAGCAAGCTACTAAAATACGGTGGCGAGCCACTGGCTAAAGCGCTGCACTGGGTGATTACCAAGATTTGGAAGGAGGAGATTTTACCGGAGGAGTGGATGGAAGGTGTCGTGTGTCCTATCTACAAAGACAAGCTGGATTGCTGTAATTACCGAGCAATCACCCTGCTGAACGTCGCCTACAAGGTACTCTCCCAAATACTATGCCGTCGACTATCACCAATTGCAAGAGAGTTCGTGGGGCAGTACCAGGCGGGTTTCATGAGCGAACGATCTACCACGGACCAGACGTTCGCTCTTCGTCAAGTACTGCAGAAATGCCGAGAGTACAATGTGCCCACACATCATTTGTTCATCGACTTCAAAGCCGCATACGACACTATCGATCGAGATCAGCTATGGCAGATTATGCACGAGTACGGATTCCCGGACAAACTGACGCGATTAGTGAAGGCGACGATGGATCGGGTGATGTGCGTAGTACGTGTCTCAGGGACGCTCTCGAGTCCCTTCGAATGACGCAGAGGGTTACGGCAAGGTGATGGTCTCTCGTGTCTGTTATTCAACATCGCGCTGGAAGGTGTAATAAGAAGAGCAGGGATCGACACGAGTGGTATGATTTTCACAAAGTCCGTTCAGCTACTTGGCTTCGCCGATGACGTTGATATTATTGCACGAAACTTTGAGAAGATGGAGGAAGCCTACATCAGACTGAAAAGAGAAGCCAAGCGCGTCGGACTTGCCATCAACACGTCGAAGACAAAGTACATGATAGGAAGAGGTTCACGAGAAGAGAATGAGAACCGCCCGCTTCGAGTTTGCATCGGTGGCGACGAAATCGAGATGGTTGAAGAGTTCGTGTACTTGGGCTCACTGGTGACCGCCGACAATGATACCAGCAGAGAGATTCGTAGACGTAACGTGGCAGGAAATCGTGCTTACTTTGGCCTCCGCAAGACACTTCGGTCGAACAGAGCTCGCCGTCGTACGAAGTTGACCATCTACAAGACGCTGATTAGACCGGTAGTTCTCTACGGGCACGAGACCTGGACCATGCTCGTGGAGGACCAACGCGCACTTGGTGTCTTCGAACGGAAAGTGCTGCATACCATCTACGGTGGAGTGCAGATGGAAGACGGCACATGGAGACGGCGAATGAACCATGAGTTGCATCAGCTGTTGGGGGAGCCGCCCATCTGTCATACCGCTAAAATCGGACGACTACGGTGGGCCGGGCACTTAGCCAGAATGTCGGACAATAGCCCGGTGAAAACGGTTCTCAATTGCAATCCGACCGGTACAAGAAGACGTGGCGCGCAGCGAGCACGATGGATCGACTAGGTGGAAGACGATCTGCGGACCCTTCGCAGACTGCGTGGCTGGCGACGCGCGGCCATGGACCGAGTGGAATGGAGGAATCTTTTGTATACGGCACAGGCCACTTCGGCCTTAACCTGTTAATAAATAAATAAATTATTCCACGGTATCCAAATAGGGTAAAATTGCCATAGTTACAAGTTTTTAAATTTGTAGGTATTCAGGAATCAGTAGCGTCTGGCTCAAATGGCACATTCCCCATGTAGATCGGAGATCTGTGCCTTGCCATGAATCGTTTTTTCATCATTTCCCAGATGGGAAGGATTTGGGAAGTGGTAAGGTTAGGGGTAAGGAAAATAGGATCTGCAGGTGCTACAATAACAGGAATAATACTTCTAACCTACGGAGGGATTTAGAATTTGTATTTTAACAGTGAGCGGATATATTTCGTTTTGCGAAACAAACGCTTCTGTTCCATTGATGGTCTGGAACATAATCAGCATGCTATGTCTAACATGGTGAAAATGTATGATGTAAACAATGGCCATCTTTAGCTCCATTTGTACTTTTAACAATAGATCTTAAGGAAAGTCTCGAAAAGTAAATAGGAATAAATTTTGACCGCAATAGGCCACTTGCTGCTTGTAATCGTCACTCATTTTTTTCGACACAGTAGCTTGGAACATAATATTTTGCTTCTACTGTACAGAAAAAGCGACACATGGATTGATTTATTTGCTAGTAGCGGTGGAGCAGTTTTTGGCTTTTGTTGTAAGCAAAATGAGAAGGTATCGGATGCAGCTCAAATTTCTCGTTTAAAATTATCAAATCAAAAAGATTTTCTAGTTACATAAGTAAGCTGTGGGAATATGAGGGACGCGATAACAACATAGACACAGAACACAGTAATCATACGCAAATAAAACAACTGTGAGTACAGTAGGCAATTGAGCACTACTGCTATTGCATGAGCTGAACTGATTTGATTTCTTTATTTCGCACATTATAATTGGGTTCACACGCATCTTTGGTGAAACCCAAAATCACCGTTCTATCTCAACACAATGCATTTTTAGAGGGAAAATACTAGTACGTGCATAACAAAACAAAAATATAAAAATTAACCATTTTATTCAACGGTTAGTTAAGCTCAGTCTATCTTCTCATCTCGCCCAGAGTAGAAACTAAAAATCGTTCCGCTATAGATACACGATGAAAACGACTGCAGACGAATTGTGTTATTATTGATTTTTGGAAATGTTCTGTAAGATCAGCTACTCGAGAAGTGAAACAAGTACGTGCAGAGATACGCTTACATGAATTATCGCCAAACACCCCTGACTGACTGATTAGCAAATTTATGTCAAGATACGGAGAAGTGCTTTTCATAATAGCTGAAACTTGGCATTTTCCAGGATGTCCCTAATGTTGTTCTTATGGTGAAAATGCTTCTGTATATACGTAACCATTTTATGCGGATCAACCGAAAATGGGACGTTTCATCAGACAACACTTATTAATGATTATGCACCCATGGAAGATTCCTATGCACGAATTTTTCAAAAAGACACTACACCACGGAAAACTTTGTGCAAAAGAACAAAAAATTAAAGGGTTGTGTACAAGTCACGACCACGGTGACATTTAAAATGTAGCTTTTTTCAAGAGCGTGCAAATGAATTTTATCTATCACACATATCGACTCACGTTCTTGTTCACTCACCTGTTTTCATATGTTACAATTTGCTATATACCCTCCCCATCAAAACATAATTTATTGAAGGTCTTTTAACGGTAATCTATTAATTAATCAAGTATCTCACTAGGTGATTGGCATTATTTGGCAGATCCATCTAGTAAAAATAGGCTGGTCTGTCCAGAAAATATATTCAAAAGAAAAGTTCCATATTGAGAGCTTCGACGAGGAAGCCCACGCCCGCCAACGGAAATATACAGATTCTCCATGAAATATGAAATTTCATTTTCCATTTAAATTTTCAATAATGTGCTAATGAACTTAAGTAAGCAATCTTAAGTTTAAGTATTTCTTGATCGATTAGTGGTGGAAAAAATGAAATTATTTGATAAATTACATTGTTATGCAACGTTCGCACTACCATTTAAAACGGGTTTTTATGCTATCTTGGTGACATTTTTCTTGTTGCTAATTATTAAAACGTGTTATAACTCTGTAGTGTAAACATTATATTATTAAACCAATTCTGCAGCGGTTTATGTTATATAGGTGTTTTATGTGGTAATAGGACTGACATAATTATATCCTCAGTACAGCGGTTTGTTTCATAATTTAAAAGATTTATTTTAAAATTTAAATTAGTATACCCAACCGTTCTATTTGTTGTATACTTTAAAACGCAATTAGAACTGTGTTTTAAATACATAGGGTAGGACAGATATTCTGACTGGATAAACTGGGAAACAATTTTAAGTCCAGTAACGCTTAAGACATGGCTTGAATTTGAATCGAAAAAGAACACCCGCTTCAACTGCTGCTGGGACGGTAAGTTCTGTTTTAAAATTTTCCGTTGTGTGCAGTACGAAACAAAAGTGTTTGAAATTAGAAAACAAAAAGTTCTGCTGGGAATGTGATTGTTTCCGATGCAATTACACTCAGATTTTTCACGCAGGGGAAATAGGCCGTGTAAATGAAAACCGCGTAAATTTAAAAAAAAACGCGTTAATAAAAAACCGCGTAAATTTCAAAATCCGCGTAGAAAACCTGAGAGTACTCTCCTATATAAAATACTACGCTGCTGAACAGTGCAATAACTACAGAAGCACGTTGTCAGATGCCTTACTGATAAAAAACATATAACCGAAATATGAAACATGAAAACCAATAGGCTCTTTACCTTACGCAGCTACAAAGCGCCATAAACATGGATTAACAAGTTACAACGCACACGCATGCATAAAAATAAATATATTTTTTTCAAACGCAACACTCTTAAGCAGCACACACCGTATTGAATTAAATCCAAACCACCCCACCCACCCACTTTGCAAATCATTCTGTGACACCGTGCTGGTACCCGAAAAATCCGCACACGGCCACCGCTGCCGAAAATGCATAGCGTCTACCGCTTATTGTAGTGCCCAGACGCTGCAGCCATGATCTTACCCGTTCGACATAAGAACAAAAACTGATTCAAACGGGTACGCGTCACCTCTATTTATAAACTAACCGTATATGGTTTAGTCACTTAGGTGCGAGTGTGTGCTAATGCCAACGTTACCGAAAATCGATAGCGCTTATTGCATCGCCCGGAGACGATGTTGCTCGTATGGGATAAGAGCAACAACTGATTTAAACGGACATGCGTTGCTTCTATTTATGACTTTTCGTGTTTCATTGAGCAACTAAGCTGCCCTCTCTTGACGGCTGTGTCTGAGAAATCTGCCTCACGAATGGTAATTTTCCCGTTTTTCGTGAACTTTTTAATTCTACCAATTTCCAAAAGTCTACTTTTATTGGGGAGATATTAAATTATTACCAATATTTAAGTTAGGTGTTTCTGAATCGGTTGGTGTATGAATGATTAAAATCCATCTAGTAATATCGGAGTTATAAGCGTGCAAACCTTACATAATTTCGTTACATGGGAGATAGTTTAGATTTTAGAATGACACCTAGCTCCAGATAGTGGAGTAAGACATTTTTAATGTCAAAAACCCACCTGCTATAACCGTAAACAGCACACCGTTGTCTTATGTCAAACCACAGACGACTACACAGCAATATCTACGACTCTGACAGGAACAAATATTCGCTCAATAACAATCACGCCCAGTATCTCCACGCCAACAATCAGCAAAGAAGAGAACGTAGAAGAGGACGGATGCGTTTGTCCGTGCGCTCGTATTCCTGTTTGACGCTCTATTGCTTTCTTCGAACATACTTTGAATTGGATTCTCAATATTTCGTAGTGTATTCCTCGATTCAAGTAATAAAACTCGCTTTTTTAAATTGTACACAAAGTAGACAATTCCCTTAAGAACGTTTGTTTTAACAAATGCCAACTATCAAATAAAGTTTTCATTTTTACGCTTCCATCATACAATAATTTAATAAGACGAATGATTACAAAGAAATTACTATTGATATTTTTATTGCTCTTTTATGAATACCGGACGTGTTCGCCCATTTACCGGGTAAAAACGCGGGCCCCCAAAGACGACCCGGGCCCCAGGGCAATTGCCCTGGCTGACCCCCCCTCTCATCGGGCCTGTATGTGCTGCCCAAGTAACCATAAGCCTTAAGCACTATATTGGCTATACATTTGCACTAATGTTGCATTGAAACTCCATTACAGCATTAACAATGCAATAAAACTCTCTCTTTTAAAAATTTTCCCTTTTGCTCATCATACCGAAAGGAAACATAAAAAATGATTTTAAAACCATGGCGGACAATGACAGCCAACTGAAGCTAATGCTAATAGCATTAGTACTGCAGAAACGAGCTGTCAATCTATGCACAGTAATAGCACTATAGCACTTTTCTGGCATAATACCAGCATAATATCAGGCTTCACGGCTCTTCAAGACAGCATTATATGTGGATCTAAAGCAGATATTAGGCTACGTTATAATATAACAGCATATCAAATGGAACCTGTCAGTGTAAAAGCAGGTAGCCGGTGCAGATCCGCTCGGCTTTCACTCTGACAGCATCCCTTTGGTTTGCAGCAAGCAGGTTTTTCGCATTCTAATGTCAGCCCTAGCCCCAGCTTAGCTTCTCGCCGCCACTCTGTAAGCACCCATAGGCTTCATTTGATTTGCTGAATACAAGTTTGTCACATCTCGCATCCAAATGTCAATACAAGCCCCAGCCAGGGTTGCACATTCACAAATTTTTCTTTAATGTCAGATTTATTTAACGATTAGGTAATCCATGAGACGTGTTGGATCAGCTGATTATTTCTTGATTGTTTCTTCTGACGTTACTCCGCTTTGCTGGGCACAACGTCCGACAAAACCGTTGACTCGATCCAACATCAAACGAACCGGAACTAATGAAAGATGTTTGCAGGAGTAAAGCAAAACAAACTTGTTACAAAACCCTCCACTGAGTTGTCAAACAAACGTCTCATAGATTGCCTGATTTTTGGTCACAGCTTATTTTTTTCAGAAGACAGATTTTTAACATTTTCATGAAAATTTCTTCGATTTCCACAGATTTTTGGAAATATTTCAATTTTTTATAGATTTTTCGGAAATTTTAGTAGAACACTTCGTAGTTTTGACTGGTTTCTGGCGAAATTTTATCGCAAATGAAACAACTGATTCCGAATCGGATTTTTTTTAGTTTTTCGCAGCTAAATATCAGCATCAGCACCAACTCAGTATATCACTATCTCGAATGAAAAATAATTATATTAAATGATTCTGTTTGTCATTGTGTTGGTACAGAATACGAAGAATTTTCAACTCCCAGTACAGGTTTAATTGTGGCAGCACTGGTGAGTAGTCGGAACGATTGTCATGGTTTACAGACCTTGGTGGCATCTCGTAAAAATCGAAATGCAACGTTAAATCCTTGAAAAGGTACTCATGAGAATTTATACAAAGCAGCCTCCAATATTAAAGATGGAAAATAATTATAAACTAATTTCCTCCACTTTTCTAAGGACCAAAAAACTTATATCGAATCCTGGAAAAGGAAAGTGGCTGGCTAACAAAATGCTGTTTGCGTTTAAATTTAATGTCCTTGCTTGGTGGTTCTCAAAAGAAAGGACACACAATAACCATTGGGAAGATATCCATTGAAAATCTTTCTTGGGCAGTGCGCTAAGAATTAACTGTGCAGTCAAAAGTTTCGATATTTAAACGTAAATGTATGCTTACATACTTCAACATTAAAACTTTCGTTTTTCGATGGAAAAAGTTAGGTTAATTTTTAAAGTAAAATAACCGTTTGCAACCCAAAAACGCAGTCAATGTTTGAAAGATGGGTTAATTATTGCATAACAATTTTTATTTGGTAGAACATATTCTGACCACTTGTCGGATTATCGGGGATGAATTTGCTAGATATTTTATACCAGTAACGTCGTATAATTTTGAACTAATGTGTTGATTAACAGTGTATTTTGCAGGGCTTCGACACCACGTGCCGCTAGTGATTTTAAAAAGAATTGTGAGAAGTTTTGATTTTGACTGGCCCTTCTCTTCTCTGCTGATATTGAATGATTTTCCAACGGGTATGTCAATTTCATCTCGGTCCAGATTATCGCATGAATGTTAGCTTCAGGGCAAAAAAGATGATGCATAACAGTCTGAAATATTTGAAAATATCCAGCCGGGTCATGCAGCAATTATATGGAAAATGTGTATCTTATACTTCTTTATCCATATTCTGAAGTTTTTCGCTATTCGGAAGATAAACCCAAGCTGTCGTGACAAAAGAGATTATATCTACTAGAGGGACCAAAGCGCTACTGTCTCCATGTATTCACGGACTGAAACATGCGGTCTCGCTCTAGCATATTGTATCCCATTACTTGTGTCAATATGCAATATGTGTCAAACTAATGGGCCTAGCATATGTAAGAGCGAGATGATAAATTTACAGTGTTAACAGCGACATGCAACCTCTAGTAGTTATAATCTCTTTTGTCGTGACGCCTTATCCACGATGTATGAAGTATGTGGTTTGAACGTTAGTGCCGAATCCATGATGCCTCCGAGATCCTTGGTGTGAGAGTGTCTTGGAATGCTCGAGCCGAAGAAATGGTAGTTAAACAGAGTCGGATGGCGTTTTCGAGTGAACGTAACGATTGAGTATTTGCTCGGGTTTAAAACCATTCTGTTTAGATCACACCACGTACTAAAGCTGTCCAGTTCCCTCTGAAGAAGCTCAGCATCGATTTTATCCCGTATTTGTCAAAAAAAATCATTTCGGCGAAAGAAAGGCAGGGTCCTTGTCTAGGGGCAAATCACTCTAAGAATGTATAACAAATTTGCATTAAATTGAAAAAAAAATGCATTTAATTTCCATTTTTGCATCAGCTTTGCACTGCCTCGCAGAAAAATTTGTTTAACAAACGTCCTACGCTGATCCACTTTGTTCGGCGTTTTGTAAAATATAGGGCTAGTTTTTCTGTAGGGTTTTGACGTCTTACACGCAACGCAAACAACATTGCACGCAACGCAAAAACATTGCACGCAACGCAAAATACATTCTGAATTTCTATTTTGATGGAAATAAATGCATTTAATTTCGCTGATTTTTTAAAATGCATCACAAGTGGTCTACCCCTGGGTCCTTGCAATGTGATATTGAAGTCCTTAAAGTAGAGGAGGAATATTACTGGACCGAGATGGCTTCCTTGTGGTATGCCAGATGTTGCGAAGAATGGTGCAGACAGTCCTTAATGCTGATTTGGAGTTGCCTTACATCGAGGTAGGAACGAAAACAGCGCAGAAGTTGTCCACGAATGCCGGGTTTGTCCAGCTTCACTATTGCGATATCATGGTTAATTTTGTCGAAGGCCGCAGATAGCATCGGTTTGCAATCCGTCAGCGAATCCATACATTACATACGTTGTGAACGAGAGCAGGTTTGTCGTTGTCGATCGTTTAGGCATAAAACCGTGTTGGTCATCTGCAATGTAGTGTTTGCAGTGAAAGAAAATAGGGTCTAAAACAACCAGCGACGAATACGGCACTTAAACACGAGATTCCCCGATAATTGTTTCAATTGCCTATTTTTCATACATTTTCACATTCAAACTTGAAAACTCTTGTGAGTGAATTAGAGTTTTCGAAAAAAGCTCATATTTGACAAGTGGTATGTAAAGCCAATTACCGTTTGATTGAAGTGTTCCGAAAAAAAGTCAAAATTCTCGACAAACATGTCAAATGGTCCTAATTGCAAATGAGAGCCTCTCTTTGTTTACTTTCTCTTTCGATTATTACGGCGGCATCAAAAAACTTTTCAATATTGTTTCAGGATATATCGAAAAATTTTGATTTCGACTAACATATTATGCTAAGAGTTAAGGAACAAACGTATAAACGGCCGAGTTATTAGCGAAAGAGAAAGTAAACAAAGAGAAACTGTCATTTGCACTTAGGACCATGTGACATGTTTGTCTAGAATTGTTGTCGGTCTAATGCATACCCGCATAAATGTGTACCATATGCCAACCATTGCATCAATCGTTTGAAACAACAAAATCATGATAAGTCTAACCGAACAAACAAGCTTGAAGAAACAAAAACAAATCGTTTGTATTAACCAAAGGAGAGAACAACTCGAATTTAGTTGAAATTAAACAAAGATTCTGTTGGTTTTTAACAAAGGGATCAGTTAGATCTAACAAATTTTATTTTGATTCAACAATGTTTCTAATTAAAATGTAAACAGAAGTATTTGTTGAACTAAACCAAATACATGCTTTCGAACAACGCCCATTTCAGTTTGAAACAGTCATTCGCCACGTTTTTGATTCAACAAAACGTTTTGTTGATTCAACAAGGCCCGATTCTTCTGCGTGTAGTATAATATCGAACATAACCCAGTTAAACTCATTCCGGAACCGGTTCGGATTTCTGAATGGAGTCATTATGGATTCCAAATCAAATGCAACAACCGATTCCGACTCAGAATCGGTTGTTGCATTTGACTTGGAATCCATAATGACTCCATTCAGGATTCCGAATCAAATTCAAATGGTTTGAACGGGAACCAGTGTCGTTTTTTCCATACTCGACCATACAAACAATGGGTTGTGAAGAACAGTCACCATACCAAAATGTGCTGTTATCCATATACATTTTGACAACATATCATTCAAGAACCATACAGATTATGGTGGCATGCATATTTGAAGTCAAGCGATGGATAAAATATTAACTGGAGAAAAAAATCTCTTCCCCTTCACATTTCAATTCTATCGATTGATGAAATATTATTTTGCTCTCGCCATCTTCTGAAGAATGCTTCGTTGACACTAAGTGGACTGACACTTTATCCAATTGAGCTATCTCCGTAATATTGTTAGACGAGGATTTTTGACCATCTTAAACTACAGATTTTTGGAGCAGGCTAAACAGATATACGAATAACAAAAGCCCACCAGAGCAATATTAACCTCTGGCGCCAAAGGACAATGTAGTATACAAATCTCCAATATAGGATACACGGAAGGTATTGGAATTATAATGGTGAAATATATCAGCAGTAGTATTCCCAATATGGTGAGCATTATGCGAATAGTTTGGAAATGGTTCCGAAGATTTCTGGAATGGTATTTATTTATACGTTTATCTGTTTTGTGTTTGTCAAATATGCGACTCTTCGTATTCGTATATGCTGATACGCTCTTCTTCCCTTTAAAGCGGACCCTACACAAGCAGAAATATTGGCAATAAATCATTTATTGATCAATATATTGATGATGTAAGGTTATCTTGAAAATATTGATTCTGTAGAATTAAAATGCGATTGATGGATTGAAGCAGTCTTGTCAATATATTTATTGACAATATTTCTGTCTCGTGTAGGGGCCGCTTGAGGCAGACCCTCGATTTTGTCAGACTGGATCAAGATGACAGAAAGGTGGGAACATTTGACACCTTTGAGTGTATTAGTTTTATATTTGCAAAATTAAGCATGGCGGCCGGGGCCCTTGAAGTAAACATAAACATCCGAACGAGCATCCTGATTCTTTGGTGCACGATGAAAAGTGAGAAAAGGCCGAGCTTCACCTCGGATCTACCGATTAGAACACTTAGGCTGTTCGCAACGCTGATGTATTCTATATGGGCTGTTCTATTTTACACAACCCAGGGACAACTTGACAGATAGTGCTTGTTTCATATATGTATAATGTGGATAAAGAAAACAATTATTAGAGTATAAAAGCTGGAAACTGTCACCAAAATTGCATAAATCTTATTATAAATTTAGATGGAAGTCGTTGTTTGTTGCTAATGGCTCTGTTTGTAATCGATAAATCGGCTAATGTTTGTAATCGGTAAATCATTGATGCTTTTTCTCGAGAAATATAAATGAAAAACATTTTGGCCAATGAAAGTAAATCACCAAGCTTAACAATTCGCGAACCCACGACATCTTGTTTCAATTTCGTTAAGAACGTCAAGAATTCTAGTATTTTGAATGGAAAAATAAACAGGATTTTCTACACATTTAGCAAAAAGCCAGTGTTCGATTTCAGCAAGAATGCTGCTAAGAGTATACAATTTTGTTCGATTCATACCAGAGTTTTGTTTGCAATACTTTTGCAATAATTCTTTCCGGAAGATATTGCGATGGTTTTGGTACGGATCCCTTCTAAACTATTCTGACATTTTACGTGTTTCCAGTGTGATAGAAACCTAACGGAACGGCATCTACCGGAGGATTTTATGCATGGGGAGATGTTGATTCGATCCGGAAGACTTTCGGAAATTCCAAGATAAGTGAAATCTTCTTGTATTTCCGAAAATCGATTTGTTTTATTTTGGATTTTTTAAATTCAAAATGAAATCTATGTTTCTGTTTAGGTATGGTGGAATGAGGACAGTTTCTAATCTGAACAGCGAAATAAATTTGATGATAGAAATGCTTAAATTATTTATTTATAAACAAAGTTCATTCCGACGCAATTTCCGCATGCGTACACGCAAAAGAATTGTGCATGTTTGATTCTATAAATTATTTCTTCATTTTTAATCGATAAAAATTCTTTATTGTGAACCAAGGAATTTATTAAACCAAACTAATTTTTTTGGTTGGATCAACCAAAATATCTTTTGAATCAATCTTACAAGTTTTGTTATCTGTGCTTTTCGAAAATCGACAAAATTATTGTTTGTTCCAAACAAATCAGTGATTCTAACAAAAGCATGCAGCTAATTGATTCAAAAGGACTGAATGCATTACATCAACAGTCCTTGTTGAATTGAAACAAATAAAAAATAAAAGTTGCTACGAAGAAGAAAACTTTCCACGTGCGTCAATGCTGGAAAAATTCGCTATTTTTAAATCAGGGAATTCAGATTTCGGTGAATTCGTATAGTGCTCAGATTTTCCGAATTCGAAGGGCGCAAGTGCAGCTTGAAAATAATCATGATGTCGCACAAAGGTTAGTGAATAAATTAAGTCGAATGCACACTGTGCGTTTTATGGTGCCTTCCTCTATTCCAGGACTCAACCAAAACACCCTTTGTGGCTTAAAAACGACAATCGCAGAATTGAAAACACGTCGCCGCACCAGAGATAAATAATACTTGTTCGAGAGGGCAGTTTCCTGTACTTCACCATCTCTGGTCCAACAGGAAGACACAGCGTATTCGTGCGCCTTCTGCAATCTTTTTGGAAAAGCCGAGACTCTGAAGCACTACATTATAGCGCATGTCTGGAATAAACCACGCGCACGGCCAAAGGTACTACATAAAGGGACGGTGATTGGAATCGTATGCGCTGCATGTAATAAAATTTCATTTCATTCCAAGCAAACCTACTCCGGAACAGGTTTGGAATCCCTTATGGATTCTCGATCAAATGCAACAAACGATTGAGTCGGAATCGGTTGTTGCCTTTGAGCTGGAACTCATAATGAATCCATTCAGAATTGCTAACCAATCCCGGAATGGGTTTGACTGGGCCATACTGCATCCATTCAGGATTCCGAAGCGGTTCCAGAATGATTTGACCGCGTAAAATTAATGCGTTTGTAGCCTGTTTTTAGAGAAAGGCCAATAAGTCAATGGCAAGTATTTACTTTGTGAGGTTCATTTGTACTGATGTTATCTGTTGTCAGCGAGTAATGGTTTGCTCTAAATTTGTCACCATGACAGTTGGCCTTTAGTTCCTATTAAAGAATAGGCATATTTTATATACAATAAAATTGGTTGTGCTTCAATATTTGCTATGCATTGATTCAAATATTTGTTATGTTTAAAACAATAAAAGATATTATTTGATTTAACAAAAATGTTTTTTGTATTGAACATTTGACATGCATTGATCCAAACATTTTATTAGTTTTATTCAACAAAATGAGCTCATTGATTCAACAAAGTTGTTTGTTGTTTCGATTGTTGTTATGATAAAATCAATAAAAAATTTTGTTGGTCCAACTATTTTCCATGTTTGATCCAATAAATTCTTCAGAATTATTTCAACAATTGTTTTATTTGTATAAACATGTATTTTTATTGAACACAGAACAACTTGGCAAATTTATTATTTCAACCCTCATATTATTTGACATTAAAAATTATTTTTCTGCGTGTAGCGTCAATCTGGGGCTGGCGCTCGAATCAAAACTTGTCGAAAGTAAACAAAGTTCATTCCGTAGCGTCAAACTTGCGCCCAGGTGGCTAAATTATTAGAGCACGGGGCGCTGGAGCGTTGCCAGAATTTTTTCCCTGGTTAAATTTTAGGTTACTTCCCAGTTAAGCTCTGCCGGAATGCTGGTTGGTTCTAATTCGTATTCCGGCTCCAGTGACACAACCGATTCTAGTTGTAATCGGTTGTCACTGGAGCCAGAATACGAATTAGAACCAGCCAGAATTTTGGCTCGCTTCCGGTTGAACTTTACTGGGTTCCATTATCCATTCAATACCCTTCAGGAACCTCTGTTTAAGGTTTGCCATTACCATGCGGCTTAGCATTATAACCGAGACCTGAGAACCGAAGTGGCTCAAAGCCCCCCGCCGCCGGAAGCAAGCGAATTAGTGATCCACTCGTTTGCCCGGCTTACTCAAACATGGGGCTATTCCTAGTTGTTACACGGGTGCGTTTCGGCTTCGCCTCATCAGAAACCGACACTAACTTGTCGGAATAGATTAGCGCCGGCTTGACGCAAATCCCTTAGAACTAAAACACACTTTGTGTTTCAATCGAACGACTGATCAAACGTGATGTCCCGTTCGAGCAGAAGTTCTGTTTATGCCGATGAGACACAGTGAAGCCGAAACTTGTCTTGGTTTAGCAGGCCTATGCGAAAGCATTATGCTATATTTCACCCTAAGAAGGAAAATTGGGTAAACACCAAAATTTCTCACTAGGGCGAAATTTGTTTTGGTAAAAATAGTCTTTGCACTTGAAGCGCACAAATCTTTATTTGTTACACGGGTGCGTTTCGGCTTCGCCTCATGAGAAACCGACACTAACTTTTTGTCGGAATAGATTAGCGCCGGCTTGACGCAAATCCCTTAGAACTAAAACACACTTTGTGTTTCAATCGAACGACTGATCAAACGTGATGTCCCGTTCGAGCAGAAGTTCTGTTTATGCCGATGAGACACAGTGAAGCCGAAACTTATCTTGGATTAGCAGGCCTATGCGAAAGCACTATGCTATATTTCACCCTAAGGAGGAAAATTGGGTAAACACCAAAATTTCTCACTAGGGAGAAATTTGTTTTGGTAAAACTAGTCTTTGCACTTGAAGGGCACAAATCCTTATTTGTTACACGGGTGCTTTTCGGCTTCGCCTCATGAGAAATCGACACAAACTTTTTGTCGGAATAGATTAGCGCCGGCTTCAAAAAATATAGCATAGTATTCCTAGTTGACAGCACGTGCAAAAGCGATGTGGCCTAGCCACATTGGGTGGTGGAATCAAAATAAAATTGGCAACGCTAGCAAAATGTAAACACTAATGAACACTCTGCATGGATGAGCATATCGTCAATTGACATTTCGATGACTTTTGATTCGAGTCAAACTGGCGCCCAGGTGGCAAAATCGTTAGATTTCAATGAGATGCTGGAGCGTTGTCAGAAAATTTCCTGGATTAAATTTTAGGAAACATCCCAGTTGAGCTTAACCGGAATGTTGACTGGTTCAAATTCGTATCCCGGCTAGTTAGAATCGGTTGTGTCACTAGAGCCGGAATACGAATTAGATCCAGCCAGAATTCCGGCTCATTTCCGGTTGAACTTTACTGGGTTCTATCTATCCGTTACCCCTCAGGAACTTCTGTTTAAGGTGTACCAGTGCGATGCGGCTTAACTTCATAACCGAGGCCTAGGAACCGAAGCGGCAGATCCGCTGGGCGAGGTGGCCGCCGACCCGCCGTTGGAAGCAAGCGAACCTGTGATCCACCCGTTTGCACAGCTTACTCAAACATAAAGACTATCACTAGTTTAAGTCCTACAGAGCGGTATCGAATTTGGACAGCACGCGCAAAAGCGATGTGGCAAATTGGGACCTGCCCATGTATACTAGCGCCACCTCAAAAAGTTTAGAGAAAAAGCAGAAAAGTGTAAACAAACAGCATGCATCAGTGAATTTGAAATAGTTTTTCTCGGTACGTTTTTGGCCTAATGCTTACTTTTTCTTTATCAGGTTGCTAGTTTGTCACTGTTTAAGCTTTTTTTATAGTGTTACCAATTTAAATTAAGAACTGAGCACTGAAAAAACTGGATACGTTAACATCATGTGCAAAATACTTGAATTTATTCAATTGCAAAACACATGAAAAGGATACGTTCGCCATTTGAATATCTAATAGAGTGTAAACAATGAGATTTTCAAGTGAAATTCTTGCGAACATTATGTGAACTTCACATAAACATCATAAGAAATACCATCGACTAAGATTTCCAATTGAAATACAGTCGTGATTCGCTGGTTGGGCCACAGCCTCTGTCCAACCAACGAATTTGATTCGCTAGTTGGACCGACTGACTAATGCCAAAAACTCTCCAAAGAAGACATTATTAGTGTAAAAGATTGTTAGATAGATTGTCAAAGTAAATTTGACATGAGATTTTGATGTTAGGATGCTTTTTAGTTGGACAATGGTCCAACTAGCGGACGTTCAACTAAAAATCGGTCCAGTTAAAAAGTGTCCAACCAGCGAATCATGACTGTACACGTAAATATCGATTAGTTTCACCTATAGATTTAATGGAAGAATCGGCGAAATCAATTGTTTTACATTTGGATTTGCACTATATGTTTTTCACATGAATGTTATGTGGAAAGTTCATACATTCGGTGGATGAGATTCATATATGGTTTCACGTGAAAGTAACGTGATTTATTTTTTGAGTGTCGGAGCCCTGAGGAGGGCTCATATTATTGGCTCGAATCAAATCTCTTCGAAATGTCAATTGACGATAGGTTCATCCGGAGTGTTCATTTGTGTTTACATTTTGCTAGCGTTGCCAATTTTATTTTGTATTGACCACCCAATGTGGCTACGCCACATCGCTTTTGCGCGTGCTGTCCGACTTCGCTACCGCTCAGTCGGACTTAAGCTAGGGATAGCCCCTATATTTGAGTAAGCCGGGCAAACGAGTGGATCACACAGGTTCGCTTGCTTCCGACGGCGGGTCGGTGGCCACCTCGCCCGGCGGATCCTCAGCGGCTTTGCGCCGCTTCGGTTCCTAGGCCTCGGTTATGCTGCTAAGCCGCATCGAAATAGTATCCCTTAAACATTCTAACTTGAATCGGTTGTGTCACCGAAGCCGGAATACGAATTAGAACCAGCCAGCATTCCGGCTGAGTTAAACTTGGAAGTTTAGTAAAATTTAATCTGGAAATAAAAATCTTCTGGCAACGCTCCAGCACCCCGTTGAATTCTAACGATTTCACCACCTGGGCGCCAGGTTGACGATATGAAATGGGGCCCATATTATTGGCTCGAATCAAAACTCGTCGAAATGTCAATTGACGATAGGTTCATCCGGAGTGTTCATTTGTGTTTACCTTTTGCTAGCGATGCCAATTTTATTTTGTGTCCAGCACCCAATGTGGCTACGCCACATCGCTTTTGCGCAACCGCTCAGTCGGACTTAAACTAGGGATAGCCCCTATGTTTGAGTAAGCCGGGCAAACGAGTGGATCACAGGTTCGCTTGCTTCCGACGGCGGGTCGGTGGCCACCTCGCCCGGGCCTCGGTTATGCGGCTAAGCCGCATCAAAATGGTACCCCTTAAACATTCTAACTTGAATCGGTTGTGTCACCGGAGCCGGAATACGAATTAGATCCAGCCAGCATTCCGGCTGAGTTAAACTGGGAAGTTTAGTAAAATTTACTCTGGAAATAAAATTTGTTTGGCAACGCTCCAGCACCCCGTTGATTTCACCACCTGGGCGCCAGGTTGACGATATGAAATGAACTTTGTTTACTTTCGACAAGTTTTGATTCGAGCCAAGAACATCCAGCCTATGAAATGAACTTTGTTTACTTTCGACAAGTTTTGATTCGAGCCAACAACATCCAGCCGGTCCCCCTCGTCAATTGACATTTCGACGAGTTTTGATTCGAGCCAATAATAGAAACCCATTCGAAACGTGACAGAAGTAGTGTGTGTTTACTTGCGTTTTACGCATATGCATATTAAATATATATAATTTTCTGCAATAACCAAAATTTTGCACAACTTTACACAAATTTTAATCTACATTGTTATTGCTGTATTAAATTTAGCAGAATGTTAATGTACAACTTTTCCCAGATGATCGCCAGACCCCAATACATCACTAGCAGTACGTATCTAATACGTTTGAATTAAGATAATTTCAAATGTTGCCATTGCAGGATTTTTCTCATCAAAGTACAAAATGCGTCGCTCAGCCAGCGATTTATTTACTGAAGAATATCAGCGAAAAAAAGATAAAATCGGGCGTATTGAAAAGATCGAAATCCGGTACCTTGGTACTCCAACAGATACTACTTTGGTTATGAATCGAGGCCTTTCAACGCCGTACGATTGTGCTCGACGTGAGTGGTTTGGAGTGAAATAATTGTAAATCTAATAAATTTGTGATTAATTGTAGACATAGGAGAAAAGTACTGTCGATATTCCGCCTTGGCATTGCTAGACAATCAAACACCGTGGGATATGCGACGTCCGCTTGAAGAGTCCTGCACACTTCAATTATTGAACTTTACAGCCTCCGAGCCGCACTTAGTTAATAAAGCATTTTGGCGATCTTGTTCATTTCTTCTAGGAGCGGTACTGCAGAATAGTTTCAAGCAGGATGCCGGATTATTACTGCATAGTTTTCCGAAACCGATGAGTAAGTGTGTGTAATTATAGCTCTGGTAATGACAATTGACTTCTTTATTTACAGTAAAGACAGGTAGTTTTGTTCATGACATAGCTCTGTCCAAAGTGGGATGGAAACCAACGCTGCAGGAACTTCGAGCACTTTCGATTGCGATGATTAAACTTTCACAAAAGGACCTCCCAATCGAGCGCCTAGATGTAAGCAGCGAAGTCGCACTGAAAATGTTCGAAGACAATTTGTTCAAACGCGAGCAAATTCCAAGCATTGCTAGTCAAAATAACGGCTTGATTACCGTATACAGGGTTGGTGAGCATCTGGACATCAGTAAAGGTCCAATGATCAGTTCCACCGGACAACTGGGAAAATGCACGATAACAACTATACATGAAGTTCCGCGTACAGGTTCAGATAAGCTTGCACTTTATCGAGTGCAAGGAGTAGCACTTCCGGTTGGCTTGAATATTAATCACTTTGCCTATGGAATTTTAGAGGACCGGGCTAAAAAATTGGTGAGTTTCCATATTTAATATTTCGAACAGTAATACTTGAACACTTTTCCAGAATCCTGCAAGACTTCCAAATGAACCTTACGAGGAAAGCTTAGTAGAACATGTAGGGTAAGCGTGTTACATTATAATTATAAATCATTCAATAAAGTATCCTAGATTAATGAAAATGATTGTCAATGAAACCAAATTTAATTTATACCAGCCTGGTCCTATCTGAAGATATGTAATAAGTATAAGTTTTTCGCGCATCCAAAATATAAGGTAATGAGCCTATTCTGGCCATATTATAGAGACCGTCGTACTATTTCGGCAACTACTCGGCCTTCAAATACTTGTACTACGCATGATCCCATATTTCGGGTTTTTACCGTTTTTTCTCCAATCATTTTTACCCAATCGTATAACAGCTCGATGCTGGCACTAGCTAATATAATTTAACGCACTTTTACAAATTAAAAACCGCTCTGTTCGGCGCATTCTTTTCATACATTCGTCCAGTACATTTCTCTCGTAGTGCTCCCTCAGGTACTTCGCCGTAGTTGAACCCTACATTCCACCTTATTTTAAGGCCCGTAGTTTTGGAATGTCTTCGAAAGCTCTTCGTTTATCTGGCCCTAAGGCATCTGCTGGTGCATCGATTTTTCTTCTCATCCTGTTGAAGACCATTTAACCCAAGAACGTTGCATTTGCGTTTTCCACCCTAGAACGTTGCAAAGGGGTACAAATGTACCCCACGCACTTGATCGCAATTTTAGCAGGTAAAAATGCAAACAAAAGAAATGTACAATACATCATTTTTCTTCGTTTTTAATTGCAAAAACAGTTGTGTAAGTGAAAGTACGGAATTTATTGAATCAATGATGCATAAATTGGTTTGAACAAAAAAAAAGTGAAAAAATCGCTATTTTGACTTTTTTTTACAAAAATTACTGTAAGTTTTCGAATTTTCAACCGATTTGAAAAAAAAACAAATTATTCTAAATGTTGAAAGACTGGTGTAGAAACGGTATTAAATGGAATTTCGATATTTTTGAAAGAGTGCAATTATTTGGAAGAGCGAAAGAATCCAATAAATCGGGACGACTAGTTGGGTGATAAATCGGGATTATTATTGCATGTCTGCAGACGCATAAAGACCAATAATGCGTTTGACAGAAATGATCATAGTTGAATTCACTGTTTCAGAATGACAAGCCAAGCGATTTATCGAATAAATAATCACAAGTTTGTTGGCTTGAGATCGAGACGATATTGAATTTACTAAGTGAATAAGATTCGATCGGCTTTAAAAGGCATTCCGGCGAACTAACTCTAGTAAAAGTGTTTATTTATTAAGGGTAGTAGAATTTGGCGAATTTTGAAAATGCTTTTCCTAAACTAAACAATATTAAAGTTAGGTTTAATGAGTTACACATTTCGAATGATACCAGTAAATTTACATTTACTTGAGTGCAACAAATGTGCTACATAATCTGCAACTTAACTATACATAAAATTTGAAATTTACACGATTTGCATTTAAATAAAACGGAATGTACATGCACTATTACATGACATTTAATTGGAAGAAATCGTTGTGTAGTGGAAATGTCTGTGTCGCTTGGATAAGATTTAATCTTCTGCAGTAATATTTACTGAGATATGGTGTAGCTTTGTGTTATGAGTGATGTGGTGTTTATTTATGTTAAATTGAATGGAAAATTGTAGTAGATTAGGTTTCACGTAAATATTTATTGAATTAATTTTCAAATTCAAAAGAATATTCATGAATTTTTACTTGTAGGTTTAAATAATTTGGTCTACGATTGTGCTATTCCTTGGACTAATGCTTTAGAAGATGATAGGTAAAATGTCATTTTATTGGCAAGATTAACATCTGGTCTTAAAACATTAGATGTGAAAATTAATATGTATTTGAGGTCGATTTAAGGGATTATTGTAGATCATGAGATATTTTGGCCAAGTATCATAATGTTGTTGATTCAACAACATAGCCGTATGTCTGGCTGGTTATACGCGGTAGGGTATCTGCCAATGAGGATCATTTTGAACGGTCATAACTAGTCAAAGGGCCCAGACACAGAGAGCTAGCGAAGTCTGCTCGACTGTTTAATTACGATACAAACATAATAATTCAAGCATCAATACGAGAACAGATGAACATTACAGAGCACAGTGCGGTTCGGGGTATTGTCAGTACATCATGAAATAAGTAAGATACGGTATAACTTTCTTACCGTATCTTAGAAGCGTTGAACTCCGTGAGAAACCTGCGGCAATACGGGAAAAGATATCTCGGAAACACTGGTAGCGGGATCGGTGAGCTTTCGTTGCTGAGGTAATTTGAGCGCGCTTAAGAGACGTTATTCACCGGTTATGCGAGTAAAATGTTTCAAAACTTTATTTCGTTTCTAAAAAGTCGAAGCAACCTAAAAAAACAAAATAAGCGAGACTGTTACTATACTACTCATATTTAACGGCTACACAGAATTGTTCTGGTTTTTATCTTCATATCCCTAATTTTTTCATAAAGTTTTCTGATTTACCATAACTGCAACGTAAACTCCTATGTAAACTATCTCCCAAGCAGAGTACGAGAAACCAAACCTAAACTACTCAAATCTCCCAATTGTTCCTACATCGGATGGTCTCTGGCAGCCGGTAGATATCCATAAAGCTTTCGGCAGCTGTCAAATTTATCATAATGGCGCTGCCAGAATTATATTATAATTCTGCCTCACTTTTATTACCGTGTACGCACCATATACTCTGCGCAGTTAAGAAATTTCTAAGTTTGTTTCAATACAAAAATAGAGAAAAAGTTACCCTTACTTAAAATTTATTTTCATGGAAAAGTTTTGATTAATTTATTCATAGAAATTACTAGTAAGAAAAAGAATGGTCTATAGAAAAAAAATAATTTAAAGGCTGATTTGTTATCTTGCACCTAACTTTGCGCACAAAATCAACATTGTTCCTAACTTTGCGCGGGTGGTGCCTAACTTTGCGCATATTTTAAAAAAAGATGGGTGGTTATGTCAGAGACATAACCGAAGTGAAGTAGAATACACTTTTGGCTTATAATAAGAATGCCACAATTTTGACTATCTTCTGATAGGTTGTATTAAAACCAGCTATTTGGTTATTTTTAATGGAAATACCAAAATATCGTACATCGACACCTAAAATATTCGAACATATTTATCCTCATATGGTTACCCTAAAAAGAACATTTTATGAGAGTGAAACAATTCATTTGACAACAGCAGAAAATCGAATATACTTGTACCACTATTTCGTTATTTCCAATAGAAACTCCGAAATTATTTATTTTAATAAAACCTTCCAGAAATTAGTAAAAATTGCAGCATTCGTTTCAACAGTTTAAATTGACATTACCTACCCATCTTTCTAATCTAAAAAAGAAAATTATTTTGAAAACCCAATAATTGCATAACCTAAGGCGATTTAAAGCTACACTTTTGTGAAATCCCGACAAAAAAACAAAATTACGTCTTTGTCCAACGAGCTTTTTGTCCCGTTGTTGTATTGAATTATGCCCCCTTGATGTGGTGAAGTTTACCCCCGCAAAAGTATGTTTTGCCTTACCCATTTTTCAAAGTGTAATTTATATTGATTTTGAAACATTGCAAATTTTACATGTTCTTGAACATTTTGCAAAGCGTTACGATTGCGATTACAAGGGGAAATGTTGGTTGAATGATATTTATTAGATTAATGTTCTATAGCTAAACTGTGACCATATTTCCTTAGAGGAAGCGTTTTATCCCATGTTTTCATAAATATTAATATACTCAAACCTTAACCACGCAGGTATCTGTGGTATCTAGAGATTAACGGGTCCGTGTGTCTGTGAGCAAAACGACAGACAGTGTGTTATGTCCGTTATGTCAGTGAGTGAATAAAGGGTTGGAGGTTACTCCACATTGAAATAGGATATTATAAGGTATTTTACATTGCAATTTCTAAGATATCACATTGGCGATCCTGCCACGATAGTTGCATTTCATTGAATATATAAAGTTCAACGTAATGAGCCATCAAAATGATACAAAAGCGCTGAAAAGTACATATGACGGAAAGAAATGGGAATGCAAGAGGGAGAGAGAAACACAAAAGAGAAGTACAAAATCCAACTTGCGCTAAGTTAAGCTTAAAGCCAAGAGAAATTCAATGCGAAACTTGCGCAGAGTTTCAGCTCAATGCCAAGAGATAACTTTTAACTGAGTCGGGTTTTGCCCAAGACCGGTGATAAATTTCGTCGAGTAAAGCTCAAGACAAATTAAATAATACACCCAAGCTAAAAGAAACAGCATAGATTCTAAAAGCTGAAAACAACAATCAAAACCAATGGCGTGCATTTTACAGAAGTAAGCCAACGCTATTGCTCTCTCTCTCTTACTATAAATTTGTGACGTGACCAATTATGATTTCCATACACCTTTAATTTTCATTCCGTTACTAATACCTTCAAAATGACATTTAATCACATCTGTTTACTCTATCTGACTACCCGCACGCAAAACATCCTAAACAAATTTTTCCATGAAGCGGCAGGTTACAGCGAGTAGCCCAGAACCAAGTTCCAGTTGCCTACCGCTTGCCAGCATCTAGTTGAAACCACCTAGTCGCCAGTCCTTTTGCTGGGATAGGTTGAGGCTCACCATTTCCAGACAGGCCCGTAGCCAGGATTTTGTTTCGGGAGGGGCTTAAAAAATTTGCATAAAGCTTTTAATTCTGACAATTTGATATAGTCACTAGAAACTAAATTAAATTTTGAAAAGTTCATAATGAAATCAATTCCAAATCAAAGACAATCCTAAAAATATGTTCATTGTCACTAGAAAGGTTATAGTACTTACTCTCGTTACAACAAAGTATATTCTAGAGTTCACAGTATTTATGCGCTAACCGAATATGACAATGCTTGACGGTGCTGGAAAACACTAGGTGTTCCAAGCTACACCTTTAAAAGGCGTAGAAGATGCTAAACCGAAATGAGTAGAAAAATATCCATAAAATGTTCGAACGAAGAGAATGTCGAAATTCGTACAAAATCTTCTGATTTAGCAAGCGATTTGTAGATGCGCAGAGACGGTTCAACTTCTATTTTCTTTGTCTGGTGTTCTGCGAGTATTACCAGTTCCAAGGCATCATGCTAACACAATTTTTTGATATATTCTATTTAAATGAAACTATTTTCAAGACTAGCCTTGGTCGGGTAGATTAGAACCACAGTTAGGAAGGATTTTTGGTAATCAATAGGATCAAAATATAAATTTAAATGATTAAATCAACTGAAGGAAACTGCCCACAATTTAATTGATTAAAGAAAATTGTCTACAAATCGAATGAAAACACTGATTACTAATATCTTCTAATTTTCCTTCAAATCGCCAGTCGCCGTGCATGTGTCGTTCACCGTGCAGTTTCAAAATCACGAAATTTAAAGAACTAGCTCCCTAAATCCATCGGAGAGATCCAGATCCCAAATCCTTTCGTTTCATCGTTTTATTGAAACATTCCAACTAAAGTTGAATCAAAATTTTAAATACACCGTAAGTTGATCATATAACGTGCACTGGTGCCAAACAAATGTCCTCAACTACTTATTCTCGTTTTGTTGGTAATAGTTTTATATTATTTCTAAATTGTGACGTATTTAGATAGGTATTTTTACGGTGACTATGAGGGCGGTTTTCATTTTGATAAAAAAAAACAGGATTTGAAGTCACGTCAAATCCACCTAAACGCACGGTAACTGGGGACTTGACGGTACGTGAAATTTGTTAAATGTATTACCAAAAGAACTAGAAGGTCTACCTTCTGATGTCGCAAAAAGCAGAAGCAAAAAAAATTGCTACGCTATAGCAGGCTACAGGCACCAGTGAATCAAGCTAGCTATTGTTCTATATCAGTGCACATACAAATTGTATCGTTGCTCCCGGCTGCGGAGTAAAATGAGTTTGCCAAACGAAGCAAAAGTGCCTGTGCTACGGGATAACACGAACAGTTAAGGAAGTGGAACAATTAGTTAAAGTGAAAATGGAGCTTAATCTCGCTGAAGTTACCTACATTCAGCTACATCACGTAAAAACTGTGTTTTGATCACGTTTAGAAGCTTAGCACAGGCCGAAAACTTTATTGCAAAGAACAACATGCAACACGAGGTCGAATTTAATAACACCAGAATCAAGATCCCCGTGCATATGGAAAACGACATGGTGGACGTGCGTATCCATGATTTGGCCCCGCGCACGAAGGAGGATTTCATCAAACAAATCATGTCGCAATATGGAGAAGTAGAATCTATTACGAATGACACCTGGAGAAATTTTTTCTCCGGCATTCCCAATGGCGTTCGTATTGTGAGAATGCGAGTGACTAAACCAATACCTTCTTACATGACTATCGAATGCAAATCACCGAAGGATGGCGTGACCTATAAGCAAACAACGCTAATTACATATCCCGGGCAGACCCCAACATGCCAATTCTGTAACTATACAGCCTACTACGGAAAAACATGCGCCGAAGCAACTAGTCAAAACTCATCTACTACAGCCAACTCTAACAAGCAGCCACCGATACCTTCAGATAAACCTAAAACAACGATCCAATTACCCAATAATGCAGGTACAACGACCACGACAACCGCTCCCAAACCAACAACTAGCATCGCCAATAAAGAAGCAAATACCGATGAAGACGGATATACAACAGCGACCCATAAGAACAAGAAACAAATAAGAACCTCTGATCGTGAACAGGAAGAAAGCAGTACCGATGACGACATGGACGGGAACGATTACGCGAGAGAAGGCAGACTGAATGACCACCAAGCGGCCTCACCGCCAAGGAAAAAGATCTCAACACGCAGCAGCAAACTGCGTCAACAAGATCTGGCAGACCGACATTCTTAGAATTTTTTTTATTTTTACTTATTGTAAAAAAATTAAAAGACACACGGATCAGTTGTGCTAATGCATTGAGCCGTTTCAAATAAAATTTTAGATTGAAAAAAAAAGAAATATTATAAATATGAACGAGCTCAATAATTTCAGCATCTCTTTATTCCGACATATGGACGGGTATACATCGCACTTACTTCACCTCTGTCGAAGAGTAACGTAGGTGTAAGGCCAACTTTCTTTGATGATTTCTGTTGTTCTGTAGTTGAGTGCCCAGAAAATATAGAATAGCTGCTCTTGGGTCGATTTCAATTTATTTATTATTTTTTTTCTCTTTTTCTTCGTGATCTCTGCTCATCTCTCTCATTTTATTCCATAACGAACACAAATAAAACGAAAACATGAAATCGAAACATTAATCCCAATTTATTGACTGTAGACTCAACTAGTTACAACATTTTAGTCGCTCTCCGTGATAGGCTACTGATGTTTGTTCACTGTATCGTCACGTCGTTTTTAGACTTACATGGACATTAATTGGAAACCATCGAAAGAGACAGAAATGCTGCTGCTTACAACATTAAGTTTATTATGATTGATTGACTAATATGTGGTTTAACATCTGTTGACATCCGTTGAAAAGTAAGGATAAAATCACAACAGATAGTCCTACCGCTACTATGTACGTTTCTGTATGTGAACAACATTAGTAATATACGACGGTATACAATTCTTGGGTTGATGAACACCTCAGAAAAACCGCTGTTTTACCACTTTTTGGCTTGTTTATTTTTTGGCATTTTTCTTGCTTATTGTTCGATTGTTTAAAATATCACTACTTTGCGGACTAATAATGTTTAAATACGGACCGCATTCTCCGCATAAAATGAAATTGAGTGTCAACAGAAATACTATTGCATTAAAATGACGCGAAAACAAAAACTGTCTTCTCGACTATATTGTCATCAACTAACGGAAATGTTTTTGTCTAGCACGCTTGAGTGAGATGCCTGTTGTTTCTACTAAGCGTACAGTGCACTAACCTATTACAGAAATTCAATCTGCTTATGCTTTAACTAACTTTATTCTGGCTAATATATAACATAATATCTGAGTTTTGTTAGACACAACCACTAGCGGTAAAGTTCTCATTTTGGGACAGTTTTTGAGCTCACTTTTCTATAAAACTTCTGCAATTTTATTATATATTTCGTTTATTTTATTCGGTTCAATGCATTAGCTAAATGAAGCCTTGTGTCTTCAATATATTTCCATGATGTGAACAATGAAAGTGATAAAACGTAAATGGTTGTCCTACAGATCTCGTGCGAACAACTAGCGATTGCATGTGGAGAACTATTTACTAGGCTGAGAAATATTTTTCCTAACCAACAGTGTCGCGGTGGTGTTCATTTCTATCTCGTACACTTCCTTATCATCATAGTGGTTACTGCCATGTCCATGTTCGCGAATTTCTGACGGGTCACGAGTGTCGACTTCCTCAATGATGGTGCCGACTGTTGATTTTGAGATACTAGACGCAGTTTTTGCCGTCAATATTATCCGAACAGCAGCCAAAATTTGGCAAATGTTTGTTTTTCAGGAAATGGTTTTGGAGACTATGTATATGCAAAGATATAATGTGTAAAATAATACTATCGCATTCAGTTTTTACGTGCGGGGCAGGTTGGAGGAAATATGTCTGTTCACCTAGATTTTCACCACAAAAACACCATTTAATATACTTCCTAGATGTGTCCTTTATAATGAATACCATTTTTTCCAAATGTGACAGGAATCTTTTAATAGCCACGGTGCAAGTAAGTGGTATCAGATCTTGTAGCCGAGCATTGATTTTCTCATCGTCCATATATATGAGGATCAACCACATGTTACAAGTTGTTATGCAAAATGACTGGTTTCGCCTGGGCTAATTTGTTAAATGGCATCAGCACTGAACGCCTGACATGGTTAAACTCGTTAAAGGCGATGTTCGTAAGCATAACCTCCATAATCACCTTCAGCAAATATTTCACATCATTAATGTTGCTCCAGCCAAATACGGAGGCTATTGACTTCAGGTCTTTTCGCATAAGATCGATCTTATGCGAAAAGACCTGAAGTCAATAGCCTCCGTATTTGGCTGGAGCACTACTTCTTGCTTCTGCGACTCAATCATTCGACAGATCCCCACAGCAAGAATTAAAGTAACAGTTTCGTTTGTCTTCCGACGAGTCACACAATATGAAGGGAACTGTTTTATCACACTCAGCATACTGAGTAGATATCCTGACCGCTGTCTTCGGTGGTTCGAAATAGCAATCTTCCTCACAATTCTCGCATTAATTTGTTGAAACCAAACAAGATACAATTTTTTTAAGAGTCACCGAAAAACATGTTGTTTCTTAAATTTATTTTTGAAAATTTTCGGGGGGGGCTTTAGCCCCCTAGCCCCCCCTCTGGCTACGTGCCTGTTTCCAGAGAAATTATTCTGGCGTTTACATTACTTGTCTTTTTCTATTCCAATAGGTATGTGTATAGTGCATGTGTTCTCATAAAGCTGGAGCATACCAAAGAACAAGACGAATAGATACTCAATCGAAACGTACGTCGGGTGCACAGATGTAAACTGCTGCACTGATCTATTTAGAAGCTATTTCAAAACAAGGAAGAGTGAGAAGACAACAATAACTGGCGTGGACGTATGTCGAGAGCATTAGGTTTTACACCAACCGATATAACCCCACAAAACGAGCCGGATGAACTTCTTTTGACAATTCTCGGTGGTTTGTTTACATGGAAGTTACGTGAGTTCGAATGTAACAGATGAACACCCGTTGCGCTCGCACTCACGCATCTGACAAAGTAAATAAACCACCGAGAATTGTCAAACATGAACTTCATTCATTATGAGTTCATTCGTGTCGTCATCTTGTAGAGCTCAATTAAAATGTGGAACGGGTAAAAAAAACGGATTTATTGTACAAGCAACCTATGCACCATCAGTCGCATTTTTCGGAGGAAGAAAAAAAATGAGTGGGTTTTGGCATGTATGCGACGTTTCGCGCACGGAAAAGTCAGAAAACGAGATTGACCAGCTAGGCGGAATCTAAGAGCGACAGCAGATGATCCCGGAAAATACATCCGATTGCAACATGAATCAACAGCCTAGTTAGAATGATGCAGGAAAGGAACGAAAAGCGGAATGGCTTTCAGGTTTGATGACGTAATTTAAAGTAAAATCTACGTCTCACATTAAACATTCTTTCAGGGTCATGGCCACTGCAACCATTCGACGATTCATTAACGAATAATAAGCGTAAAGCGGAATGGATCCGATTTCGTGATCAATACGAACGCATCGTTTCTTGCAAGGCGCCTGTGGATTCCATCACGAAGTTAACCGGGTTAAAAAATTTTGCAGGAAACTACTTATTGACTATAATTGAAATGCAAGAGAAACTTGTTCCGGGTGGTTCGGAAGACATCTACAAAGCAACTCTCACAGCTCTTAATAACTATTTTAATCAAACTTGCGACACGACGAAAGAGCGAATGAAATTCCGGGAACTGCAAATGAAAATGACAGAGCCGTTTGCTGATTGGGTGTTACGCTTGGAAACTCAAGCAAAATTCTGCGATTTCGGTGAGCAGCAACGGGAAGAAGAGTTCATTCAAGCGTTGTTGAGAAGATCGATTCCAATGATCTCAGAAAAGTTATATGAGATATCCAGTATCTTCAACGATAACTTGGAGAAAATCATTAACCATGGAAATCATCTTGATTTTATCAGATCGGAAGCTCAGGAAGCAACGTCAACAAAAAGTGACAGGTATGCTAGTGAAACAGCAGTCGAGGTGAAACCGTTGAATGCTTTGCATTTACATAAGCCAAGATCCGCTTAAAATCGTTACGAACCCTATCGTAATTTTCGTTCTGAGCGCGAACGATCTGGTTTACGACATCGCACATGGAATCCACAAACGCAAATCTAGCGCGGCAAGGATGCTGTATTTAATTGTTCGAAATGTGGTCGAACTCATGAACCAAAACATTGCAGAGCTTTTCGTGTAAAATGTTTCGGATGTGGGAAATTAGGTCATTTCGCCGATTTTTGCCGATCATCAAATAACAATGGTACACACCACAGAATCCAGACTTATGCCGATCACCGTGAAAAAGTAAAAAATGAAGCTGGCAGAATCAACCAGGTAGATAGTGAGCAATCACAAGATAGTTAGATAGGTTCAAGTAGAGAAAATTAATCCTGCTAAAGAAATAAATCATTTTAATATAAGTTAGAAACGTTTGGCATTTATTCATTTATTTATTACAGTTGATTACTGGAAGTAAAAACCTCGCACGAATGACCGATGACCCTAGGTATATTGATTGCACAATCGGAACTGAAAGCCTACAATTCATGATTGATTCTGGGGCTACTGTGAATACAATCACACCTCATGTATGGGAAAGGTTTAAACGAAACTGTCGTACTGTAGTTCAAGATCTGGTTATCCATCCTGAAGAAGTTATAAAAAGTTGCGCAAATCAGCAACCACTGGATATCGAGTGCTCCTTTAAAGCTTATATTAGCGTTACGAACGGCCATCACCCGTTACAACTTGCCAAGTTTTTCGTAGTTAATGGAGCCCTGATATCATTACTTAGCTATGAGACAGCAAGCAGTTTGGGTTTAATACGTATTGGATCTCAAGTCTTCGTTAATGAATACGATGACTCAACAATCTGTAGGGTCACAGAAGGCGACATTTCTAAACCATGTATGTCAAATCCGACGGCCAAACAACAAGATTTCCCTAAAATTCCGATCGACGGCGTTAAATTTAAAGTGGACGAATCAGTGTCACCGAAACAAATTATCCGGTACAATATACCAAAGGCATTCGAAAAAGATACAAATGAAAGGTTAAGGGTTATGGAAGCTAAAGGAATTATTGAAAGAGCAGATAATGAGAATGATTTAATTACCTATGTTTCACCTTTGGTGCTAGTTCCGAAAGGTACTAACGATTTTCGGATTGTCGTAGATTATCGAGCAGTCAACAAGGCAGTTATTCGCGAACCGTATCCCATGCCATCTCTGGAAAAATCTGGACAGATATTCCTAACGGTGATGGGGTTTTATTCTTTACAAAACTGGATCTAAAAGATGCATACTTTCACATAGAACTGCATGAAGAAGTCCGTCATCTTACCACTTTCATGACCGCTAATGGCTTGATGCGTTTTAAACGACTACCATTCGGATTGTCATGTGCCCCGGAACTGTTCCAGAAGGTGATGGAGAGACTCATGATTAAATGCAAAAACGTCATCGTGTATCTAGATGATATTTTAATTTACGGTCAAACATTAGAGGAACTAAGGAAGCATGTGGAAGATGTTAAGAGAAGGCTGACTGAGAACAACCTTACAATTAACGAGGAGAAGTCAACGTATGACCAGACAACGGTAGACATTCTCGGCTTCACCATTGATGGTACTGGAATCCTCCCAACGGGAAAGAAACTCTCAGATATACAGTTGTTCGAGAGGCCCAAAAATGTTCATGAACTTCGTAGTTTCATTGGGATGTTAACCTTCATTAGCCCGTTCATTAAACATTTCTCGCACAGAACCAAGCCGTTACGAGATCTGTTAACGGTAGATCGAAGGTTCACATGGGATAAACCTCACCAAGAGGCGTTTGACGAGCTAAAGCAAGCTGTAGAATATGATTTGATAAAAAGAGGATACTTTGACGAAAATGACAAAACTATCCTTTATACAGACGCCTCCCCGTGGGGCCTTGGAGCAGTTTTAGCGCAACAAAAGACGTGCTCGGGAGAATATCGTATTATCGCTTGTGCATCTAAAAGTTTAACGTCAGTAGAATGTCGATATCCACAACTACATCGCGAAGCCTTGTCCATCGTTTGGGCTATGGAAAGATTTTCCTATTATCTTCTCGGACGGAGTTTTATTTTAAGATCTGATAGCGAAGCTTTAATGTTCATGACTAAGAATAAATACCACAAAGATGTGGGTAAACGAGTAATATCGAGAGCTGAAGGCTGGCTGCTTAGAATGGATCATTTTTGTTATACGTTTGAACACGTTGCAGGAAAGGATAACATTGCTGATGCTGCTTCTAGAATGTGTGTCAAGCGAAACGATAAAGAGTTTGGGCGAAAAAGGAACCATATGAGCTATGCAATGTAACAGCCAACCCTGCTACCCTGAATAAGGAACTTTTAGCGATGACTAACAAAGAAGTTAGAGAGGAATTGCTCAAAGACGAAGAACTTCAGGAAGTCATTAAATGGCTCAACAAAAGTGTTAAATGGCCAGCTCACATTTCGCAGTATCAAGCATTTCAAGGAGATTTATATATGCAGAGTGATTTACTCATGAAGCAGGAGAAAATGGTGATACCAAAAACACTACGAAGTAGAGCTGTAATGTTAGCGCACCGAAGTCACCCTGGTATGTCCACAATGAAAAATTTCCTAAGACAAGGATTATGGTGGCCAAAGATGGACCGAGAAGTTGAAGAGTTTGTCAAAAGCTGCCTAGAATGCCAACTAGTTACTACACACAGTCATCCTCCACCCATCACGATGACTGAACTTCCTAAAAATCCGTGGGATTATGTATCAATGGATTTTTCAACCGCTTCCGATCTGCATAGTTGGATAGCCTTAGTCCTGACTGATAACTACTCTCGTTTTCTTGTTGCGATTCCTATGGACAAAACCGATACCGAAGCCGTAAAAAAAGTACTTCACAGGGTTTTCAACACTTACTACATTCCAAAAACGTTGAAAGCAGACAACGGGCCGCCTTTTAATAGTGCAGGACTCCAAACATGGCTAAAAGACAAATGGGGCGTAAAACTTATTCACAGTACTCAAATGAATCCCACGGAAAATGGTCTCGTTGAAAGAAGTATGCAAGGTATAAATAAAATCTCGGCTATTGCAAAACTTGGAAAGCAAAATTGGAAAGATGTTTTGGCTGACTATGTAGCTGCGTATAACTCGTGGCCACACCATATGACAAAAGTACCGCCAGCGGAACTCATGTTTAGACGAGCTGTCAGGAGCCTGCTACCGGATGTGCGTACAGATCGACGAAATATCATAGATGATGAGTTACGTGATCGTGACAAAGAAGCGAAGTTCACTCGTAATTCCAGGGAAGATACACGACGCTGTGCTCGCGAGCCACAAATCAGAGTAGGCGATACCGTGTTAGTTGCTCAACAGAAACGAGACAAGACTGACTCATCGTACAAAAATGCGTTCCACAAAGTGATACAAATAACTGGAGCTGGTAGAGCGACCATCGTGGATATGACGACAAACAAAACATATGACAGAAATGTTAAAGATTTGAAGAAATATATTAAAAAGGACGAGTCGAATTCCAATGGTGAAAACAAAAAGCTGAATTACACCTATACAATCTCTAATTTTTTTTCTCATTTATTTATAGTAAAACCGCGGGACGACATACCGGAATCATCGACACAACCTCAACGTAGTTCTAATCAAAGATCGTCTATGAAACGTTTATCTGAAGACCAGTGCATTGAAGGTCAAGAATTGAACGATGATGAGCCGGTTCCAAGGCGATGCAATGGCAGAACAATAAAACGACCACAAAGGTACATCGACAGCTTGGAGCTTGAAGGCGCATTGGGACACTAGCTCATAGCAACATGATGTTTTGTCTCTCATTGTTTGCCAGGGGAGGATGTGGTATCTAGAGATTAACGGGTCCGTGTGTCTGTGAGCAAAACGACAGACAGTGTGTTATGTCAGTGAGTGAATAAACGGTTGGAGGTTACTCCACATTGAAATAGGATATTATAAGGTATTTTACATTGCAATTTGTAAGATATCACAGTATCTTAGAGTGAAATTTTCACAATAACCCTGCAATTGTCACGTATGATTATCGACAACGAATTCAGTACCAGGACATGACTTTTAATGGAGATTTTCACTTGTGTAGTCGCGATATTCGCATACAAAATAAGTTAAATGCACATTGAGTCATTTAGCCATACAAAAAAGCGGGGCTTAATGTGGATACAATTAATCTGGATTTATGGATCGTTATTTAACTGTGATGTTACGTAAAACTTTTTTTCAGTTTGCTCCGAGAAACGAGTATATTAAGTTTCCCTTGGTAGTGTAAAAATGCTCTATAAACTTGTAAATAAACTCTCCAAAGTAACTTGTATCAAATCATCAACAAAAATCATAATTTCAGCATCCAATAAGCCAATACCATTTCCTTTACACAACGAAACAACCAGTGCTTATCTAATCGTTAATCGCAATCGCACTACCGCTTGCCAGAGGAAAACATACCAAAGAGCACACGCTAGTCACAACTTCATTGTATACACCACAGCGCCCTCTGAAACGCGCGCCGTGGTGAATTTATCTGTACACGCACCTAACGCCACATATAATTTCCATAGCAAGAGACCGCGGTTCTCTCACCAAACCACTCCATCGCCAATCCATTTATTCAGCTTCAAAAGAAAGAGTTTTCTGCTTTTTCTGTGGTGTATCATCATTGTATCTTCCGTGTATGCATGAAACTGGTACGCCCGTGCATCATTAGAATGGAATGCAGCGCCCGGCGGCAGTCATGAAATGTGTCACCTAACACCGAAGAATGAGAGCTGACAAGAAACGCAGCAGCTGCTACGCTTACAACGTCAGAACACAAACCAACGAATTTTTCTTGTGTTCCCTTTTTATACGTGACGCAGCTCATTCGATGAAAAAGAGGCAGTCCTAGCAACATTGTAACTATCTTCAATCGATTCCCCTGATTTATTTACATAAGAATTACTACTTTTAATCAGCCAGATTGAGCTTCTTTCCGAGAAGCACAACCAGTTTTATCTTCACACTTGAGATATGGGAAGAGTTGGGGTAAAACGGATACACACGTTTTGTGCGGTCATTCTAACTATCTTCAATCAATTCCTCAGGCTTTTTTACATTTTTAATTTTCATCAGCAGAATTCAGCCTCTTTCTGAAATGTAGAAGCAGGTCTAATTTTATACTTGAATAATGGGAGGAATTGGGGTAAAACGAGTACACACGTTTTGGGCAGTCAGTCGAACTATATTCAAACGATACCTGGATTTGTATACATAAGAATTATCGCTTTTGATCAGCCGCATATAGCCTTTAACGGAAATATAAAGTCAGAATTAACTTCGAACTTTAGTTGTGCGACGAATTGAGGTAAAATGGGTGTATACGTTTCGAGAGATTAGTCTAATTATCTTCAATCAATTATCTGGGCTTTTTACGAAATAAATACTAATTTTAGTCAGCAGCATTCAATTTTCTTCTTCTTATTCAGTCTTGAACATAAACTCAAACGAAAGGGGGAATTGGGGAAATGGGGGCATGATAGCGTACCGTGCGGTCGTTATAAGTGCTAGCAATCATTTTTCAGACCTTTTTATATCGAAAACATCTGTGCGCTTTAAACTGTGCGCTGGATGCCTCACGGCATCTATGCTGATTTAGTCCAGAGAGATAATAGACTGATATCAACCTCCTAATGATCCACTGCAGATAATGTTAAGGGGTTATAAAGGGAACTCCAAAAACCGAAAAAAAATTTATTGAATATTCTGAAAGTACATACTTTTGAAAATATCTGTGCGAAATTTCATCCAGATCGGAGCACCAGATTTCAAAATACAGCCGTTCGCAGCCCGCAGGTTCTTCCACGAGTGAAGTTAACACAAAACTTTAAACGCAATTATTTCGGAACTATGGTTTTTGAAAAGTACCGTTGCGGTGAACCTGACATCTCAAAAACTATTCATCCGATCTTCATAATTTTTTTTTTAATTGTTTGTATTAATATTCTCGTGTACTTGAACGGTTCTTTTTTCATCCAATAATTTTCGATTGTTCGCAATGAATTTTTGTTTAAAATTTTAAACACCAAAAAACTCAACTTTTTGGTCAACATGTTTTTTATCGGAATTTTTTTTGGGAAACCGATCCGTTCAAATACACCACAATCCATTTTTCTTCAATAATCTTTTTTCTTTTTTTATTTTTGTTGAGCGGTTCACCGCAAACCTCTGCCAAAAAAACACGTTTCGGGGATAGGCCATAACTTCACCAACCTTGAATATTTTTTTAATTCAATCTGTTTTTTTCGAAATTCGATAGTACTACTAACGAACTGTCTTTCGCTTTTTCAAATAAAATTTGCATAAAACACTTTTACAAAATCACGAACTTAGCTCACCTTTTCACTCCAACTTTGTGTATAACCCCTTAATGCGAATTGGTCCAGCTAGCGCTAATCGCATTCTTTGATATTGAATTCGATTCGAATGGTATATGACATTCGGCCCATCGGACATTGGTTGGGATGTACATCTTCGAAATGAACTTTTCTATATTTCTTTAGACAAAAAATTAATAGTGAACGAAATACTAGAAATGTAGGTTTTGCAACATGTCATTTCAACTTGTCATTGGAAAGTTAAATTTAATGTGTGTATAACTTTTTGTGTTATTTAAAAACCTCAAACAACATGTATTAAGTACTTTTGAATACTCAACACAGAAAAAAATGTTCCCAATATCGTGAATAAAGTGCCATGAATTCTGGAACAATCCCGTTTTTATATTAAGAAAAAAGGACTATGTACAAAAATCATATGTTTTATAATTATGTTCAATTTCTCTTCAGTAACGATCGCAAAACGCTTTTATTAATGGAAATATTTGTTTTTGTTTTGTGAACTTCAGTAACGATTTCCGCCATTTCATTATAAAATCGATTTTCCGAAATAGTTCATAACTGCATGGACATTATTCATAAAACCAAAGGTTGACTCATGATGTTACTCATAGATTTAGGAATAAAAAAATTCTGGATATTTTCTCGTGAACTATTTCACGATTTTTATTCATGAATCCATTCAATCCTCGTAAATTAACTCATGACTCCTAATATATGAGTCACGATCAGGGTTGTTAATATGATACATTTTTCACGATAATTTATCGGCGTTACTCGTTAACGATAATGTATCGTCATCGAAAACTCCGTTAACGATAATGTATCGTCGCCTTCATCGTCATCGTCGATAATTGTATCGTCGTATTCATCGTCATCGTCGGTTCATCGATTATTGCGATACATTTTGCGTTACTTTACCGTTTGATTTGAAGTTGATGCGGTTAACTTTCAATTGTTTAGAAATAAATACCTATTGAAGGACATGTTGTTGGCAGTTGAAAATCAATAATTTTGGACATTTTCAATACGAAGAAGGGTCCGACGATGTGCCAAAATGGAATTTTTTAAACTTTTCGAGTAAGTTGGTGCACAGAAGAGTCCCAGGTGCACAGTGTTTCCAAGTGGCAAAAAGGTGATAAAATTTGTTTTGACCATGAAGAAAACAAATTTTGAGCTATTGTGTAGTTAGTAATTTTTAGCACGCAAAAACATATATTGAAAAAACTACTAAACCACTATTATTAGGCCATTCACAAATTACACTACACATTTAAGTAGTGTGGTGATTAACAGATTTTATTATAATTTTAATTTAAACTAGAAGATTTTGAATGTTAAAAAGGAGAATATACATATTTCCAATGTATGATTTTTTTTTAGTTGGGAAGCTTTTAGACCCCTCCTCCGTTTCTTCTCTCCATGCTTCCTTCTTTTACCCTCAAATATGTAGTGTAATTTATGAACGGCCTCATAATAGAGTTTTAGACGATTTTGGAATACAATGAAGATCCGTTTTTATCAGCCCCTTGGTGAATTTTAGACTGATAAAATGATGACATTGACAAAATCGGCACATATTTTTTTCTGGATCTGAAGAGACGAAGTCGAAAAGCAAACACCTGGACTAATATATTTTTTTCTTTCTTTTTAATAAACCGCAGCGGTTAAAATATTCTTCTTTAGTCTCTCGACAAAGCCTCATAACCCGTTCTGATTATTTAGTAAAAAATTCCCTTAAGAGGTCTTACAGTACAGTATTATTATTTTTGTATATTTTGCATCTCTAAGATAAGAAAAATATGCTAAAGAAGGAATTTACTCGAATTTGACTTGAACGTAGGCTGGAGCCCACCAAACGGTTTTGGTAGTGCTTGTTTTACAGGTTCGTCTTGCAGCTTCCATACCAAAACATTGCTTTTTGGACACTAAAACACTCGATAACTTCTAAGTGGTAAGAGATACAAATAAACTTACATTACAAAAATTCTGTATTTTCTGAATGCTAAACGAAATCTTGGAACATTTTGAAATTCTACAAAGTTACCAGGAAAAGTATTTTGAAAAAAGCAATGTTCTGGGATATATCAAAGAAATCTTCACAAACGTATAATTAAATCGACAGATAGACACATAGTTTCTTCAGCGAAGTTAATACTTAAGATATTCTCAACAGCTTCGCAAATTTTTTTTTTATTTTCATAAATGACCAAACAAAAATTTGCTACTCAGCTTTAGAGGGATTAATCACCCAACTAATGCTTTTTAAATGCAAAAAAAATATAAATAAACTTTGCTGAAGACATTATAGCTAAAAAATGTTTTTCGTGGTGCAAAGAATTTCTTTCACCTTTTTGCCACTTTGGAAACATTGTGCACTGGTGGATTCTCCTGTGAATTGAAAATGTCCAAAACTATCGATTTTCAACTGCCAACAACATGTCCTTCAATAGTTATTTATTTCTATACAATTGAAAGTTAACCGCATCAACTGCAACTCCAATAAACGGGAAAGTAACGCAAAATGTATCGCGATAACCACCGATGAATTATCGACGATGACGATGAATCCGACGATACATTATCGTTAACGGAGTTTGCGATGACGTTGACGGGTGGTTAACGTTATCGACGATGACGATTAATTATCGATTAACAACCCTGGTCACGATCCAATACCCGTGCTCGTGAAATAGTTCACAAAATCATGAAATATGTTCGTGAACTGTTTCACGATTCCTAGTATAATAATCACGACTGACCACCATGCCTGCCCGTGAAATAAAAAATTATAAAATATTATTCATGTATAGTATACGTGAACTGGTTCATGAATCCTAGTATAATTGTCACGACTTACTATTCATACTCGTGAAATAGTTCACAAAACCATCAAATACTGCTCATGTATTCGTGAACTGGTTCATAATTTCTAATACATTCTTCTCGATCTAATCGATTGATGCATTTAAGCTGGAATCCACTACTCCTTCAACTGTCTTGGGATATCACTAGCCTGATATGGTCACCCTAGAAACACGCTGTAATGAAGTTTTTTTAAACCCAATTTTACTTTGTACCATTACTTTCCCTGGATTTTGACGAATTCATTGGTATACTACACTTGGGTAGTTTTATGAGAAAATTACGAGGAGCTGGTTGAAAAAATCATTCAATTTATTCACTTGAACGCATACATTGATATGAGTATCGTATATTATAGTAGTAGTCCGGAGCCAACAGTGAGAAAATCGCTCCTGTATTATCTTCTTCTGGTAGCAAACCGGAGTAATTTTTGCTCCAAAGGAATTTCCGTGTATTGAAAGCAAACCTATTGGTACACTGAAACGAGTACCATGGTAAAACTACCATAGTAGAGGTTTAAATGAAAAAGGCTATACCAGTGAATTTTGGTAGACAATATATAATACTTGACTTGAATATCATTCCTGTTATATGTACTATATCCTTTTCGACATAGAGACATGGTATTTCCTACTATTTCGTGGTAGATTAATGGTAACCTTTACTATACATCCAACTACAATCCAATTGTCGTAATTATCATATACACGGTTGCTTTATGAATTTCTAACTAGTTTAAATTACCATTGTTGTTTACCATGTCATAGTAATAGTAATATAGTAAAGGCATACTACCAATAAGGCTTTTTTTATTAAATTAACAAGGGGTTTTCCAAATTAATTTTCTTAATATATTCGTCATCATCATCCTGAAAATTTTTCTAGCCCGCCTATAAACTTCTAATTTTCTGCGGAATATTTCAATCTCCATTGATGATCATCACATATTTTTCGTTGGAATCTAGAAGATAGAAAATGCAATAATACAAAATTATAAATACTTTTTATTGCCATCATTAATTGTTATTTTTCTTACCAATGTGGATCAAAAACAAAGTCTCGACAAACATATAATTACGGCTTAAAAGCCAACTGTCAAAATTCTCTTATTAAAGGAAATTCCGGACAAACCGTTACTGGCTGAACACAGTTCATAACAGTTAATGAAAGAGATAACTTTTCTCTTTCGTTTACTACCAACATATGCGATTGGCGGGTAACGGTTTGTCCGTAATTTCCTTTCAAAGAGAATTTTGACAGTTGGCTTTTAAGCCGTAATCATATGTTTATCATATGTAAACAATTCCACTTGATTTGCCTTCATTTCACTATAACTTAGTAAACAAAATGAGCAAGCTAAAAAACTTGTACTTATTATTTTGTATGCACGCGGGAATGGTTTTTTAGCATGGCGTACAGTTATTGTACAAATACTATCAAACCTCAGAAAATAACCATTTTTGTGGTATTTTCAAAAGTACACCATGTTCAGTTTAAAAACTCTGGTAAAGCCTTTCATTGTTACCATGTTTGTGGTAAGTTGAAAGAGCTACAGCAAATCAAGCCCAAAAGCATAGTATAATCAACGATAATTATCGTTATAATAAATAATAATAATAATATTATAATCGTTGGCATAATTAAAAATTTTATTTCATTGATTTTTTATTTGAGTTTGGTCTGGAATCTCTGGTGCTAGGGCCATCAGCTTGGCCCATCATATGTTGACTACTGTTAACATCTGTACCTCGCCATAGGGATGCCACATCCCTGACTACAATATAATAATAAAAAGAGGTATATAACCTTTTCTTTCCTTTTTTGTGAAATCAATTCTATATAAATATACCAAAATCATTACAGCAATCTATATGGACACTCACGTTCTCATTGTACGAGTGTCTCACCTACCGCACAGCCATCATGTATAAATGAATTCGGTTCATGTTCCTTTTCCCACATTCTAGCTTGTATTGTCCTTTGAACTGAAATATTAAATTCAGTACAGCAAGAAACTTTCCAGTGATAGGACGCTAGTAGATTCTCGTAAAGTGATTTAATGGGTAGAGCTTATTTCAACCTTTGAGTGGTTAGCTATTTAATATATTCAAGTAAAATGTTGCGATTGTTCGCACTACTGAGCTGTCTTGCTACGGCAGGTAAGAAATTTTAACTCATCGGTCTTTACATTTAGGAGATGTAACCGTTGTTAGGTATAAGGCACGTAAGGGCAGCGAATACCAGCAAAACAGACGACATCGACATTGCATGAACAAAATTCAAGACGAATCGCACGTTCTTTATAATCTATTTAGCGCTCGACCCTTTTGACCGCGTGCGTAGTAGCCTCATCAAGGCATATCAGAACAATAGCACAGTGCACGCTTTTACTGATGAAAGCGTAATTGTATCAACAACAACAACTGTTACAAGCTAGTTTTAATGCAATTCCCCTGGAATTGGTGGATGTTTTGTGATTTTACAGAAATTGAACTCAACGCGAAGGTGTAGGGAAGACCGGGGCAGTGTTTTCAATTTTTACCACTTTGATTATGGTAGATCTTGCAAAATAGAACACGACGAATGAAAGGGCAGACTGTTGGCAACATCTCTGAATTTTATTAAAATGTAGGATAGATAATCTCCATTTCTATAGACACAAATATGTGATGCGGAAACGCTGCAAACTTACCCCAACACCAGGGTGAGTTGAATGGGGTTAGTTGGCGGGATGCCAAAAAAATAGGCTATCAAATGTAAATTCATTTACATCAGTGGTCCTTATGAATCGTGCCGATTGTCTTTTCAATAGAACTGTGTATTATTCGACACTTTTCATTACATTTCAGTCTCAATACCTCGGCATTTTGACTTCGACACGTACTCCATATTCAAAAGTAAACTATCGAAAATTCTTCAAGCCGAAGTAAATGTGCCCATTGACGAGAGATACAAGAAAAAGATTCTCTTATTTTGGAGTGAATTCCAGAAATGAGAATATTTGATGCCTATTTTTGCACTGTAAATAGTAGTACCAACTTGCCCCGTGTACGTTACCGCCAGCTTACCCTAACCTCATGCTTTATAAAAATGGATTTAAAAAATTACTTTTGTTTGTTGATAGTTGTAATATCTGTACGAATACTGAAAGCTCTTTTTACGCACTATTGAAAACTATAATCCTTCGGGGAATAGATTGAAAAACACCCCCAAAATTTACATCAAGTTGTGAATTTTACAATACACATTCTAATTTTATTGTTTATATACCCATAAACATGAATATTTGGATGTTATTCAAATTATTTATAGTATTTTAAGGTTACGGCGTGAAAAAACATTTTTTCTGCGATTGTTGTAGAAATTTGGGGGAAACAAATTGATTAAAACTTGTATACATAATCATGTATCATTTCAATAACATTCTCTAATTTTTCTATGCAAAAATATCGACAAGTAAGTCGGTGACGAAGCTTTCTTGTAGAAAGTCTCTGGTAAACACGATTTGCGGTGTTAGCTGCCATTAAAAACCACTTAACAGATAAATTTCAAACTTTTCATATACAGTAGGATTCCGTTTTTTCAACAATCTAATTTTTTTCAGTTGCCAAAACCGGAACCGTGCCAAAAATGGAACCTTTTTTTAAACTTTAGATTTTTAATTGACGATTTTAAAAATGTTTCAAAGATTTTTAATCATATGTTAAATGGAATGAGATGAAAGAAAAAATAAGCAAATTCAATTTTATTCGTGTTTTTATGAAATTCAGACGTCGTACGGTGGGGCAGAATGCTACTTAAAGTATCTTAGATGGAAATGATAATTATTTTGACAACTTTGGTTTTAATCTAGGTAAGTAGAAACTGTTCTAGATCAGTTCTATCTTTTGACAGAGGTGTTCTATCAAAAAAACTTTCTTCGGCAAAGTTGTTTGTTTGATATTTTTAACACATATACTGAAGACATTTATACTTTATAACTTATGTAGATGGCGCTACATGACATTTAAAAAAAATACTTGAGAAAATGAATTTTAACATTTTTTGTGAAAGATATATCTAGAAATAAATGTTTTATTCCTAAATCTTCGCAAAAAATACAATAATAGAAAAGCTTCAAAGTGTGATAAATGTTATCATGACATTCGCTCCTGGGATTGTTATCTTTTCTTTCGTGAATATTAATGAACAGTTTTGTTAAAAAACATAGCTCTTTTAAAAAATACATAAATTTTGTTCTCTATAACTAATCAATCGTCGATCTTCCAATTGGAATTGATAGATTGAAAATCAAATTGCAATGTTTGAAGATAGTTAGGTTTAAAGAAAACCTGTATAAATCACTTGCCACTATCCAAACAAAAGGGATTGAAACATCAGTGCTGTTGTGAAAATGTGCTCCAAAAAAATTCCAAAAATCTCTAGAACAATGCATTAGCGAGAAATTAACACATCAAAAGAGTTTATAAGCAACCCTATTTTTCAAGAGCCACCCTACCTTAAATCTTTAAAAAAAATCATAACAGATTAACCATTATAGATAGCCTTGTTTATTTAGCAAACTTGCTTCAATTCATTTGTGTTATTATATTGTAGGGCATTTCGCAGGTAAAATTCACACATCTAAACAGTCGATATTTTGAACGCCTCAACCACAAGAACCACCCTAATTACATTCATTTGAAAAAAATCGCCAAAAAACTAACAAATGTTCCAAAGCTAAACCAAACTATTTGGGGGCCATCAGTTTTGTATTCCCAAATACGTCTTGGGACACACCATGGTCAGCTTTCGATATATACTGAAAATTTAGTGCCAAGTTTTGTATTGATGTCGTAATAATCCAAAGAGAAAGAGGCTCGCAATGTCACTATGGTTCTATTGAAAATTTTCTCCAGAACTAGTCTTATTATGCAGTGTAGCGCATTCCTCTGTACTTGACTCTTAAAGTGTTCTGAGTCTTACTATAAAAATTGATTCCGTCAGACACTAGTTACACTGTTACCAGTTATATTATACATAAATAATACATTTCTATACTTATTGTGATCATTAAACACAACACACATAGTGTACAATGTAGTTAACCCTTAAATGCATAACACTGTTTCAAAACAACATTGCGAAAAACATCTCAAAATTATCACAGTAATGAATTGAAACTATGAGACAATTTTAACAAAATTTAAAAAAATGATTTGCCCCTTTGAGAGTTAATATGACTTCCATGTTTGGAAATAAAGTCAAATGTGATTTTTTTTTATATATTTCGCTTATTTGACACGGCTGATAGCGGTAGCTTAACGGAGCCGTGGATCTTTTATGTATATACAATATGTAAAAAATAAAAATAAAACAAATATTATTGATTGTCCGTTGGATCTCGTGCGTGCAACTTTTTATTGCGAGCGGAGACCTTCTTTCACGGCTCGCCTACTGCGTCATGGGGACCATTTAATTCTCTCCTGTCCTCCACATCAAGGTCATCATCGTTAAAAGTGCCTTGGTGCTCGCGACCAGATGTTCTTTCCTGCTTCTTGCACTTACGGGTGACCAATGTAAATCCGTCGTCATTGCTATTATCTTCATCACCGATGTTGCTTACAGTGGTTTCTGGGGTGCTGGATGCTGCTTTGGCAGTTGTCAATATGGACTGAACAGCTGCCACAAATTTGGCAACCGTTTGTGGTTCAGGTATTGGTATTGAAAACTCTTTTTTGGGTTGGTTTACCGTGGATTCGTTGGCAATCGGTAGAGATGCATTCTCCTCTGTATCTTCTGCGCAAGGTTGTCCGTGGTGTGCTGGTTGATTACAATACTTGCACGTGGGAGTTTGCCCCTCATGGGTGCATAACGTAGTTTGATTAATAGTAGCTTCGTGGGTTTTGAGTTTTATAGTCAAGCGGGAGGGGATAGGTTTTTCGATCCGCATCCTCACCACAAGAACACCGTTAGGTGTACCCGGGAAGAAATACCTCCACGTATCACGTGTAACTGATTCTACTTCGCCGTATTGCGACATGTATTTTGCGATTAGATCAGGAGGGGTGTACGTGGTGATAGGTCATGTAACTTTACATCTACATAGTCTTTTTCTATATACACGGGAATCTTAATTCTAATTTTATCACTTTGAGCCACGTGCTTTAAGTTGTTCTGCAAAACTAAACGTTCTGCTTGTGCTAACGTGTTGAATGATATGAGTACGGCATTACGAAAATGATGATACTGTAGATACATAACCTCCTTGAGCTTAAGCTGCATCTTCACCTTCAGCAGGTATTCCACTTCACGAAAACTCAATCTTATTGAACAGAATTTAAAGTCAACGACCGCTGCGTTGGGTCGGAGCAGAGATTTTTCGTCAACTTTACTCATGATGGCAAGAATAAATTAAAAGTTTCCTTTGTTCTCGAGACAATGCACACTAGATCGAGAGGTTGCTAGTTTTTGTTCACTTGGTTCGATTGTGCGTCTGACTTGGGTAGAAGTAGAAAGTAGACTAAGTCAAATGTGATAATAATTGATATAAAAATATTTATTACACAGTTTTAAGACATATTATGTACAACAAGAATGTTGCCAAAAACGGAACCCATTTGTTGCCAAAATCGGAGTGTGCCAAAATGGGAGCATGCCAAAAACGGAATCTTACTGTACATTCTGTGTAAAAAAATACCAAACTCCTACGTTTAGTTTTCGCCGTTCTTTACACAGTAACGTATTTTTGTGAGTTATATAAAAGTGACTTAATTACTTATTTTGAATGTTTTCCTTTGTGTTTGATGTTTAATTTAGCATAAAGACTCTATATTAAAGTGACAAGAAAAATAATGACCCCTATCAACCCACCCTTGATTCGATTCCTAGTCCCACCAGGAATACTTTTACCAAATTGGAAGCAAATCGGACAAGTCTAGCTACCGTACTAACGTGCCTGAAGTTTGTATGAAATTTTTCGACGATTTATTTGGAGGAAACCCGCATGCTCGCATTTTCGCCGCTAGGTGGCACTGTATCCATCGTATTATCACTGTAAGTGAAAATAGGAAAGATAATTTAATTGTCTACAGCTTTGTCGAAAACTGCTAATCAATCCGGTTTTGTTAACTAAAGTTATTAAACTTTTAACGAAGTGATGTCTCAGTCAGTTTTGCATGGGGCCTAGCAGTGCATAGTTGTGTATCACTACTCGATTCCCACGAACTATACATTTTTGTAAAATAATGGTTAGGTTTAGCTCAATAGTGTATTTAGAAAAATTATATTACGAGTTCAGTTTTAGGTGGAACATTTTAGTTCCACGTGTTACCGCATAGAGGGCGCCAATACTATCTTTTCAACGAAGAGAGATTAAATGCGTTTTTTCAGTATACACATATACAAATACAGTATACAAATACCAAATAGATGTATAGTAAGTAATGTACAGTAAGATTCCGTTTTTGGCATGCTCCCATTTTGGCACACTCCGATTTTGGCAACAAATGGGTTCCGTTTTTGGCAACATTCTTGTTGTACATAATATGTCTTAAAACTGTGTAATAAATATTTTTATATCAATTATTATCACATTTGACTTAGTCTACTTTCTACTTCTACCCAAGTCAGACGTACAATATGTCGCGTGTAAATATTACCTGAAAATCCATGCTCGTGTCGCTACTCACTCCATATAGCTGCTTGTTTAGAATGAATTAAATCTAAGTATAGCTCTACAGTCGACTTTTAGAAGTTGAATTTGTGTAACTTTTTACCCCACTCCATTCATAAAAAACTCCTTCCCTTGGCAATCGTGGAGATGTAGAGGTATACACGGTCTCCATAACAACATTTATTAAACTAACATTGCTTTCATTCCTCGATGACAGTAAGGACGTGGCCGGCTCCGTTATTGGTATTTCAAAGTAAGGAACTCTCGATAGGTGCAGGCTCCATTCGTTGATTTTTCTCGCTTGTTCAGACCAATCACGGAGTGGCAACTACGAATTGTACGGTCATCATGTTCATACTCAAACTCTCTACATGTTCGTACTTAACCTATTATTATGAAAGTCGTGGGGTGTTGGTTTTACCCACACGGTTTACTCGTGATCCCCCTACTGTTTTTTTCTTTTTCGATTTTATTAGAATTTGAGTTACTCTTTTATTCGCCACCATATATTTCTCGACATCTAGTCTGAAATTTCTGTGTCTATACACCATTGCTAACATAATTTCTTCTTTTTCAGTCCTCGCCACCAACCCGCCCAAATGGCCCGACGTGTACTCTGTCAGTGGTGTGCTAAACATTCCGTATGCCGAAATCAACGAACCATTTTTCGCTTGGTATGACAACCAAAACGGCCGCTCGCGTATCGATTATTACGGTGGCATGGTTAAGACCTATCAACTGACAAAGCAGGGTGATTACGGTACCAGCTTGAAGGTCGCCCCGGTTAGCACACGGCAAGCGCAGAATAAAGAAACGTGCTTGCAGGTCAACGGCACTACTGATATGGCTATCTCGGTACAAAGCATACTGCCTTTTGTGAAAAACTTCAAACTGGCAGGTTGGAATCCAGATTAATTCTATATTCGTTTCAATAACAATGGCATTTTTTATAGGAACTGAATCCAAAAACGGATTTAAGTGTGATCTATTCACGTTAGTCGAGGAGGTTGGTCAGAAACGGAACGTCTACAACTTGTGGGTACGATACGTTAAGTCGCCAAAGTTTCCATCGTCCCGTATGCCGATTCCCGTCCGCTATGAGATGAAGGGTTACAATACGTTGCTTGGTTCGCATTATGATCACTACTATTTGGATTATGATTCCTATGATCATCAAGATATTCCTTCTGATGTGTTCGAAGTTCAAACTGGTGAGATTTTTTTTGATTGAACACCATATGCAGAGCTAATAGGTTTTTTTTGTAGCTGAACCCTGCGTAGGCTTTCCCGGACCAGGCACTGGACACTATGCCACTTTCAACCCGATGCAAGAGTTTATACATCCCCGCTCCGAAGTCCACTTAGATGATGAATTCAAGCGCTTCAAGGGCAAGCATGGCAAAGCCTATCGCAGTGAAGAAGAACACGATAGGCGTCGGGATATCTTCCGACAGAACCTCCGTTTCATTCACTCGCTCAATCGTGCCAACAGAGGATTTTCCGTGGCTGTCAATCACTTAGCAGATCGCACCGAAGAGGAACTGAAGGCTCTGCGCGGATTCAGATCATCGAATGGATACAATGGAGGGCAACCTTTTCCTTACGATAAGAATGATTTCCTTGATGACCTGCCGGAAAGTCTTGACTGGCGCATCTCTGGAGCCGTAACTCCAGTGAAAGATCAATCCGTTTGCGGGTCCTGCTGGTCTTTTGGCACTGCCGGCCACATTGAATCCGCTTATTTTCTGAAAACTAACCGGTTGATGCGGTTCTCCCAGCAGGCGTTGATCGATTGTTCCTGGGGCTATGGTAACAATGGTTGCGATGGCGGAGAAGATTTCCGTGCCTACCAGTGGATGATGGAGGTCGGTGGCATACCTTCTGAAGAAGAATACGGAGGATATTTGGGACAAGATGGATACTGCCACGTGGATAATACATCTTTGTACGCTCCTATTACTGGATGGATAAACGTAACCTCTGGCGATGTTAACGCCATGAAAGTAGCCCTTTTCAAACATGGTCCGCTTTCTATCGCTATAGACGCCGGTCACAAATCCTTCAGTTACTATGCGAACGGTGTGTACTACGAACCTGAGTGCAAGAATAAGCTAGATGAACTGGATCATGCTGTGCTGGCAGTAGGCTATGGGAAACTAAACGGAGAGGATTACTGGTTAATCAAGAACTCCTGGTCGAACTTTTGGGGAAATGATGGATATGCATTGATGGCTGCAAAGGACAATAACTGTGGCATCACAACCGACGCCACGTACGTGCTAATGTAGAAAAAACTATAGATCGTTTTTTTAGTGTACCACTTGAGCCTTTTTCGATACATTTTTCATCTAGCGAATAAAACAAAGAGATTTGCATAAAAAAATTCAAGACTAGAGATTTATTTATTTATCTAATATGGATCAGGCTTTGGTGCATTAAATTAAAGAAATATCACAGACTGCATCATGACACATTATACATATTATCTCAACGTCGGTCACCGGTTAGTAAAGTATAGATAGAAAACTAATGTTACTAATGACAGGCCCAACCACAAATCAAGTTTTGTTCTTGTAGCACTATTACCATTCAACTGAACTAAGCTGGCCACGGTTAGCGCACTTAAGTTCAACTCACTAGTAATTCTGTGGCTTTGCGTACGAATCAAAGTGACTAGTTTTTCGGCTTCGCGACTGCATATTTCCACTTGCAAGTAGTTCGGATGGTTACTAAGATTCTCTACAATCACAAAAATATCATTTTCGAATGTAAGCTGTCCACTCAAGCGACATTCGACGGTTTGCAGTAATCGTTCGAGCGATCTAAGAATCGCATTTAGCGTTAGGTTTTCTGTATTCTTCCCTTTCAGTGCATACAGAGCTCGATCAACCTGCTTTCTGGAATACACGATTCTGAAGGCAGTGCCGCAAATGGGACAGCAAGCCCCCGGTGGGGTTACCCAGTTGCACTCATATGATTTTCGTTTCGGGCATTTGATCGAAGAACATTTCGCATCTAGCTGAAATCCTATCACGCCAACCTCCTGGCAGGGTCCATTATAATCGACCGTGGAGAAGTCGCTCCAGGATTCGCATTCGCTTCGATAAGTGATTCCGTTCACACCGCAGACTTGCGTCCTTTTTCGGGAAATTTCACAATGCTTGAAGTACTTTTCTTGATATGCATAGATAGCATTGGATTTAGCAAGATCACAAATTGTTGGATAAAAATTTAATTTTGTATCGCGGATTGACGTGATCACGGAACAGTTAGCAGATGCAAGACTGACTGAAAGATAAGATAAAAATTAACATAGATAAGCGTTTTATATACACATTTTTGACAAGGAGTGAGCATAGTATTAGACATTCAGTTTTTGTTTAAAGAGCATGTCTGGTAATATTGGACTAAAAGGCAACTGAAGCGCTTGAGATAAAACTTGTCCCACTCCTAAAATTATCATTCTTACCACATCGATACTGAGGACACGGTTTATGCATACTTGATAGACAAATATTCCTGTCCGAAATGCACACGCTTAGCGGCCCGCAACTCACGCCCTCGCATGGATCTCTCGCACGGCACGGTCCAAATACGATATCACCATCCTGAATTCCCGAGCACTTGGCAATGCATGCTGAAGGGTAGGTGTTTCCGTTCCGACCACACACCGGAACGTAATGGGGAGGGCAGTTGCACGGTAGACTAGTGAACGATTTGTTGGAAGTAATGCCCTGCACACGACACTGTTTTTTCGTACAGGTAATTTCCCCCGCAAAGCAGCTGCATATATTACATTCTACGTAAAAAAATGACAAATGTAGGAACTTTTTTCCAGCCAACACACAAGAATCGTAACTTATGCAAGGTAATGGTTGACATTTTTCAATTCTTCCGGATAATCCACATCGGCATACTTTCAGGCATCCTTTCGTGGTATCAGATACTGGGATCCGTATAAAAGTTCCTTCTGGGACTAAATAGGAAGATGCTTCTCCTAATGTACAACCATTTATGCATGTATAACCATAGGTTCCATCCCGATTAATGATACATACTTGGGTTGCATTACAGGGGTTGCCTTTACAAGGCGAAACCAGCGCCACATCTGTATTCCTATGAGGAATGTCACTGGGTTCCTGGTAACGTTTAAACGAAACACACTCTTGGTCACTGTTAGCCTCTGGCGAAAACATCTCGCATAATGAAACAACTGAATGCTTTACTGTCATTCGATTCCAGTCAACACATCTACCCAGTACCTCATAGCAATCTTCTCGACAAATTCGATTCGAATGGCAACTATATGTACATGGCTTTATCTGCAGAAGACACGCTATAGATTTCCAAGTCTCGTATGAACACTCGCTAACATTTCGAATCGGTAGGTTGATTCCAAGTAGATTAATGTATTGCTGTTCCCGCCACTGTTCGACATCATTGCGAGCTGCATTGTCCGATTGGGCTCTACAGCTACGAAATAACTCTGTCGGGCGATTGTTGAAGTTACTGCAGTAGGACAACCCGTCACATCCTAGCTCACACGGTTCATCAACTGCGAAAATCTGCATTAATTATTATTGCACAATATTTCTCAAAACAATTACCTTCTTCAACACATTGCTTCATATTGTATTCTTCTGAAGACTGCAAACAGCTATATTCAAATTCCGCCAAATTAGTCGTCCACTCATTGGAGTACGTTGCAATACAAAACCGTCTGCATCTAGGGGTCTTTGCCTTTAAACAGCAGTGCAATTTGGCTGAATCCATTCCCACTTGGTTAATTCTGGATATCTCATTGGAGTTTACGGGAGCAGCCTTCTTCTGCTCGTATGAAAAGAAACACTTCCACAACGGATCATGTGGCAGTGGAACTCCACATCCTGCAGTTTGAAGAACATCCAGAGTTTCTTCTTCGGTGCTGGTGCCATCCATAAGTGTACCTCGACATGCCTTTTTGCACCCATAATCAGATGTATAGTCGCAACATGGAAGATCTAAGGAAAACGTAATTATTAGTCAAAAGCGATGATTACCCAATGGCTCACCTACAACGCCTCAGGTTACTGTTCACAGTCACCTCAATATACGATGTGATGCATTGCAAAATGTTGCTATTGTTGTTAATGCAAGTGTTCTGCACCAACTCTCTCTGTTGTTTGGTAGGCGTGTGCTTACTCCTAAATATATCTTTGCACGCTAGCAAACATTCCGACGTCCGAGCACTCGCACAACATCGATCGCCATCTTCCTGGCGCTGTATGCAACTGAACATTGTTTGCTCATCACTGTGCCGACATCCCACGAGCAGATCATTTTGGTTTGAAGCAATGGCACACGAATTTTGGCATTTCAGCGACATCCCCAAAGAGCAACATATCCGCCCCGACCAAGTTATACCACGTTGTATCAATCCTAGTGTACTATTTAGGCATTTCCAGAAGGATGACTGAGTAGGGTGACAGTACCGGTGAATATCGTGCAACTTCCACTCTTTAGTGTTAAAATCGATGGCGAGTTGGACTAATGATAGCTAAAAAGTGCGAAAGTGGAAACTAATATAAATAAGATCGAAAAATTCAAACACGTGATAAAACAATATATTATTCAGTTACAATTTTGATATAGAAAAACTGATTTTATACACCTAGTGGTAAAATGACACATTTCTTACGCATATCACTGTTGAATCATTCATTAGTTTTCAGAATGTATGCGAAGTAGGCACCCAACTAGAAGTGGGATGCACAGTTACGAGTCCTACACGATTAATATCTCTAATAAACCGAAGAAATCATCTAAAAATCAATCATATAAATTAAATTTTTGAAGCTGAAGCATAAAGTTTAAAAAAGATATCAAATTCATAAAATTATTAGAATGATTAATATTAATCAAATCAATAAAATTAGACAACATAAAAAGAAAGTTATAAAATTAAAAAAAAAAATTGTTCCGTACTAACAAAATGAAATGAAGAAAAAGAATGCCAGAACAAAATAATGAAATAAATTAAATGAAGATGCTGAATAAAATGTATGCACTGGAAAAAATGAATAAAATTAACAAAATGATTGAAACGAAAAATTTACGATAACAGAAAGTAATAAAATTAATAGAATGAACTAAATTATGTTAAAGTAGGGAGCAGAAGAAGCAAAAAAGTAGGTCAATTGCGTTGAAAAAAATTAATCAGGGTAGTAACTGCTACCGATTGGCTCATAATATGTTTTCTTTGCTGTTCGTGGCAATCGTGTACGAACGTTCAAGCCACTGCGTGCAGTGTTGCTGAACTCGTAAAAATAACTCTTGTATTTCTCATTCGCGTGTTCTCATTGCGCCCAACACTCGTATCCGAGTGTTCTCCATGCATGTCTTTCTTTCGTTCACTCCCCAGTCGGGTAGAATTTCTGTGAGTGCCAGTCGGCCAAAAGCGACTCAAATTGCACATATTGAAACCTACTCTTTCGTTCACGCCCACCCACTGGCGCTCACTCCTACTGCTGCTACCACTCGTCCGTGCTCCCACTCGCCCATGCTCCCGATCGCCCATGCTCCCACTCGTCTGTACTCCCACTCGTAGCCACTCGCGCTCTTTAACCCACTCGTATTCTCTCGCACTCTTAAACGCGTTCGCCTTCGCTCGCACTCTTGCAGTCGCTAGCGCTCTCGCTCCCACTCGCATTTCGTTCTTCGTTGGTAGACCAAGAATGTAGGAAAATGAATTTATTCGGATATTTTATGTACAAAGTCTAAGCCGCGGCTGTTTGAAGATCGATTTGCACAATACGTCTGGCTTTCGTCAGCGGTACAGCACGTCATGGGAACGTCAAAATATGCAGTTAAATGGAGGTATTCACACACAACATCAACAGCACGGAATGCTTTGACGTACGGGAAGTGTGAACGAGAGACGCATTCAGCTTATCTTGATGGAACGACGACGTGGCGTTGACGGACATTTACGTTGATGGAGGCTAATGTATCATCTACATTGAGGTTGATATGACGCTGGTATAACGGAAAAGGAAAATAAACGCACCCGAATGAAATGCAGTTGCTTTAAAACGTAAATTTAAAAAAAAACTGCAAAATCGCTTGGATTGACACTTTTAAATATGTGGAACCTTAACATGTCAAATATATATAATTCCCCTCAATGCTGGATATATGCACTTCTTAAAATAATTAGTTTTTGGTCAAATATACTTATATTGAAGTTTGAGATTTTTTGTGGGATAATGAAATGACAGGAACAGTTTTTATTGTCAAATATGTCACTGAAAGAATATATGCATAAATCGCTCAGATAATTTTCGTAAAATATCGAACTAAATAGTTACTACAAGAGTCAGTCCCATAAAGATAGGAAATCCCAAAGAAAACGGGACAAATATGCGATCATGGGTAGTATACATCTATGACCATTCCTGGTACATTTTGCATTAAATGAATCGGATATTCGGATTAAATACATGGTTTCGGGATAAACGTATTTAATGCGGTTCACTACAAAAATTCAAACCCATTAACAAACATTGGCTTCTATAGAATATGTATGTAGGAGATCGACTACCGTCATAAAGTGAATTTCTAAACATAAGGACTTAATTTATTGAATATTTCGTGACCAATTCCAATATACGCTGTCCTTGTCCTCCAAATTACGACGGAATCAGAGCAAATCTATCAGCTGTAAGAAAAGTACTCTATGCGTTATATATTCCAAAACATTCGTTCACAGTCCTAAATTGATACAACCAGCGGACTATATTAGAAGAAATCTCTAGTGAATGATTTTGCGCACTTTCCACTAACCTGAACTCTGCACTTTAAAAGTGTGAGTAATCAAGCTGCTACTGAAAACTGCGAGCTGTCAAAACACATGTATTTGAAGTTATAGAGATGGTACTCTCATAGACAGGCCAGTCGAACTAACCAGTCTATGAGATAATTTTTTTAGTAGAATGTTAAGTGCGTAATACGGTTCGAATCGAGTTTTTGTGCCACAAGCAATACTTGCATTGAAATAGTAATTTTTACTTGCTCGTCAACCCCTCACGCTGACTTTTCCCAGATAACGAATTAACTGGTTTATTTTGCCGATTGGTATTTTCCCGAATGGGTTGTTTTGCCGAAATAAGTATAAAAAGTTATTTTCAATGGCAATTAAATAGTATAAAGTATGATTCAATATTTAAATTTCACAAAAAGCATGGATGTGGGATGATAAATTATAGAAATAATAGTCAAAATGTAAAGAATAGTTAAGGTAATTATTAAAATCAAACTTTAAATGAAAATAGTTTCTCTTTGAGCGTTTTGGTGGAATGCTGAAAATGAAAATTTTGAAAATGCTGCATATAAATGAAAATTAAAATGCCTGAAGAAATGAAATATCTTTGAATTAATTACTACTATCGTGATTCACTTGCTTCTCTTATTCATACACATAATCTTAGGTTTAGATCATTTCAACAAGTATATACCAAAGTTTTATAAATCTGTACTAATTGAGATTTGAACATGACTGAACAACATTGTTTTCGGTAATACTGATTCTTCTTGACGAAAAAAACAGTTTGCACAATACTGTTCAAATAATTACTCATGATAATTTACTATATATCAGTGGGACGGAACTTTATTCCATTTACCATCTTAGTAAAATTGGTAGTAGCAGATTAGTTTTTTTACTTTTTTCAATAAATTATATTAAATTCGTGTTTCCAATTTTCATTGTTAAAAAAAGAAACTATCCTTAAAAAGCTTTAGATTTTATTGCTGGATATCACATACATGCTTCCCTTCTGCCCAAAAGTGCGTAATATACGCCCTTTACTACTGCTCAGAAGTGTATAATCGGTACAAAAATGCAAACTCATTAGCCAGCATGGACTTTTATAGAATATGTGGTATTATTTCCTTAACCCTCCGGAAGTCGCACTGAACGAGCAGCCGCTGTTGCTCTAAGACGATTTCGCTAGATTTTCTGAGCAGTGTGCACTCAGTGCACTAGCGCCTACCCATGGTTGCCTGGTGTAGTGGGTAAAAAACATTAATGTTTTATATTCGTTTAATTGTTAGTATTGAACCTCTAGAAAAGCCCAGTGCAATCTCGGTGGCCACACTGATCTTCTTTTGTTCTAAACAACCATGCGTTTCAACGATTTCAGCCTATCGGCAACTTTAATAGCATCTCTCTCGAAACCGCATTTTTCAAATTGCCGATAACTCAAAAACCATTCAAAAAATTGACTTGATTTTTTATGAGAATGCATAACATGTGTAGTCTACGAACTAAGGAAAAATGGCATACAAAAATCTTCCTCGTTATTTTGAAGAAAAGTGAACGAATTTTATTTTTCGGTTTTTCTTATGCCATTTTCCGAAATTCCAACTGCTCTATTTTTTTTTTGGTTCATCGAGTAACTACAAGTCTATGTTTTAAAAATCTTATTGAATTTCCTATTTCAGACAATTGTATCAAGAGTTATCATGTCCTCCGCGGCATTCCTCGACATGAAAATGGTTGAACGTCTTCTCTTCGAACGCTCGTATGTGTGGCTTTGCCTGACTGAAATTTTTTCATTCATAATGAATATATACATAAACCTTAACGAGAGGTCCATTGTCACCTTGCCATCAAAATTGTATAACAAAATTACTTTCAGTTTGAGCACTTTATAGTAGACGCCCCTTAAAAGACAAGTTTTTTAAGACACCGCACTTATAATTTGTTCACATGTTTAAAAAAATATATGAAAAACAATATATTTAATTTGTTCTTAAAATACGACCGGTATAAACCTGTATAGACAGATAACGTATGTATGCAATGACAATTTAATGCGAACGCGCGCACTGTTTAGTTAGTTTTTGCTTGCATTGTTCTAGGATTTCATCAGAATGCCGTACCTGATCCCTTCGCTCCTTTACGAGCGCTCCCAGTTGCTAAAAGAGTGTATACGAGCTGTTCTAATAAACATCTTCAGAGCTGTAAAGAGTGCTTAGCACACGGGAGTGGGTGGCATGCAGTGAAAACTCGCAGCCGAGGAGTCCCATCATGGGTACCCACTCGCCGTTAGAGCTGAAATCTAGCGAGCCGACAAGAGTGCGAGTGACACACGAGCCTATAGCGAAGGCAGATAACTCACATGAATCAAGCATATTTGCCGCTTGTGATGATCGTCACATATTTGAGAGTTCTTCGAAAACGTGTGTACAGCAGTAGGGAGCATACAGTGTGAGTCTCGCGCTCGCTGGCGAACGAGGAGGGTGTGTTGGCTTCTCGCTCTTTTAGCAACACTGACTGCGTGACGGTTGAGGTTCCGTCGTATCATTTCGTTTTATCGCCGTTTATTCCGTTTTTTAATTTGTTAACCTTTTCTTGATGAATTCTATCGCGCTCAGCGATTTCTGCCATTTGCTCTGCTTTTGACTACGAATCATCGTTTGGCAGCTCACTTTGATGCGTTTCAACTTGTTCGTTTCGTCGTCGATGGGTTAATAAAATCGTTCGAGGAATACCAAAATGGTGCGAAGCTGCTCTCAACGACATTCCCGCTTCCCTTGAAGTAAGTGCTTGGCTATCTCAAATGCAACATTTGGGCGATTTGCCGCCGCCTTTTTTTACTTAACGCACAGGTACATTATGCATACAATTTTTTTTGTGATAAGCTTTTCTACAACTTTGCTGAAGTGAATATATTTTATCTGAATTATTGAAGAAAATAATTTTCGTAATTCACTACTAGGGGAATTAATCACCGATCCAATCAGATGAAAAGACAGGAAGTTTCGTTCTAAGAAACTTCCTGAAAGACATCACATTGCTAATATCAATAGTTTTGGTCCCTTTTTTCACTGGTTGAGTTGAGTGTTGAAATTAAAAATGGCTGTAAATTGATTGGTAGATGGATCACACGTCACATTGTCAATAATAAAAGTGGAGTGAAAAGAAATTAAAACGGATGTCGATCTTACCCATATGGGACATCGATTTTATCCGCAGTGTCTGGAAGATGTCACTTATTTCCAAGTTTTTACAACCTATAATATTTAATGAAATCTATTTTTTCAAGCGCCGACAAAATTATGCCTTTGTAAGAAAATTCTAAATAAAAAATTTGCTCAGAAGATATATTTTAATTGACTATATTGGTATCCCAGTAAAATGGTTAACTTGAAGGTTCCATCCTTTCTTACCTACGATTGCCCTAAACAACATAACAGAACGAGGTAGTTGATCTCTAACTGAAAGCACAGTAAAATGCTCAAAAGTACGAATAAGTCACACCAACCTGACAGAAAAGAAATAAATTATGGCCAGTGCAACACAAAGATATATCCATATTCTTATATCCGCCGTGCAGAGCAGCAGTAGAAAATTGTACAAAAATACAACGTAGAAACAACGGGTGCAAAATAAATCATTAAAACAACTTGATGGAAAAAGTGCGTCATCCTTTGATATTTTTTAAAATTCGTCGCACGTTTCTTTACACATTTTGATGACGGGCCTCAACGCAGCAATAGCATATCATGACAAGTTTGTATGCAGAAGGCAATCGAGCGGAAGCACCCGGCAATTGAAGCGACACACAGTAGTGGGGCGAAATCAAAAAAAGCCGGACATTGATGTTTGGGACGAAGCTATTAGTTATAGTACTTCGATGTCGTCGGAATGGTTTCTTTATTTTTTGAGTACTTTAATATAATGACGGTAAATTTTGATTTAAAGAAGTATATACTCAGATAAAAGATATCTTTTTTTATTATTTATTATAAGGTGTCTGTCAAAAATCAAATAAAAAAGTAAAAAACTTTTTAAGTGGGTATACCGATATGCACATCAACTCCACTCTATAACTTGTTTCTCTTAAGAGATAGACATTTTGCATCTTCGATAAAGTTTATCAAAATAAGTTCCTCTACAAACTCCCCACAGACACGTTCCCATTTTAACAATAAATGAAAAAGTTTTTTTTTATCTGAGTATTGTTCCGCCTATAATCGCATATTTGATCCATTTCCTATGGTATTACCTATCTTTATAAGACTGATTGGCGATCGTAGTAAGTATATACCTCCTTAAATTAAAATTTACCTCCATTATATTAAAGTACTCAAGAAATAAAGTAATCTGTCCGCAGACATCGAAGTGCTATAACTAATAGCTTATTCGCAAATATTTATGTCCGGCTTTAGGGATTCCATCCACTGTGCGTCAGCTCAACCACAGAAAATATAAATCATTAATTTTATTATTGACGTTTGTGTGAAGTCAGCAACCAGCCGATTCCACGAACTGCTTGATATACCCGGCTCAACAAACAATTTTAAACGAAGATTTAATTAGAAATTTTTAACAAAAGTTTACCGAATAGTTTGATTGTCATTGTATTTGTCAAAAGTTTATTAAATTATCAAATTGTAAGATATTTTGATGTACAGAAATATAAATACATATACGTTTTTGATCCTCAGTTTTAAAATAAGGCATAGTAATAAGTAACGCTTAGTAAACATCTCAACGAAATCAATCTAGTTCTGTATTGGTCATTCAAACCACAAATTTATTCAATCATTTAACAACTCTACTTTAAAATCCAATTAAGTATCATGTTCAAAGTAACCAGAACGGTGCAAGCTGCAAATGATCGCATAGTGTGATTTTTCCAACACTTCGTGATCGTAACTTACCGACAACGTGACGATTGATGTGGTGAAAACAAGTAAATACTCTCAGTGGATACTTACGCTTTCGCATGCCGTTTTACATGAACCGTAAACATCTGAACAACATGTGAAGATATCTAGAATGAAATAAAAACCAAAAACATGAGAAAGAGCCGGTTTCAAATTTTACATAAAAAACATGCAGGATCAGAAAAACAAAATGTGGTACAGTCTTTTCGAGTTAATGGGTGTGATCCTTTTTGGTACATCGTATTGATAAGTAATCAGAAACATCAGAAGCTTCGTGTAGAAAAACAATTGAAAAAAAAACAATTGACACATTCTTTCGTGACGTTGCAACGATTTGACGATTCTTCATTCCATAGAAATGTTATAACGTTATCAAATGAACGCCTACATCAAAACTTATTACAGATTCGGAAAGTAGACAAAATTTCACTAAAGATTTAATAAACATAAACTGAATATACTGGAAGAGGATTGTTTTATGATCGATAATGTAACGTGACGTTACAACGCGTCACAAATCAGAACTTTCAACGTATTTATAAAAAAGTCAAAATATCTGCTCTATAAGATTTTTTATCAAGAACAAATCTTCTTTGATGTATTCCTAAATAGCATACGAATAACTTGGTGTCATTAAATATATTTTTTATTGTTTTGTTTCTTATAAAGCGTCTTTTAACTTTCGTGACGTTACAACGCTCCTTTCTCAAAAAAGCGATATCTCATTGCGTTGTAACGTCACGAAAATCTTCAACTTTTCTAAAACTCTGTAAGTTACGCTGGTGCTATTGTTTTGAATAAAATTTTAAATATTTATCACATATAGCCAATATTTAATGATAATTAACTCGAATAACAATATGGGGTTGTTGAAAAATCACGATACAGTTTATTTTTTGATTGTAGCAGAAATAATTGATCAAACCAAGAAATTTTTTATTTCATATCTTGTTGTGGATAGATTTGAGCCATTTGACACATTTATTTATTTGACACGGCTCAATATGGTAGTTTAACGGAGCCAAAATAGCAGCTTTTATCACATATTTCACAAACAAAAATAAATTGGCAGTACTACTTTCTTTAATTTGGTAAGGAATCAGGTTCCCGATCCGAGTTTATAGCATGATATTTGTATTGTTGGGCTTATGCAAGTGGATTTAAATGACAAAGCGAGCACAATTTAAGCGCCAGACAATCGACAATGCTAAGTACTCTGAAATATTGTATATATTATAGTTACAAAGATTCAGAGAAAAAGAACACGTCACATCGCCGTGATGTTTCTAAAGAATGTGTTACATCCAATCGTCAATTCGACGGAATTTTAAATGTCTGCAAACATCAATAAACACTCCCTCATCTATCTTTTTTGTGCTCATTTGAGATGAGCCAAAGCCTTTTTATCCTTACTCTAAGCAATTGAGACGATTTAGTGCGGTCACCCAGATAGGTCTCTGTAGACCCAATTATGTTTTTGCAACCTCCCGTAAATTCGGATAGATACCCGTCTATATTAACGTCAGGCATTTCGATTATGTAGCTGCTTCGACGATGTATTTCGGCTTGTAACGGAAGAATTGGTTAGTTACTAACTGACGGCAAGTGCGACTACAAAAGAGGTTGCGGACAACCTTATAACGGGCGTCTCGTCGATGATGGCGAAGTGTGAAATGGTTGATTACTGTGACGAAAGATATATTCAGGGAACGCATTATTTTTCATGGCTAAATACTAACTCGAGAACAAAGTTAAAAAATTACATAGCATGTCCTGGAATACGTTGCTGTTAGCGTAATTGGATCGGAACGTGCCATATGACCGGGGCCGAGGAGAGTACAGTGTAGGTGAACTTTTAAATGAAATATAATGTGACGTTGCTCAATCGTATATTTAACATACCTTCTCTAGTGCATTCAAGTGTTGTTGATCAAATCTTACATAAAATTTCGTTTATTTTCTGAATCTATAATTAGGTTTGATGAAGGAGTTCATTTGAAAAAGTTATAAGAGATTTATAGAATGAAGGTTGGTCAAATCGTTGTAACGTCAAGAAAGAATGTGTCCATGGTGTATAACCCCTTAAGCACTTAAGGATATACATTCTGAAGTTATGAATATCCCGCTAGTATAATTTTCTGTTTACGAAACAACTTGAAAGTGTTTCAAAAACCATGCGAAGTAAAATTTGACACTATATCTGATAAATCATTCAAGCGGCTGATAAAAGTTGAATTACGTGACGTTACAACGCAAAGTGTATTCTGTCGTAACTTAAGTTCTGCACATCCAATAAAAGAAATTGTAGGCTTTTTAGAAAAGTATTTTTGAATACAAAGAGAATCCGGAATATAAATTTGAACAAAATTTTAGTTTTTTAATAAAATTAAAACATAGGCATTTTTCGTGACGTTACAACGCAGAAACAATAAAAACTTCTATTAGTTCAAAAAGTATTAGTGGTCAAATCAAGAAAAAAATCTTTCTAGTTTTATTGTTCTACACTCAATAACGAACAAATTCCTTTAAACAGATTAAAATTTCAATAATAGTGTCATGAAATAGAGCTTTTCTTAGAAGTCAATAATTCAGGAACCATTTTCCGTGAAATTCAACTTCATTCTCTATATATTTTTCAACTATTTGTCGAAATGCTAATAGTTGGATTACATAACTTTTCAATGGTTTAAACACTATCGAATCGAGGAAAAAATATTGTGATACCATAATAAGACGAAACAAAAACGTCCTTCTGGTGGACAAGCCCGCGGAATGTGTCAATTGAGTGCTATCCAATCATAGGTATTACTTCGTAGAGGATCGTTGTGCTATCGGCGCACCTCTTTCTTCTGCCTTATCTCGGAGCCTTACTTGGTTCATGGAGCTCGACCTATGAGCTTTAATTTAACTCTCGACTCTTCTGTCGCTTCTTGTCTCCATCTATTACGTCGCCGTTTAGCTCTCGTCCCAGTGAGCCGTTTAGGTGCTGATTCCTTGAACCATTTAGCGCATGTTTCCGGGAGTCCTTCAGCTCCCGGTCTTAACACGATCTACTTGGTTAGTCAACGGTGAACTACTCCGACCGATAGTTCCCCGACGGAGGAATTTCCCCTACACCGATACCCGCTTCCTTGAGCCATTTAGCTCCCAGCTTTATCGAGATCAACTCGGATATTATCCTACTCCTATTTAGAGTTCCCCGACAACGGAATTTATCTCTGTACCAGTGTTTCGTCACGATTCTGTCGGGTAGTCCACGGCGGCGAATCTACCCTACCGTGAATTTCCAGGCGGTAGATTGCTCCCGATACCGATGTACCTTTCTGTGAGCCATTGAGCTCCCCGCTCCGTCTACTCAGTCTAGTCCCCGGCGGTGAACCTAGCTTACTCAACGGGCGAGACAGTAGGTGCTGAGGTTTATCCAGCGATTCCGGGCGGAGCGTATTTTCCGGTTCACTGGTGTATTCGACACGGTCTACTCGGTCTAATCCCCGGCGGTGGATCTAACCTATTCACGAGCTACCCGGTAGGGTGTCGAGATCGGTCCGGCGATTCCGGTGAAGCCTGACGTCCGGTTCACTGGTGCCCCGACGACCCAAGCCCGGTGCTATGTCGCGTACTACTAAAACTTAGTCTCAGAGATTTGTGGTTTCACGGCGGCGTTTTAGCCAATGGCGCTACTTTGTTGGTCCCTTCGCCACTCCCTCTGCAGTTCAGAGAGTATACTCGTAACCACTCTGTTGACAGCGTTCCAGATATGCTCGTCGTGGCACATCTCTTCGACGATATGTTTCCTATGTACTCAAGCAGATACATTTGGGATTAGTCGTTGAGTCCACCTTCCTTTCTCAGCGTTGTCCTACTCAGGGCCGTCGAGAGCCGCGCCGGGCCCCGGGGTTCGAAGTACTGGCGGGCCGTACCATATATGACTTCTAATTTCAACATCGATTAGAGGAACTATACAAATGCAACCGTTTCAATTAAACTATTTTTTATGAAAATTGTTTATTTGATACGATTCAATGCGTTAGCTTACCAGAGTCGTCAGTATTTTAAATAAGTAATAGATGAAAAAATAAAAATAATAAAGGAATATTTGTTTGTGGCTGGCCATTAGAATGACTTGCGTCCGATTTGCCATTGCAATTGGAAACCTTTTTTGCGACATTGCCATACAGTCCATATCGCCATCGTTCATGCTCCCTTGACGCACGTTAATGCTACCATCGTTAATGCTGCTCAGAATCCGAGCTTAGAAAAATTGACATCCCTTCGTGAGCTTGAAAGAGAAATAAAATTCTATTTATGCCCGCCGCGATGAATCGAAGGTTTGTTTGTTTTCCTCGTCCGTCCGCTCTGAGATCATCAAGCAAAAGTGCACCAGATATAGATTATGCAGTTCAGTTATGCTCGAAAATGTAAAAGAACTTCTGCCTTCAAACTGTCCACATAATAACAAATGAATACTTTGGTTTGTGAATGAATTTATATTTCCTCTGCACTCAACCATTCGATTCTGCATAAAATTTCAGTCAGTTTGGAAGTGAATGAATGAGGGAAGCATTGAAACTGAATATTGAATTCAGCAAATTAATCAGAAATAGGCAACTGAATGTAAAATTTCGCACCACTGATGCTGCCTTGTTTCTTATTGTTGGTACATGTTGATGATTTTGAGGCACTGGATGCAGCTATTGCAGTTGTCACTATGACCTGAACGAATTTTCTTTATTGGTTTCTGAACATGGTAAAATCGGTTTTGAAATCAGTTGTTACATTTGCGCTAACATTCAGAGAGAAAACATTCCGAATGCGATGAATGGGATCCAACAGCGAAGTCTGCTGTTAAAAAGACTGAGACAGAGAGTTGTGAGAGAAAGAGTTTCAACTTTTGGTGAATACTAATAGGTAGAATAAGTATCTAGTTCAATTCCCACATTTTTCTGCATCAAATGTGTACACTGGAACCTCTATTTACGGACCAAGCCAAGGGTTCGTAAATTGAATTAGTTCGTTTTTTGGGATTTAGATCGTAAAAAATTCGCTTCACATTCTTTTCAAAATTCGTTGGTTGAGCAACATTATCGATAACCCTAACAATATGGGTATTTCCGGAACGGGCTTGACAAGTACATGATGAAAATGGATATTTGGCACCTTTTTGAAATCCAGGATGGAGACTTCCGATTGAACAATAATCTCGATAACCCTAACAATTTGGGAATTTTTGAAACGGGCTTAATGAGTAGATGATAAACATGGTACCTTGGAGCTATTTCAAACAATATCTGTATAAACTATGAGGGTATTTTTAAGCGGGTTTGCCGAGTAGATGAGCGATGCCCTTTTGAAGGCCAATATAGCGTCTTCTGGTTCAGAGAAGTTTTCTATAATCATATCATCCGGATCACAAATCAATATACCTATATCTATTCTATGATTATCTTTTTTCGAAAATGTCAATATGTTAGGTTATAGAGATGTCTTAACTGGAATTCGCCATCTTGGTTTTCAAAGTGGCTTCATTCATTGATTTTCGTCATCTACTCGTCAACCCCATTCCGAAAATATCCAACTTTTATTAGTAACATTAGCTAAGAATATGATAAATTGTAAACAACTTCATACTGTACACTTTGACAAACACTTGCGATAAATGAAACCAGAATGGTTCTATTGCACTGTTAAATGAATCTAATTGGGTTACGTTCACGTACTTCAGAAAACCATTGGAACGATTGGAACGTAGTTATTATTATTGAGAGGGAAAAACCCGCGGGAGTGGATTTTCAAAAGCTCCTTCTCCCGTAGGCACAAAACCTCTATCTTTTAGGTATCAACATTTAACAAACAAACCAAATGATACAACGACTAACACTAAACACTGCTTAAAATAAACACTTCTTAAACTCTATCTTACATAGGTAAAGTATTAACATTAACATAAAAAATTGGCTAACACTATCAGGTTTGGGAAAGGGTGCGCGAAAACAATTTTTTTAAAGAAGTGCGAGACAAATTGAAGTCAAAAACATTGTAACATTGATTGAACACTCTACACATGCTACTGACGGGTTCATTTTTGCCATAATTAGTACGAGATACTGGAAGACGGACAAAAGAGTAGGATCGAAGGTTTCGGAGGCGAATATCAATGTTGAGAAGACGGAGTATATCAGGGTAGTCAATGCGAGACAATAACAGATACGAGACAAAAGACGCTTTGGTCACATGGCGGCGTAAAGACAGTGTTTCAAGACCAATAAGGTTGGAACGATCTTCGTATCTGGGCAGATTGTAGGGATCGCTCCAAGGCAGGTGGAGCAGCGCAAAACGCACAAATTTACGCTCAATACTCTCGATGCGTTGAATGCTGTTCTTGTAGAAAGGAGCCCAAACAACGGCGGCGTATTCCAGTGTGGAACGAACGAGCAAGCAGTACAACGTTTTTAAGCACTGTACGTTAGTGAAATGCTTAGTAACCCTAAAAATAACTCCTAGATTACGCGAAGCCTTAGACGAGATAAAAGCAATGTGATCCTTAAATGTAAGCTTTGAATCCACAAGAACCACTAAATCTTTCACTGTAGTTTCTCTTTTTAATTTGTTTTGCAAGATAGTGTAGTCAAATGTTACGATGGAGCGTTTTCGTACAAACGTAATCACAGAACACTTCGAGGCATTCAAAACCATCCTGTTAGTCATGCACCAATTAGCGAAAATGTCTAACTGAAATTGCAAAAACAAAGCATCAGAGTAACTTTTAACTATATGGAATAACTTATAATCATCGGCATAAGACACCTTGAAGCACTTAATCAATGAATCCAGATCGTTTATGTATAGAAGGAAAATATAAGGACCGATATGGCTGCCTTGAGGTACGCCGGACGTTACGTCGAAGGATGAGGGTAAATGATTCCCGATTTTAACAGACATTTTACGGCCTGACAAGTAAGATCGAAGCCATTGGTTGATTTTATTGAAGGCGGCCGGCAGATCGGTGTATATTGCATCAGCCTGCAATCGATCCTGTAGCCGAGCGAGCGATAAATGAGGTGTAGGCTACTAAATTAGTGCAAGTAGATCGCCTGGGAATGAAACCGTGTTAAGTTTCTGAGATGTATCTAGAACAACAATGTGTCAAAAACTCGAGAACGATGAGCTCCAATAATTTCGATAGTGCACATAAAGATGCGATTCCTCGGTAATTGGGAACTTCGCTTTTGGATCCTTTTTTATAAACCGGAAAAACGTAAGATGATTTCCAGATGGTAGGAAACACTCCGGAACTCAACGATATATTGAAAACGACGGACAGAGGTAGGCAAAGCGACGACGAGCATTTTTTAATGATAGATGATGGGACTTGTTGATTATTAAGAGTATCATTGGTAAAAACACTGCTGAATTGTTGGCGAAATAACTCACAGATGTCCGGAAATGAAGTCGCTTCTAAATCACCCAGCGACATAGAAGTGGGTAAACCTGACTCACGCCTCTGTTCATTAACGTAATTCCAAAACTTTTTTGGATTGTTACGAAGGTGGCTCTGAATACGATGAAGGTAGGAATTGAAGAGAGACTTATTAAGTCTCTTGTAACAATGATTTAAGAAGATTCTGATTCTTTAGCATATCGGTTCGGTATTTCGAAAACTTTTTTAGAGCTGACCTTTTGGCCGATTTAAACTTTTTTAGTGTACGATTCGACCATGGAGGATATTCCCAGCCATGATTGAGTTTTTTAGGAGTAAACTGGTCGATAGCATAAATCAGTACGTTCGAAACAATTTCAGCCGCTGCGTTTGCATCAGATTGTGGCAAGATTTCATTCCAATTGATACGAGACAAGAAAAGGTGCATTCCTCGAAAATCTGTCTTGCGATAGGCATATGTCAGTTTCTCAGTGGTATCTTCGAATGTACAAGGTACACATTTTCGGAGAAAACAATGAAGAGCAGGGTGGTGTTGGCATAGTTTAACGAGAGGAGCTGGAGCACGACAAACGGCAAAGTGATCGGAGAGCTCCTGACTTCCAAAGCAAAGATCCAAAATACAGTTGTTGTCATTAGTGACGTCACATAGTTGAACTAGCCCCGCGGTGCTGTAACCGTCGAGTAGCTGACTGATACACGTGTTAGTTGATGAGTGTGATGAGTCTGGGTACAGAAATGATGTATTATTGCGAACCCAATTAATGCCGCTAAAGTTAAAGTAGTTGATTGTAATATATTTGCAGTGTCGACAGAAACAATAAACTTCATCAATTAAATTAAAATAAATTTAATTCAGTTAAAAATGCGGGCCCCCAAAACAGACCCGGGCCCCAGGGTAGTTGCCCCCCCTGACCCCCCCTCTCGTCGGGCCTGGTCCTACTCTTGTTGCCACTTAGCCAACGAGTCCGCTCGGACCAGTCTCCTTGCATTACTTGCATTTCTCTGTTGGTAGCATTTGATGTCCCGACTCATAGGAAACCATTACACGCTGGATGCACATCTCCGGCGCATTGGGCTCGTGGATAGTGGTATCTGCGCTTGTGTCGACGGCTATCACGACATCGAGTACATTATCTGGACGTGCACCGAGTACAGTTCCACCAGGTCTCGGGTAATGGATACCCTGCGGCTCCTAGGAAGACCAACCAACGTCCCGGTTCGAGATGTGCTGGCGTAAAAACTATCAATATACAAATTTAACTGTCCCTTCTTATTTCTTATCATTTTCAGAAGCACTCTCTTCCACCTGTACCATACACCCACGAAGGTTTCATGCGACTCCAAGGCGACACAAAACATCTCTGTCGAATGAGCCAACAAACACGGGACCTACAGCACGAACATCACACGCGGAACTCGAAGTGTTGCCGATCCACATTTGGCCTGTGTTAAGCCAAAGAGGACCAACCACCATTTTGAGGTACTTTATCTAAAATCGCTCGAGCATCCAATGTAGCACCAGGAACTCTAATATCTTTTATGTTTTGGGAACCCAAATAGCAAACGAATGCAAGCCAGTGTTCTTTAACTTTCTATGTAAATGATAAGTTATCGAAAAAATAATTTTGGTACGAAAAATACACGAAAAAAGTTATGGCGCTTAGCTCGGTTTGGCTTAACAACGCAGGCCATTTGAGCTGTACTACGAAATCGAAACCTCTGCTGTCTTGAGGAGGACCACCCAGCGTCCCAGTACATGAATCTTCCTGGTGGAGACCACCCGAGTCTGTAATCTATGCCGTTGATCTCCCGATGCCTGAAACTGAAAGTTTACAATTTTCTCCCCGCTGTCCACCCTCCCACCCCAGACTCTTATTCCCAGAAGTATAGCGGATAAAGCTGTGCTGAGTAGTACAAATGCGCGCTCTAGCATTCGAGCGGCAAAGAAAGCTTTCGAAGTTTTGGAATATTTGTGTGTATTACGTGCACGGATCAATGAAAAAAGTGGCAGCACTGCCGAACCGCTCGGACGTGTCTTTCTGTTCGTGAAATATTTTCCAAAGTTTTCTAATAGTGTATAATGTGTTTGACGGAAAATCAAAGTCAATCATTCAGATAGTCATTTCTTCTATAGAGTTACGTGTTAATAGGTGTGAATAGCGTGAAAATAGAGAGATGATTTTATCGTCACATTCTGATAACTTTGCAATGAATGCGCGTGAATCTATCCGCCAAAAAATACACCCACTCATTCAGCGTAGCGCCATCTATAAACGATTTCGAACGATGCTAAACTTTCCAATAACAGAAAAGAAGCCGTCGATCGGCTATTCGACGTTTTGAACCTTACCTTCTTTTCACACACAAGTTTGCAAGAAGTACAAATAATTCAAATTTCGTCTTTTGACCGCACAATTCTTCTATGACCGCACTAGCTATGACTAACGGAAAGCAAGTTGTTTTTTTAATTTAATCCTACGAAAACTTTTCATATTTCAACATAATACCCTTTGAAACACACCACGATACTAAAAAAGGACTTCACACTGCTGTCTCTTCCACGATAAGGATCGAAATGGACGAGTTGCAGTTCTGTAAATCCTGTATTCGTAGTCGGAAGTACGTATTTTTTACAAATACTACTCTTTCAAGAACCATTTCTCTCGCTTGAATTTAAAGATATCTTTTTTTTCTTAACCCATTTGTAGACATTTCATTCCCATGCGCCATTTGGGTTTTGGTGAGATACTTCCGGGTCGCTGTTGTCATTGTTCTGTTGTTGTTTCGGGAAGCACATCGACGCTCTGATTTTTTGCCTTTTCTGAGGTGATAAACTACTTTGTTGTTTTCGAACTCGCGAAATATTTCGTTGCTGACATCCAGATCATACGAGGCACTAGTTAGTTTGGAATGATCCTAGCGAAAACGTCCGCAATTATAATTCAAAAACTGAACTGAAAATAGACTGCTTCTATCACTCATTACTGTCCGGCTTTGTGTTGTTATACCAACGAATACGTATTGCGATGAGCTGCCACAAGTGTTCTTTACCTATTGTTGGTGGTGAGCTGCACGCGATGTGCGAGAACCGATGTAGGGGAACATGGGGAGACTTGACCAAGCGCAAAATTCTATATTCAGCTATGGCGTATTCTATTCGATTCTTAATTTTTTTTCAAAAATATTTTTACACTTGCTTCGATCCCTTAAGGTAATTTTGAAAGTTTGGAGTAAAAAATCCTTTCCTTGCAGAAAATGTTACGTGATTAATAAATTTTCGATAAATGATGTAATTTTTTATCAAACTTTGTATGGACATATCTACTCGACTACTAATTACTATTAAAGGACTAATATACCATCTTAATCCTTGTGAAGCAGTGAAAAGATTTTACATAAACTGGAACATTGGAATAGTTATTACTAGAATTCGCATGAAATTGAACGCAATAACTAATGTTGGGGAGACTTGACCAAGATTTTATGGGGAGACTTGACGCCACTTGGATCAGCTGAAGAAAGATGCAAAATTCCTAATATTTATTATGCTTTGGTATCTACTGTTAATGTTAATCACGCCATAAAAAAATCCCACCCCAAACATAAGTCTTTATATTTTAAAATTTGTAAGCAAAGTTAGCAATAGTAGGACTGATTTCGTGACGTGTGAACATGCAATGTAAGCAGTACAGTTAATCCTTAAAAAGAAATGCATTTAAAAAAATCAAAATTTATCAAATGCAACTCTTTTATATTTTTTACTGCTACCTAAGGATCTCGACAATAGGGAAAAAATAATTACAGTATGTTTTATGTCATTATTTTTTGTAATGATTTTTCAAAATTCTCTTGGTCAAGTCTCCCCACGCCTTGGTCAAGTCTCCCCGCAATGGGGAGACTTGACCAGAAAAAACGATCACAGAAAATTTTTTGTAACTTTTCAAAAATTATATTAAAAATTCTGTAAAAAATCATGAAGACGCGCAATAACTTTGCGCATTATATCTGAATGATTTTTGGGGGATTGAAGGCTTTTTTAGAGATTTATGCAGTTTTAGCTGAAAACCTGGTCAAGTCTCCCCATGTTCCCCTAAGCAATTAATTCGTGTAATTATGTCCTTTTTAACAGTTATTCGCGTTTTCCTCTCATAAAATATCAACAATCTAATGTTTATCGTTTCAAAGACGTAAGAGAACTTTTTGAGTGTATTTGGATCATTAAAGCTTTTAAACAAGAAAATATTTCTAACAACAACTTTTGACATATTGTAATAATTCATAATATTTGTAGTCAAAAATACAACTCTCTTTTTGAATATGATATATTATTCAACCATAGGGTCTGATGATTGAACTATATAGTTAAATCATATATTAGTTGTTTTCATGTAGCTTTCAAATGGTTTACAATATCGCGTTGATGTCAAAGGAAAGGTTTCAGAAAATTCTATGGGCCTTTGAAGAACTTCTTGCTGTTCACGAAGAAGCTCATAATAAAATACAATTATTTCATTGTTAAAACAAAGTTTCAAATATCTCGAGAACGACTACATTTCAGAATTTTTTTTGTTATGTGCATTTTGATTTGAAATGGCGTTTAAAATCATATTCAAAAAGAAAATTGTATTTTCGACTGCAAATAGTATGAATTATTAAAATATGCCAAAAGTTGTCGTTAGGAAAACTTTTAGGAAATTCGAGTGGAGCGAATTGATCAAAACTTTTGTAGATTAAAATGTAAATGTATTATTTCAATAACATTCTGTATTTTTTCGATGTAAAATTATCGACAAGTGACGAAGTAGAACGATTCTGTTAAAAACACGATTTGCTGTGATAACTGCCATTGAAAACCTACTTAACTGATTTATTTAAAACTTTGCATACACATTCTATTTAAAATATGCCTAACCCGTACGTTGAGTTTTCTAGATGATTTTTCAATTAAGGGGGTTTTTACTCGCAAAATGGCAGAATTTTTCGTGAAAATATCAATTTTTATTAAAAATTTATCTCGAAAACTCAACGAAGGGATTAGGTATTTTTTAATAGAATGTGCATGCAAAGTGTGGAATAAATCGGATAAGTAGTTTTTGAATGGCAGTTAACACTGCAAATCATGTTTTTTTTCAGAGACGTTCTACAAAAAGCTTCGTCACCGAGTCACTTGTCGATATTTATGCATAGAAAAATTGCAGAATATTACTGAAATGATACATTATAATGTACAAAAGCTTTGATCAATTCGCTTCACCCAAATTTCTAAAAAAATCACAAAAAAAAAAACTTTCCCCACTTTTAATTGGATCATTACTATAGAGTCAAGTTCTCCCAAGTGTAAAAACGATTTTTGTCGGTCGAGACTATTATGATTGCAGTTGAAAACTGGAAAATCCTACCTGCGTCAATCATATTTTCTCTGGTTCTAAACAATAGAATCACGTCGGAAGTAGTGCTTGTATTCGTACAATAATGTGCTATACAGTGCACTAATTCCGACATCATGGATTAGCACTAAACAAACTATAACGATAATATAGGAACAGATTTATAACATAGCACACGGGAAGCTTCTTTTCACTAGTCTGAAATTAAGTTCAACAGTTCTTGGAAAATAGTTGCCGCACAGCTTCAACCCATACCCAAAAAAACTCTATTTTAGAATCAATTTGTTTAAAAATGCAATAAATAGATCATTAATATTAGCTTAAACATAGACCATAGTCCTATATTTTCATTAGATGGTTGCAATTGTATCTGCATTTGTTCTCCGATTCCGGTTGCGTAACATAATGTGATTGAGGTTGATTGTACGACGGCGCACCACAATACGAAGGACTGTATCGTGGAATAGTTTCTACATCATCCTCATTCTGACCTAGAAGATACAAAGCAGCTTGCTTGAATACACCACTGGTTTGATTTTTAACTCCTAATGATGCTACGCAATTCCTTGCTCGATACACGCGGCTGCATTCATCACAGTTATCGCGTAAGGCATGCTCAACACAAGATTTGGTGTTTTCACTCAAAATATCTTTATCTGGAACGGCGTGGTTTCGAATATAAATGCGTGTCAGGTTCAATCCTAGTCTGGGATCATATAATCCCTCTGCTAAATATTGGCAGCGGTACAAGCACTTGGTTTGGTGTACCTCCGGAAATATACTGTTGCTGTATTCTACGAGTAGGTGCTTTGGAATGCGCAAAGTGTTCATACAATCAATAGCAGCTTGAACAGCCTCGAGCGGTGAAAGGGGAACGTACTCCTCGGAGCACTTGAGATCTCCATACTGATGGTAGTAACACAAGAATGACTCGTACGCTTTTGAACAATCATCCTGACAAATCGCTAACTTGGAATTAATACATTCTTTAGTACGTCTGGCATAGCAAGTATCGTCAGAACCTGGCCGGAAGTAGCTTTCTATAACCGGCCCCTGAACTTCGATAGCAGCACTTTCATTCCACCATCCAGAATTGATACCAGCGCAACGTACCAAACATTTTAGATCCTTATCGGTGGTGAGGTAATTGGATGATATCAGGCGTTCCACAGCATCCGATGTAGTTTCCAAATATTGCACACACTCATCCAATGATTGACGGAAGCTTTTCAATTGATATGCAAAGTGAGACTCATCCACATTCGATGGCACATTTGGTCGATAGTATTGACCGTAAGCCACTGCCGTGCTGGCTATAGCGATCAAACTAGAAAGAAATTTCATCTTTATCTATTTAAGCAAAATATAGACCTTAACTAAAGTGAAAGCTGAATTGTAACTGATATGTTAGACACAAATTCAGCGGTTTATATAGGTACATAAAGATATTTGGTTAACTTAACACGCAGGAGTACATTTTGTTTGTACCTCCTAGATGGGCTCGCTACAATGAAATTCGAAAACAGTTCGGGGAAACGGTGCCTCTATGGGACATGTCCCATCGTGTAAACACATTTTCACACAGGGCATTTCGTTGAATGGTTTATGCTGAATCATTACTAGGCTTAGCGTGCTATTAATATAGAAACCATATCAAACGTTTTAAAAACATAATGGGTTCACTTTCCCCAAATATGTTTTATAAAGTTGGTATAGTGTTTCATTACTTTAGGTTTATTAGACATTGCTTTAGGTTTATTTACAGTCCTGAGGAAAAAATGACCTCCGAATATGACGAATATGAATAATACTTGTTCTGCGAACATGGTGGTTTGGGAGCATGTATCACATTATTAGTACAATGAAAAATCAAAACTCAATTAGAGTAAAATTGGGATCAAAAGTGCATCTAACAGCGTAACAGTAATGCACCTATTTTCGGCCTGTAATTATTATCATACCCGTATGAAGCCGACGGTTAGAGCATACCCCTGCCATATTTGTTCAAAGCATTGGGTCAAATGATAGAGAGATAATTGGGACATGCGATTCGAGTTTTCGATGCGTTCGAACAGAAGTATTCCACCATTTTCAGGCATTTTTGTTATTATACTGCCAAATAAAGCATGAGAGTCCCATATTGAAACACAGCAAGCCGAGAGCTGTTCATGATTTACATTTTCATTGAGCCTTATGGATAGGACAACCATGTTTTGGTATTTTTTCGATATTTTCTAAACAAACCTGATAATCCTATTTCTGTATTGTGATTCAATGTGGTGATACAGAATACAATGCAACAGATAACTCATTTTCGACAAAAATCCATATGGAATCTTATGCCTTAATGGTTCTTGGGAACGAAGCAAAGATGCCGATGACAACTTATACGCATCCCAGGCCGATTGTAGGCCGCATAATTATTGATATAATACACACCCTTTTTAACCGTTATGTGTCCGACGCGGTACCCGGGTACCTTTTAAGGTTTCAATTAATGAAATGCCTATGTTTTATCCATAGCTGGAAATTGACACTTTGTGACATCTTAGAACTTCACTAAGTCAAGCTTTTGGGTCAATAATATTGTTGATATAGTAAGGGGAGGAGTTAAGAGGGGCTCCTGAATTTTTTTATTACGTAACAGACCGACGTGGATACCCGGGTACCCACAAAACTGAAATGCCAATAACTAAGGTAATTTCCAACCGATTTTGATGCTTTTGGGTGTTTTGGATTCAGGAACTCATCCGCTTTTGAACTTGGTAAAAATAAATCGGTTTACTTCATTCGGTTCCCGGGAATCCGGATTTCTGGAAGCAGGTTCCAGTACTGGGATACTATTTGTGAACTTCAATGGAATACTAGCAATATGGATATCAAAATTCTTGGAATTGCATCAGTAGACTGTATCTCGTGGTTTCGGAACCATTTGGTGATTTGACACCGGAACGGACATTCCGGAGCAGGTTCCCGTGGGGCCGTGGGTGGCCATTCCATTCCAATTCCATTTTTTAAATTTGCCATAAGGTCCCGTAACAACAAATAACATACTTCCGAGACAATTTGAAGAGTTTTGATACTCATATTGCTAGGACATTATTAAAATTTACAAATCATACCCTAGTACTGGAACATTACTCCGGAAAATCCGGTTTACCAAGCACCAGATCCATTCATCCGGTTCAATTTTACAAATCCAAAAGTGGACGAGTTCCTGAATCCAAAAAATCTAAAAGTGTCCAAATCGGATGAAGGAAGCCACAGTTATGAGCATTTCAATTTGTGGGTACCCGGGTACCCACGTTGGCCTGTTAAATGCGTTTTTTTGTTGTACAAATAACAGTTAACATGGCCAAAATCTTTATCTAGACTAATTACACCCAGTTTGAATGAGTGTAGGACAAAATTTACTGGTATTGTTAGTGTATTCTAGTGTTTTACATTGTAATATAAAAAACGAAAACATCAATTAAACAGGGTCAGTTGCTGAAAAGCTAAAGGTCATTACCGAAGGAATTTGCTACGTAGAATTGGAATCCAGGTAAGAATTGCCCCATCACGTCAGGATTTTGAGGTATTTGAGGTTATGTGTCCGAAAAAGGCCTTTTAGCATTGACTCTTGACTGTATGGGGTTGGAACTAGGTGTAAAACTAAAATTTGAAATTCGATCCACGTCATGGAAATGTGGTATGGTTTTAAACGAGTGTAGTTCATTAATGGTTGATGGATTTGCGTCATTTAATCACCAATCAATGCAGAAAAGTCCAACTTGAAAATTATTTGCAGATTTTTTCTGGTACTTGAACTGTACACTATTCACAACCCGGTATTATTATGGAAATATTGTGAAAATGTGCGAAAACAGCCAGTTTTCGGTAACGTTTTGATTATTGTTGCTGGATTTTTGTAATCCTAATAAAAACTGCCAAATTTATTTGTGTTTTTAATAGTAAACTATTAAAAATACCAAAAATCTGTGAAATATAGGCAAAACATATACAATTTGGATCGAGATGCCTCATCATGAGTACAATGAGTGACACTTGATACGTTGTTTCACAGCGATCATTGACTTCAAATCGTGTGGAATTCGCGATCCCATGTCGTCCCTGTTGTGCTATCTTATGACAGGCGCCATTATGCACATTTCGAGAAAAACGATTTTTAAAGTTTGAGATTGAATATCTTGAAACTTTTAAATGGTATAAACAATTCAAAGAAGACAATTGATGCTTCTATCGATTCTGTACTATTTAATCTCGCAAATATTACGAAGATCCGTTGACTATGTTGCGAGTTATTACTATAAATCTGAGTGCATATAAGGAGAGTGACGACACTGTCAAAATTGGAACAATTATTATTTGTCAGTGTCATTCCAAACGAGTCAAATTCATGTATTTTGACAGGTCGTTTGTTCGTTTGGAATATCACTGACGGATAATCATGACAGTTGTCTTCACTCTCCTTACATACACTCTGCTATAAATGTAAACAAAAGTCGCACTCACACTTGTCATAGGTGTGTCTTGATGACAAAAATTGTATGTCGTGTCATAATCGTGCATGGAAAATTTTCCAAAGAAATCATCAATTATTAACTTTTATTCATATCTTTGGCTTCATTTGGTCTATAAACAATCGGTGAAATGCATTTTGAAGGAAATAAGTCAGGGAATCTACAAAAAATAGTTATTTTTGGTTACAGTGTGCTATAATATGCTATATTTCCAGTTTAAAACTTAAATTGCATTTTTCTCACAAATCGTGTATTTTTGTTTTAAAAATGATTATGTTATTATGTTCCTCAGATAGTTTTACATATAAAAAACATCTTATACATCAAGATAACTTGAGCCAATCCCCAGACACGGTCATTCGAAGAAAAAATTATAAAATTTCGCAGCACGTTTTTCGCTATATCTCAGTAATCAAGCAGAATGTCAAAATTCTGAAAACGCCACTTTGTAGAGATTTTTTAGACAAGTGACGTAGCATATCTAACTCAGTTTACCCCAAAATGGCGTTTGTCATAAGATAGCACAACAGCGACGATGTGGGATGTGGAACGCTTGTTAAAGGATAAAATGACGAATTTCGTGCCAGCTCGAACAAATGTTGGCGGCACCCTCTCAGATTTCAATGAAACTTTCTGTATATGAAGACTTTGTCACAAAAAGCCACTTTGCATACTTTGTTTTTCCAAAAATGATCTAGCTTGTCTTTTGAAAAGAGCCAAACTTTTTTTACTATTTTTGCCTTTCTCAATAGAAAGGTATTGCAATTGCTCTGAAAAGCATCTTTTCAACGGAGGCCCGGAGGGCCGAGTGACATATACCATTCGATTCAGTTCGTCAAATTCGGCAAATGTCTGTGTGTATGTATGTGTGTATGTATGTGTGTATGTATGTATGTGTGTGTATGTGCATATGTGTGTGTGACCAAAAATGTCACTAATTTTGCTCAGAGATGGCTGAACCGATTTTGACAAACTTAGTCTCAAATGAAAGGTGCAACGTTCCCATAGGATGCTATTGAATTTCTAATGGATCGGTTCCGGAATTACAGGGTGATGAGTACGAACACGCAGAAAATGTCGATTTTAATAAATTCTGCAATGAATGTATAAAGGTGAAAATTTTTCCAAAATATGACCACAACTGCTTCGATTTGTAGTATTAGGTCACTAACATCCATTCAAAGTCTATTTGGCCACATTGGCCACCATCATCGGTTCCGGAAGCCCCAGCGGAAGTATCTAAATTCAGAGTAACAGTCACATCGGTTTCTCGGAGATGGCTAGACCGATTCAACTAAACTTGGTCTCAAATGAAATTGCGTCCCCGTAAATGGCTATTTAATTTCATCCCGATCCGACTTCCGGTTCCGGAGTTACAGGTTGTGGCGTGCGATCACATAGCAAATTGTGATTCAAACCGATACTCCGATGAAAGCAAAAAAGGTAAAAATTTCACTAAAATGTCTCTTAAACAACTTAAATTTGCTGTTCTAGATCACCGACGGCCAACCAAACTTTCGTTGACTACATTGACCACCATAGACGGTTCCGGAAGTGCCCGGGAAAAGCGGCCATCTTTCAAAATTGACGAACTCACATCAGTTTCCCGGAAATGATTGAGCCGATTTTCACAAGCTTAGTCCCAAATGATAGCTATAATATCCCCACAGATGTCTATAAAATTTCGTACGGATCGCTTATATGGATCCGGAAATGTAGACATATACCATTCGATTCAGTTCGTCGAGTTCGGCAAATGTCTGTGTGTATGTGCGTCTGTGTCAGTGGCGTAGCCAGAAATTTGGTTTGGAGGGGGTTTTGACGAAATTCTTAGATTTTTCAAAAATGTTGGCGGGTCTATTGATAACATTTAATCTGTAGGCCGCGATCGACTGGGTACTACCGTGTTCTGCAGTAATAGCGAAAAGGAATGGTGTGAGCGGGCATGGGCGCTATAACTCTAACGTAGGCAGAACTAAATACCTGTCGTAGGTGTCAGTTATGGTGTGTGGCGGACTACGAGACAGGTTAGGTCAAGTTCAACGAGTGGCCCAAAAACACCACTTTACTAACAATCAAGCAGAAAAGGATGAGCTGAAAACTTGCCACTTCGAAACCATAGAATTGGAGGAGCTTTGATAGACGGGCAGAAGGTGTGGAAATGCGGGGATCGAGCGACGGCACAAGAGCTAGGCAAAATGCGCCAACGCATGATCAGGTGACAGGCGATCAGCGAAAGGATGTGTGTAGTGTGGATCAAAGGCCATTTCTTCGACTAGAGCATTATCAAGGTGCACTGACCTCACGAAGTCGAGAAAGATGCATTTTATGCGCAGCTGGAGCATGTCTGTGATAGCTGCCTATGGCGGAATGTAGGGCTCGTAATCGGTGACAAAACATTCTGGTAGGCCGGGGGCATTGTATAAACCGGTTATCGCACAGGATACTCTGTGAACCTTATAAATAATGTGCAGAAATTCTCACGATTGATAAGTATATTATGACGAACCTAAATAGCGAAGCAGTAGACGACAAGAGTATTGCAAGAATCAGCTTGGAGACGCGCGCAGTCGTTGACAGATGCCGGATCTACCTAAGATTCATGAAAAATAGGACGGTTGAACCGCTGGCAATGATCAACTGTCATGTGAGCTACTTAAACACAGAGTAGAGGAATTGGCTAGAGCACTCCACTGGGTGCTGAAGAAGATCTGGAAGGAGGAAATTTTACCGAAGTATAGGATTTAGGGAGTAGCATGTCCTATCTATAAAAATTGTGTTAAGCTGGATTTTTGCAACTAATTACCGGTTAATCACATTACTGAACTGCCTTGTATGCAAAGGTGACGTAAATGCCATCGAGTATATTTTTCAGGAAATCAATTTTCAAATCTTGCATGGTGCGGGTAAAAGCATGCTTTCGCCACTTTGCTTTTCGCATTTCAACAGGTTATTTTTTTATTTGAAGTCGTTTGCACTGAAAGATGCGAATTTTCGTAGTGAACATGAAAATACGAAAAAGTTAAATTTGACCAAAGTGGCATTGAAGTAACTTTTGCATACTAGGATAGTAAACGTCATCTACAAGGTGTTCTCTCGAATTCTTTGTTGCCGCCTATAACCGTTAGTAAGGGAATCGTAGTGCAATATGGCCTATAATGCACAAATACGGGTTGCATTCATATCTTCAACCAAGCTACATATTTGCAATAACATTTATGAAAAATTTGCTGAAGACACTCAGTCTCGAACTAAATTTGATTAGAATTAGTAATGCATCCAACTGGAAAAATTTATCAACAAGATTATGTTGCAAAATAATAAACCTCCAAAAGCTGATGGTTTCCAAATGATGGAATCTTGGCGCCATTCAATTAGATACTCAAATGTACATCATAAATAGCGAAAAAGGCGAAAAAAATTTTTTTACTACCAATCTTAGCTAGTGGCACTTTATATAAGTGATAACTCAAATAAAATCAAATGCACATAGAACCGATTTTGACCTGTTAGAAACAAGCGTAAAACGCCATTTTTCATCAGTTTCTATCAAGGCGTTTTCATTGAGCTATTTTGCTTGATATTTACATGATTTATCAACTATAGGATCCTCACTAAAATATTGGTTACAAGATCCCATTCTCACAATTTACAAAAAGTCCCCATAACGTTTAAAACAGGTTCTCAATGTAATGAACAGATAATATACTTCCAGAATTCTTATTTGAATGTTTAATAAACTAGTCAGCATCAAACTTTTTTTTCTTCAATTCAAATATTTTGGTTTGGAGGGGGTTTTAACCCCCAAAACCCCCCCTTGGCTACGCCACTGGTCTGTGTGTGTATGTGACCAAAAATGTCACTCATTTTCTCAGAGATGACTGAACCGATTTTGACAAATCAAATGAAAGGTGCAACGTTCCCATAGGCTGCTATTGAATTTCTAACGGATCCGACTTCCGGTTCCGGAATTACAAGGTGATGAGTACTAACTCGCAGAAAATGTCGATTTTAATAAATTCTGCAATGAATGTATAAAGGTGAAATTTTTTCCAAAATATGACCACAACTGCTTCGATTTGTAGTATTAGGTCACACAACATCCATTCATAGTCTATTTGGCCACATTGGCCACCATCATCGGTTCCGGAAGCCCCGACGGAAGTATCTAAATTCAGAATAACAGTCACATCGGTTTCTCGGAGATGGCTAGACCGATTCGACTAAACTTGGTCTCAAATGAAATTGCGTCCCCGTAAATGGCTATTTAATTTCATCCCGATCCGACTTCCGGTTCCGGAGTTACAGGTTGTGGCGTGCGATCACATAGCAAATTGTGATTCAAACCGATACTCCGATGAAAGCAAAAAAGGTAAAAATTTCGCTAAAATGTCTCTCAAACAACTTCAATTTGCTGTTCTAGGTCACCGACGGCCAACCAAACTTTCGTTGACTACATTGACCACCATAGCCGGTTCCGGAAGTGCCGGGAAAAGCGGGCATGTTTCAAAATTGACGTACTCACATCAGTTTCCCGGAAATGGTTGGGCCGATTTTCACAAACTTAGTCCCAAATGATAGCTATAATATCCCCACAAATGTTTATGAAATTTCGTATGGATCGCTTATATGGGTCCGAAAATATAGACTAAATCGTCCGGTCACATATGAAATTCCCATATAAGCCGGAACTCAATTTTTTTTTTCAAAGGACCCCATGAAATTTCAGAAATCGAATTCGTATTTTTGATGCCAAACATCTTTAAAATGCATGAAACGTCGAGATTTTATGTTATCACGAAATTTTTTTTTTATAAAAATCGACTTTTTGGGACTTTGCCGATTTCGCACCTTTTTTTTCAATTTAATATTAATGTGGCTGTTTTTTCTTTTACAAAGTTTTAGAACTCGTATAATGATTTCTATTCTTGTATATAGTTGTCATGTCGTGTATAATAAAAATGTAATATATACATTTGGAAGCTTATAATGAATATAAACAACGCAAAAATTCGCGTGTTCATGTTTGAGAAAGGCACAATTGCACCGCTAGGTGGATTAAAACAGGTTTTTTTCAAATGGCTCTAGTCTAAAAATGACAAATCCTACAAAAAAGTGTTGTAGGAGTGGTTTTCACAAAATTAGTCAAATTTTTGAATAAAAATATTTAAAAAATTCTTCATTGACTCCTACACCGAAAAAAATCGATTTTAAAAATTTAAAGTCTATTTACAAAAAAACATTTTTGATGTGGATGAAATTGTGTTCCAAGATAGGTAATTATTTTCCCTCCACTTAACAGTACGCTCAAATTTCGTTACCATTCTGCGTTCAGCATACCGCTGTATAAAGGGCCAAAAGGGGGGTGGAAGACCCGTAGGCAAATGCACCTACTCAGTATCCGCGGGCATCAAAGAATCTCCTTCCAACAATAAGATCCAGCAGATTGAATAACAAATTTTGCAATACTTGTCAAGCTTTCCACGAAATGGTTTGTTGTAGAAGAGCTCGTCAAATTGTTTACAACTGTTGGAGAGAAATTTATTTGTCGCGACCGCCCCACACTTTTCCTCCTTGACTCCGATTGGCCTTCCACTTCATTGTCCAGTTGTAACTTCAATGATGCCCTGATGCACCCTTCTCACCCTGTATAATGTATAATGTTATATAATATAATATGACATAATAGGTATATAATAAAAATCAATGTTTACTATTAAACCTCTGTTGCTTAACCACGCCTTTTGGCGGGTTACGGGAAATCCGTTGCGAAATATTCTAAGCACGATTGTATGTTGTTAATACTAATGTTAATACTACGAAAATCTCTTCGCGACATCCTCACCAAATACACCGTTTGCTTGCTAAAATCACTACGTTGAATAATGTGGACGTTGAAAGTTGAAAAATTTGAGGACAGCGAGAAAAAAATAGTTGTGTATGGCATTGTAATTTGGTTAGGGATTATCAAGCTTTTTGATTATTTTGTGGACATAAACTTTTATGTAATTAGGTTGCTAACTAGTAGTAGCTATTCAAAATTTTGGCAACAGAGGGTTAAATATAACAAATATGATATACTATATTTAATAATAGTATATAAGATAGTTTTTTTTTAATTTCGTTTATTTGACACGGCTCATAGCGGTAGCTTAACGGAGCCGTGGATCTTTCATGTGTTAACAATATGTGAAAATCAACCATTGTAAATCCGTCGTCATTGTTTTTATCTTCTTCACCGATATTGCTTACAGTGGTTTTTGGGGTGCTGGATGCTGCTTTTGCAGTTGTCAATATGGGCTGAATAGCTGTCACAAATTTGGCAACCGTTTTTGGGTTGGTTTGCCGTGGATTCGTTGGGAATCTGTAGTGATGCATTCTCCTCTGTATCTTCCTCGCAAGGTTGTCCGTGGTGTGCTGTCTGATTACAATACTTGCACGTAGGAGTTTGCCCCTCGTGGGTGCATAACGTAGTTTGATTAATAGTAGCTTCGTGGGTTTTAAGTTTTATAGTCAAGTGGGAGGGGATAGGTCTTTCGATCCGCATCCTCACCACAAGAACACCGTTAGGTGTACCCGGGAAGAAATTTCTCCACGTATCAGGTGTAACGGATTCTACTTCTCCGTATCGCGACATGTATTCTGCAACTAGATCAGGAGGGGTACGTGGTGATAGGTCATGTAACTTTACATCTACATAGTCTTTTTCTATATACACGGGAATCTTAATTCCAACTTTATCACTTTCAGCCACGTGCTTCAAGTTGTTCTGCAGAACGAAACGTTCAGCTTTGGCTAACGTGTTGAATGATATGAGTACTACATTGCGAAGATGATGATACTGAAGGTACATAACCTCCTCGAGCCTAAGCTGCATCTTCATCTTCAGCAGGTATTCCACTTCACTAAAACTCAATCGTATTGAGCAGAATTTAAAGTCAACGACCGCTGTGTTGGGTCGGAGCAGACTTTTTTCGTCAACTTTACTCATGACGGCACGAATAAATTAAATGTTTCCTTTGTTCTCGAGACAATGCACACTAGATCGAGAGGTTGCTAGTTGTTGTTCACTTGGTTCGATTGTACGCCTGACTTGGGCAGAAGTAGAAAGTAGACTGATATAAGATAGTTATTGTAAGGGGGTGGGCGTAGCGTAATTGGTAAATGGCTTGCCTTGTACGCAGTGCACCTGGGTTCGAATCCCGACCCTGCACATAGGGTTAGAAATTTTTCATAAGAGATTTATCTAACCCGAAGAGACGAATGACCTACAGGTTAAAACCTCTATAATCGAAGTAAAAAAAGTTATTGTAACATGTATTCTCCACTACTCCACTCTTCCTGTCTAAATCGCTTCAATCAGGTGCCCTGATGGCGCCTCCCTATTTCCATGTCTATATATATAAAAGTCAATGTTTGTATGTATATGATTTATAGACTCCCAAACGGCTTAACCGATTGCCGTAAAAATTTGTACATAGTAGGCATTTGTTATGGAGCGTGTTTGTGTGCTATTGGTTGGAGATTATCTCCCCGCCAGATGGCGCATCGGAACAAATTGTGTTTTCCTCCTATTCCATTGAAAGTCGCAGAAAAGCGCGATGGGTATTAGCTAGTATTTTATAAATTTAGTTGTAAGAAAAAATATGTTTACGTATGTGAATACGTATACGTATGATTAATATAACACAGGTAGAGGTGTGCGCCGCACCGCCGATTGCAGGTAAAAATCGGCGGCGCGCCGGCGTCACACCGATGTGCTTACCATTTTTACATGCAATCGCCGGCGCGGTTCCATAAGCATCGAAACTTTTTGAAGATTGTGCCATCCACAAATTCGAAAAATTAAGAATTTAAGATGTTGAAGCATTAGAATTTTAAAATATTTGGATATTAAAATTGTAAACTTTTAAGATTTTTGGATTTAAAAATTTGAATGCTCAAAAAAATTAAAATATTTAGCGAATAGTTAAAACAACCAGAAAATCCGGATCGAAGAAACTATTTCAGTTATAGTGTTTTTGCCGAATCTCAGCACTTTTTGCATTTGTGCCGAATTTCCAATCGTTACTGAAACTTGGAATCTATTTCGTTGAAATTCAGCAACCAAAATTTACTTTGCCGTTATATCAGTTTCGAAAATTGTTTTTTGAATAAACATGTAATGTAAAATTTAAAAAACTACAAGGGGCAGCCCTATGGGGTTGCACGAGCTGTAGACGTAGGACTATACTACCAAATGTAAAATATTTATTTTCTTAGTACATTTATAGTAATAATAAATCAAACATATTTCTTACGTATGGTATCACAACCAATCAACATCGAATATTACATATTGAACCAAACCTTCTTAGTTATCAGGTCATTTCATTTGTAGTAGGTGATCGAATCCAATTAAACTTACTTAAGAAGATCTGAAGAAAGAAGACAGAAAACTGTGACCGAACTAAATCTTTATAGAATAAGATTAGCTTGTAAAACCTTTTCGATTGTGTGTGGAGTGTGAAGGACCAGTGAAGAAAAATCAAATTTTAGACAATATACAATCTTTACATTTCATGTATAGACCAAGTATTCTAGTTATATTTTGCCATTATTATAACTTTCCTAAAGTACGCATACAAATATATAGCGAATGCAGTGGTCTTAATCATATATCGAAACTATAAATATATAAGAATCGAAAACAATTTTATATATGCACAAGATGCGTTTTTGCAACGGGTTTTCAAGTGGCAGTGTATTCATTCATAAATAGGCTTTGTAGTATGTACTTATTAGTAGAATCAAAGTACTGTAGGCTGAGTCGAAATGAATCAGGTGATGGGGAAATGAATTGATCGAACGTAAATAATAAACTTTCGTTGTGCAATTTAGTAACAAATTAGATCTATCTACCTACACATTCGCCTCAAACATTAAACCCAAGCGCACAAAGCAAAATGAATCAACGCTGATGATGATGGGTAGAGCGAAAGAGACAACTAATACCACGACACTATGTTAACCGTGTTTGCAAATGGAGCTCGCATGTAACTATTTTGTGTGCGAATAATTATACATAAAAGTGTGCTGGAAACGAGCACAACACAAAAAATAGCATACGGACAAACTCATTCGCATTCACTGGGTAGCGTACCTCCACAGGCAGTGTAACGGACTTCTAACTCAGCTACACTGGCTGTAAAAGCACACAGCGCAGTGATCTGCTTCGCCTGCCGCTCAACAGGCGACTGAGCTGCTTCGGAGAAATCCGTCCGTTTAAATAGTCGATGATGACGTCATTCATAGAAGCGTAGCGCGCTAGGTACACAAATCTGTCATGCTGGACTAGGGAAGCGCTATCTTCTGTGTGTAAATACGCGATATTTTGACTAGGTTGTTGATTATTTAAATTTTTAATACCATAATATCAAAAGACTTTGGGTTTATCTATTGGAATCTATTCTTAGAAGTATTTCGGGGCGACACGCGCAAAAAATTTGAAAATTTATCGTCAGATGGCTGAATTATATGCGTTTAAAATTGAACCACTTTTCGCTACATACCATTTTTTGTAGAATTTGCAACGTGCACCCCTATATCGAAAACAAAGACGTAGTCCTACGTCAAAATGATCAGTCATTTCAATCATCCATGAAAAACCGCAAAAATCCGCAGAAAACTCCGACACTCAATTTCAAATTGCGGAAGATTCACGGGTTTGCGAAAAAATCTATGGTAACACTGTAAACCTCCATCTGTTTTGCGTTACCGTTTTCAGGACATCTTTTGTGATAAATGAGTAGAATAATATATTAAAATATGCCTATGCCAACTTAACCCTAGAACGTTGCACTGGGGTACAAATGTACCCCACGCCTTGTTTGGAGCCGCGTGAAAACGAGAATTCGGCATTTACCGACCTGGGACCCTAACCATAATTCAATTTAGAGTTCCTAGTAAGAGTAGGAAAAGGTGGTACAGCCAGTTTGCTTATAGCCTTTTGGGAAGCAGGTGTCAAAGTTGGCGTGAGGTACATTTGTACCCCAGTGTACGGTTGCCGTTAGTGTTTCGTCAGGTTTCGTGCTGTCAGTGGAAATGTGATTCGTCACAATACCAGTTTAAATACTGGTTGTTTTACTACGTTAGTAACAATTAGTAATATATAATCGTTTTTAATCATTTATTTAAAAAACAAAAAATAGTTCTCATTTTTACTGATTTTTATTGTTTTATTGATTCTTTTTTATAGTTTTTCAAAGCAATGGCTCGCAGGTATAATTTGCGCACAATCACTGCTGAAACAGTAACGTTGCGTGTTACCAATGTATTACTGGTCAGAAATATTTTTTCATTTCAATTTCCACCCCATTTCGTGGTATTTTCCAAAACACGATTTTTAAATTTCACTCTTCAAAATAATTGCACTTTTTCAAAAATATCGAAATTCCATTTTATACCGTTTCAGGACCATTCTTTCAACTTCTAGAATCATTTGATTTTTTTCAAATCGGTTGAAAATTCGCAGTTATAGTAATTTTTGTGAAAAAAGTCAAAACCGCGATTTTTTCCCTTTTTATTTTGTTCAAACCAGTTTATGTATCATTGATTCAATAAATTCCTTACTTTCACTTACACAGCTGTTTTTGCAATTAAAAAACGAAGAAAATGACGTATTATACATTGCTTTTGTTTACATTTTTACCTGCGAAAATTGCGATCAAACGCGTGGGGTACATTTATACCGCAGTGCAACGTTCTAGGGTGGAAAACGCAAGTGCAACGTTCTAGGGTTAATCCATCACATCGATCGAAAATTTGCAAAGATGTAAATTTTAATGAAGAACAAAATATTTTTCGGGAACGCAGTACTCAAAAATGCTACAATCAAAAAACAAATTCCGCATTACACCAGTATGCATATATAAATTATATTAGGATACGAAAATACTTTCAGTTTATCGTATATAATAAAACAAAAACATTTACTAACCTGAAACATTGATGGCAGTTGATTGAGTTGAGCTGGTTTGTCCTAGCTCAAGTGTTCCAGCACTCCATACGAAAACTACTACCGCTAAACCACTCAGCACTAAAAGCCGGTAACGCATGCTTATTCTGCACAACAATAATCCATCTAACACCGAAAACGTTTACTAATGTGCCGTCCGTTCGATGGTGGTCTGTTTGTTTTGTTTGTTAGCCGAATTCTGTCTTACTCCACTCATTCGGTAAACTTGGACGTGTGAATATCAGCTCATTATGCAATTATTTTCAACTGCCCAATTAAGATTCATTCCGGCGCTTCGGTTGTTATTACTGTAAGGGAGGAAATGTGCGCTTTTAATATTTTTCGATGTTTTGTTGTTTGTATTCTTCGATGATTTATGTATATTGTGGTATACTTGTTGAACAGCTGCACAGAACTGACACCATTGCGGAAAAAAGGTCTTCAAACAGAAGCCTGCGGTCTGGTGAAAAATTCTTGAACTAACTGTCAATATTAAAACATGCTCATATAAGCGAAAACCTTTTTATATAAAAATACAATTGACCGTCAGTACCTAAATTGGGAACCCTATGAATGAATAGCACATTTCTTTCTTCAATTGATTAATTAATCAAGCATCGCATGCCCAGCTTGTATGCCAACGACGCTGTATTGCGGCATCAAGTGGATTGATAACACAAAATAGCGCACCACAACTACGCCACATCGTTTCACCAAGATGATAGCCGCCACCAATGCCATTTGATGTTAGTACGAATAAATAATGAAAGACGACAAAATGCGATTTAAATCAATAGAAGATGGTATTAACGAAAAATATTATTTAAAATCAAAACATTCGAAAATCACGCCTACTAACGATAAGCTACACGGGAGATCACTCAACAATCTAGATCTTGATAATCTAGTTTCGCAAGCTCGTTTGATCGGTGTTAAATCAGACCGGACTAAGTGACAAAATATTGATTTCGAGAAAAACGAATTTAAAGTTTGAATCGCAGCATTACATTAGGATTGGAAATTAATTTTTGCCATAATTCTTGTTTATTGCTACATATTTCAAATCTGGCAAGAGTCGAATGTAGCTGACGAAATTCTTTATCCAATGCTATAGTTATCTTATTTTTTGATGTTTTGCGACTTAGTCCGGTCTGACTTAACACCGAACATTTCGTCATAAACAAACTAAATCGGAGAAATTTAAACTAATATTTGTCTACTGTGATCAATCTCAAATTCGATAGACCGTTTGGGTTTATCAGATGAGTAATATATCCAAACCAAGCAGAGTTTTTTAATCAGTTCGTTTTTTTCTTTATTTGATAGGCACGTTTGGATTTCTAGCCTTTGAAGTATTATGATTTGTACACCGAGAAAATATATGTGTAAATCGTTGAGAATTAGTTTCGGACAATTTTCGCAAAATATACAACTTTTTCGCGCATATGATGAATTATTCGAATTATGAAAATAGTTTTATTTTTTCACGAATTTTTCGTAAATTCCACGAAACGATTTTCATTGGTTTATTACGAATCGGTTTCATTAGACAAACGAATTGTCCGATGAAATACATGAAAGTCTTTTTAATATTTATGAGCACCTTTCGTAATATGAACAATGAAACTAAAAATAATTTCAGAAAATGCTTCAATAGAGGTAGAATATGGCGTCCTTGTTGTTATGCGTCAGTTAATTGTTGATCATTACGACGGTCAAATTGATCGAAAACCGACAAAAGGGCCCAAATAGCAATTGTAAACAAACCGATAGGGTGATTAGCCAATTTTCGCCATGTTTCTATTATGACCCTACCCATTTGAAGCCGTTGGTTAGAGCAGTGTCTGTCATCTTTGTTCAACGCATTGAGTCAAACGGTAGCGCAACAATAAAGGCACTCGATTCAAGTTTTCGTTGCGCTCAAGCACGAAAATTTTACTGTTTTCAGGGCATTTGTGTTATTATATTGGTTCCTAACAACCAAGCAAAGCTGTTGATGTCAATTTTTACGCATTCCATTGATTGTGGGCCAAAAAATATATGAATTAGTGAGACACCCTGCTTAGTATAGTGAAAATAGGTACTTTACCCTAGTTGATTATTATCTTGAAGAGGAGGAAAAATATATTCAATATAAAAACTCATTTGAAAACTACTGTCCATACTACGATTCTGGTTGGCAAAGCTGTATTATTGTGCAACATGAAGCCAAACTATGTCGCCATTCACCACAGAACTCCTATCCCTTACCTCCCCGCGGAGCCAACCGGGATACGAGCCACTTTATGCGTTTTTGCTTTGAACCGGATATGTATCCAGTTCTGGCCCCAACCGATGTCAGTTCGAACATTTTGACAGCGGTTAGGGTTGGCGCCTGACTCAGTTTCGCTCCGGACAGGAGCTGCATTAGTACAGATCCGTGGGTCATATGCTGACAGGGAAGGGGCACAAATGACGCACGCGTGGCATTGTTAATGTATCCGCCATACAAAGTAATGCGGATTATAGATTGGTATAGTTATTTCTAATTTTAGACCGCTGAAGTCACTCAAATCACAAATAAAGTCGAGTTCTACCTTCGGTTTGTCTACTACCCTCAATAAATGTTTTCGAGATTATTACTTTTTTTCCTTTGTTAGTTTTCCTTCTGTTATAAAATTTGAAAAATCCTTTCGAATTCTCGGAAATTGATCGATTGCTAGGATCATATTGTCTATCAAGACATACCTCTTGATCTTTTCTCTTTCCTACTAACCCAATTCCTTCCCGTGACGCTCGTGAAGATGTAAAGGTAGTCTCAGTCTCAATCAACACCAAGTGTCGAACTAACCTTCCTTTCTTTCCCCGGTAGAACAGTATTGGACGTGGCCGGCGTTGTTATTGACCATTTTATGAAATATGCTTTATGAAGTCAGTGAAACATGCACAGTGAGAATGATTTGCTCCTCCCAAGCATCATTTTTTGGTTCATTGTGCATTTTCGCTGACTCGGTCATTCGCAAAGTGCAACAACGGGTAGTCTACCTAAGCTAAGCTAGTGGTGCAATTGGGCTTTTCTCATTTGTCCAAACTACGATTATGTTCAATATAATGGTGGAAGTCTCTATTACATATTCCAGTGATTCTCAACATGGTGTCCGCGGACTCCAGGGGACCGCAAAGTCGTTGCTAGGGTCCGCGAAAGAAAATATATTTTCCAAGTGGATATTAAAATTTTAAGTCTTGTTTCCTAACAGACTGAAAATAATAAGATATACAAGATGGGGAAGAATAGTTTTTTTTATGAAAAAAGTTTAAAGCTATCCTAAAACTAGGAATATAATACAAGTTTGAATTTTGTAACAGTAGCAGCAGTTTTTTTTCAGGGAAAGGGGAGAGCCGACGGACATGATGACGGAAAGAAAAACAAAACTTGCAACTTTCAGGCAAACGGGAGATCAGCGGCATGATTTAGAGCTTCAGGCTACCGAGATGTCAAGGAACGAGTTGGCGGGTGGAATTCTTCGGACCTACAGGGAATCCCTCAAGAGTGAGCAGATCATCGACCCGTTCTCGCTTTAAATTCCTTTTGTGCAGGCGTGTTAAGGGCGACGGCAGTCACATAGCGGCACTCTGGTGCCGGTCGGCTCCGTAAGCCAGGACAGAGAACTTCTAAAAACGAGAAATAAAGGAGATTGGCTAAATTGGGATATTTATTGTTTTCATAAAAATATAAATGAGGGACATATATGGGAGATTGCGATTTGTCAGAATATCACGAACTGGAACATTGGGTGGTCTACCTCGGGCCCAAATGCAAATTCGCATCCAATGTGTAGTGGTTGAACGTAAGTCGGGACATCACATGTATGAAATCCCGACCTACATCCATCCCCTTGAAACAAGGTTTCATCAATACCTTAGGAATGATCGAATATAGCCACCTTCCTAGTTCCCCATTGCTCCATGAAGTTTGCCAACTTTCGAGGGTTCTCTGATGAGTAATTCGTTGAATCAAATTGGTCTTTCATAAATATCACCTACTAATGCGCCCGCCTTTTCTAAGGAGTCATTACCCGGGATAAAGCAGTGAGAGGGGGCTCAAACAAAGGTAATCTGGTAAGATTTTTCAGAAAACTTGCGCAGAGACTCGCGTGTCATCCCCAGAAAATACGGGAATTGCTTTTTGGGCTTCACCGCACGAAGAGCCTCGATAGAGCTGATCTGTGGGTAGAGTCTCGATGATGCCAAGGGTGAACTGAATAGCGGCTAATTTTGTGACGTAAACTGAAGCGGAATCATTGAGCTTGAAGGAAGCGGTGATAGTATTATTGAGGATACCAAAGCCCATAGAGATTTGATACGTCAGTGTAAAACATTTTGTAGCTCGACTTCTCGAAATTTGTTATAAATTATTGGATATTGGGGATCACTTGCGGGCGTATATGATCCGGGATTCCATAAATCTCTTTCTTCATAAACGCGTCGAAGAACACAGTAGAATCAGAAGTATCTATGACACGGACACTGTTGGGATTATACGAAGAAGGATTGAGCTTTGTGTCATGTAGTCGAGATACAAGGATTTAAATTGGGTTTGAAAATTAAACTCGACGAGCCTCTCGAAGTTTTCAATCACCAACGGGTTCAATATGTCGCATCGGATGAGTATGATATGAGAATTCCCAAAATCGACTTTTTAGCGGGAGAACGCCCGCCAGCACTTCGAGACTCATCAAATGGGTCGAATGCATGCATCCCAAGGCAATGCGCAAGCAACGATACTGGATTCTCTCCAGTTTTACGAAGTGTATGTTCGCAGTGGAGCGGAAAGCTGCCCCCACCATGTTCCAGTTATTGTTCGGAGAAAATTGATGCTTTTTTGGCACTTGAATTGTCAGGACAATCGTCAATGTCATTTACGTAAAAATTGTAGAAACGACATGTAAATAGCAAGGAACTGGAAGGTGAAGTATTTTTCAAATATTAAAAGACATAGTACTCAAGAAAGAGCAAGGATTTGAAGTAAGAAAGTTTAGAAAAGCGTGGAGTAGGGTCAATGAACAAGCTTAGAGTTTCCCGGCTACTTAACTCTTTGTCTTCTGCAACGCAGGAGTTAGGATCTTTGGGCATTAAATACGAATCACCTGAGTCTGCGGCATGTCCGGACAAGCGTAAAATCAATTTAATGACTTATGCTGTCGGAACCGACAAAAAGTTAAGTCACGGAAAACTTCCACCCTAAGCATTTTGCGATTTCTGTAGAGAGCAACGCAAGGCAATCGTTCGTTCCTTTGGCTTTGCGGAAGCCAAATTGTGTATCTGACAGTAAACCATTTGCTTCAACCCAGTTGTCGAGACGGGATAGGATCATTTCCTCGAACAACTTCCGGATACATGAAAGCATTACAATTTGCCGGTACGAGTTGAGGTCGGAGCCTGGTTTTCCTGGTTTTTGGATGGCGATGCCCTTCACTTGCCTCCAGTCATGAGGGACAATGTTACCCTCGAGAGACTTGTTAAATACGTTCAACAAACGCCTTTTCACAGGGTCAAGCAGATTTTTCAGCAAGTTGAATTTGATTCTGTCAAACCCCGAGGCGTTATTGTTGCATGATAAGAGAGCAAGTGAGAACTCCAACATCGAAAACGATCTTTCGTTCGCGGTATCGTGAGGAGACGCGGTACGTTTTCTGTGCTGGAAAGAGTCCGGGCAAATCTTCTTGGCAAAAGCGAAGTGGTTTGAATATTCCACGTTCTCGTTGGTACTCTACATGCAATCTAATAGTAGCGATGTCTTGCATATCGCTAAGTCCAACGTGCTTGCGCGTGCTGGTGGTGTAAGAAACCGCGTCATTTCTCCCGTGTCATGGTCATGTTGAAATTTTTGCAAAGATCTTGGATTAATGTTAATCTATTATCATCGTGAAGACAACCCCATACCGTAACGTGCGAGTTAAAGTCTCCAAGAACTAGCCGCGGATGCAAAGCTTTTTGCCTTCAATTCAATGATAATTTCAATGCCTGGTGTCGAAGGGAGGGCAACCCATTCATACGCATGTTGTTTGTGGACAACAATGTTTTTAAACAGCTATAAATTTTGATTAAGAGGGTCATCCTCAACAGGCTGACGACCTACGCTGAAAGCGAGAACGGGCTATCGCAGAAGCAGTTCGGGTTCCGGAAAGGGATATCGACGGTGGCCGCCATCTGCACCTTCACCGTGAACGCGTAGAAAGCATTGAAGCAAAAGAGAAGGGGTAATCGCTACTGCGCCGTGATAACGATACGCGTGAAGAACGCGTTCAACAGTGCTACCTAGGGGGCTATCGCCGTAGCGCTGCACAGAATGCAGGTTTCGGATTATCTGTGCAAGGTTTTGAAAATTACTTCCAGAACCAAGTACTGACCTACGGAACGAACATGGGGCAGAGTCGATTAACGTCACGGTGAGAGTACCTCAGGGCTCCATACTCGGTCCAACGCTCTGGAACATAATTTACAATGGAGTGTTAACACTGGAACTGACCAGGGGTGTGAAGATCGTCGGCTTTGCAGACCTATTTGTCCTATCGATAACGGGCGAGTCCCTTGAGGAGGTGGAGATGTTGACGGCAGAGACAATAGGCATTGTGGAAACCTGGATGGCTAACGTCAAGTTGCAGCTGGCTCACCAAAAGACAGAGGTAGTGCTGGTGAGCAACCATAAAAAATTCAGTGTGTCGAGATCAGCGTCGGGCGACAATTCATCCCAACGATGCGTGCGCTGAAACACCTGGCTGTGATGGTCGACGATTGATTAAATTATTATAGCCATGCCGACTATGTATGTGAGAAGGCTGCGAAGCCAACTAACGCATTGACAAGGATCGTGCCGAATCACGGAGGAGCAAGAGGCAGTACGAGACGTCTCCTGGCGGGTGTCTCATCCTCAATACTGAGGTATGGCGTATCGGCCTGGGCTGCTGCACTGAACTCAAAGCGAAACCGGACGAAGTTGACAAGTACTTTTTTCCTTTTTTATTTCGACTATGTTAGTCACATTTTCTTTTTTACGTTTTAACGACATTCAATTAGCTAGAGATTACTGGGTAGGGAAAGTTATGAAACTTAGAGCCATAGTACTCAAGTGAGAGCAAGGATGTGAAGTAAACAGATCGGAAAACTAGAAGTGGCAGGGTCATTAGAACAGGCTTAATATCGTGCGGGCTTAATTTTTGCCTTCGGATAATGAGGGTCGAGCTTAGGCAGAATAACTACGAATCACCCGAGTTCACTATCATGTGTCCTGATAAAGGTAGACGTATCTATCTTTACCGTGACAACCGGTGTCACGGTAAAGATAGATACGTCTACCATTATCAGAAGGCAAAAATTAAGCCCGCAGGATATTAAGCCTGTTCTAATGACCCTGCCACTTCTAGTTTTCCGATCTGTTTACTTCACATCCTTGCTCTCACTTGAGTACTATGGCTCTAAGTTTCATAACTTTCCCTACCCAGTAATCTCTAGCTAATTGAATGTCGCTAAAACGTAAAAAAGTTGACAAGTACGTTTCGCCTAATGGCTGTTCGTGTCGCGAGTGCGTAAGAACGATAGGAAAGCATGGAGAGGTGAACTTCTATTTGACGCAGTTTTTGTCCGGGCATGGATGCTTCCGGAAATACCTACATCGGCTTGGACACGCTTCGACACCCCTTTGCCCAGAGTGTGTAAACGTGCAAGAGACACCGAAACATGTGGTCTTCGAATGCCCCAGGTTCGAAAAAGTCCGAAGGGGTATGCCTGATATAACAGTAGACAATATCGTCGAAAAGACGTACCGCGACGAGCATATCTGGAACGCATACCTGGTCACCCCTTTGCCTGGAGTGTGTGGACGTGCAAGAGACACCGGAACACGTGGTATTTGAATGTCCTAGGTTCGAAGAAGCCCGTAGTGGTATGCCTGGTCCGACAGTGGACAACATCATTGAAAAGATGTGCCACGACGAGCATACCAGAGACGCTGTCAACAGAGTGGTTACGAGTATACTCTCCACTGGGAACTCTCCGACGGTGTTGACTAGGCTTACCACCGGGGACCAGTTGTATAGTACGCGACTTAGCACCAAGCTCGGGTCGTCGGAACGCCAGTGAACCGAATGTCAGGCTTAACCGGAATTGCCGGACCGACCTCGTCACCCTACCGGGTAGCTAATGAGCAGGCTAGATCCACCGCCGGAGATTAGACCGAGTAGACCGCGTCGAATAGGTAGCAGCGGGTCGCTGGGGCGCCAGGGAACCGGAAGCTACGCTCCAACCGGAATCGCTGGATGGACCTCAGCACCTACTGGCTGGCTCGTTAAGTAGGCTAGGTCCACCGCGGGGGACTAGGTCGAGTAGATAGGGATGAAACGAGGAACTAAATAGCTCACGAAAATAAACATCGGTATCGGGAGAAATACACCGGTCGGCTTTGGGAGAACCTCTCTCGCCAGAGAATTCTTTATCGGAGTAGGCTAGATCCATCGTCGGGGACTAGACCGAGTAGTTCTCGAACAAGTAAGGGCAGGAACTGAATGGCTCGTCGGAGAAGTTGAGCGAAAGGGAACGAGAGGAGCCATTGCTAAAACCAAAGAAGAATCGGTATCGGGAGCACTTTCTTCGCCGGGGAACTCTCCGCCGGCGTAAGCTACATTCACCGCCGGGGACTAGACTGAGTAGACCGCGACTAGCCGCCACCAGTTACGGGTCGTCGGAGCACCAGCGAACCGGATGCCATACTCCACCAGAATCGCCGACCTGACCTCGACACCTGGCTAGTTGGCTCGGTTTAGGGAGAACTTCTCTCACCGGGGAATCCTCCGTCCGAGTAGGCTAGGTTCTTCGTTGGGGATTAGACCGAGTAGTTCGCGAACAAGTCAGGAACTCAACGAGTAAATGGCGCTGAATGGTGCGGTGCTAACTGGCCCAATGGAGCCGAGTCGGGGAGCTGAATGGTATATGGGAGCCCAAAGACTTGGTGAATTAGACAATCTGAAGTTGTCCGCCCAGATTGTCTTCGTAGGGGAGGAGCACTAAGTTTCGACTCACAACCAGCTTTCCGACTGCCATGCAGAAATTGCCAGTCTGAGTGGATGGTGGAGAACTGGTGGTGTGTCGAGGAGTGGGGCTGTAACTCTACTGAACGAACTAACTACCAAGTAAGTGAATTGGAGTGGGTGCTATGCACATAAAAACCCCTCCCCGAAGTAATGTCGAAAGGTAGTGCCGGGGACGAATCAGGTTATGGGTAAGAGCAGTGATTCCTAGCGGGTCGAGTAATGGCAGTCCAAACCCGTTCCCTGAGACATTAGGGTTTTTGTATATTTTTTACCGTCTCAGGGCTTTTTAATGCTCTCTAAAAAAACACACACACCGACATTGGCCCAAATCGTCGAGCTGAGTTGATTGGTATATAAAACTCAGCCCTGAGGGCCTCGGAAAAAAGCTTGAAAGTTTGAGCAAATTCAATACATTTCTTTCATAAGAAATGTAAAACATGTTAAAAACATTCTTACGATCAAACTTTATCGAAATTGTAGATTGATTCGCCTTACTCCCTGTTTGCCAGTGAGATGAGGCTATTCAAGGTTAGTCTATGTGCGAAATTTTACATCTCTTAGTGCACAGATATTTCTCTTTTCCGTTTTCAAGTTTCTCTTTGTGCGGGTGATCTGCACATCGCAATGTTTTTGTGCTGCTCTATTTGTCATCGGTGTATTTCGCTCTTTGCATTGTGTGAACAAATAACAAGCCCATATAGATAGCGTCGGTGGTTATTTAGTAAGGCTGACTTCTGTTCACCCCGTGTGTCTAGGTTTAATCCCAGTCAAGGTCATTTGGATTTTCTAAGATAAAACAATTCAAGCCTTCCTTCGCAAAGGAAGTTACTCGTTTAATCATGAATTGAGGTTAATTTGACTGATATCTCTCTGGCAGTCGCTCTATTTTAATATACCGGCTCTGAGACGATTTCGCTTGAATTTCAGAACTCTGTACTTTATGCGATATCCGGAGAAATAGAAACTACATTCTAGCATTGAAATCTTTTTATTTCAGAATCACAAGATCTCTCCATCATCAAAGAAAGCTCATAAAATATTATTATTGACAACTCCATCAGTCGCTCCTTTTTGCAGTTTTGTGGTGTTCAAGTATATTTTAAACTCTTTTGAGATTTTACTAAAGTTTGCCTTCAAGATGGCTCAAACTTTATCGATAGTGCGAAATTCGCCAATGTGTGAAAGTTGACCTCTTTTTGTTCAAAAGCAACATTATTGGTTTAGTACCAGTGGAAGATGCTCAATCAGATTCAGGTATTCGTAAGACCTTAAAAAGCAAAATTTGGTGAAGTTTGATTGCGTAGATTAACCGTTGACGTACTGTGACATTCCCTAATGTGATGAAGACCTGAATCATTGTGCCACATCCGCAACATGCTTGCTAAACGCGGATTTGTTGGCCGTCGTGTTCTGTTTGTAGCAACAGTTCAGAGCCTTCCAAACTTTGGAACCGCGTTACCTACCACTAGTATATTTCCGCTGATCTGGTGCTTTTAGAAAGACTTGATCACATGGGATATGACTCAATGTTCGATTTAGAACTGCCCATCATCGATAAGATATATGAAGATATTATTGAAACAATGCTAATATAAACTTTCAGCTATAGACAACTTTCAATTCAAATCTCTTCCACTTTTAGTAACACACTAAAGAGTTACAAATAAACGAGTGCACCTTTCTCGAATACATTCCCTAGTATGGATTTATACGACTTGTGCATTTGTACATTAATCACTTAGAAATATTATCCAGAAAACAGTTTTATTTTTTCAAATTAGCAAATTCGCTTTAGTGACAAAAATAACAGCGCAAAATGGCGTTTGATGCGATAGTGCATATAAAAATGAATATTGGCCGAAATAAGAAAATGTGCATATTGAAATTTTTTAATGTATTTATGTTGTACGTACTACTTCTATGTTCCGCTTTAATAATAATTTCTAAATCTTATTCAGTATTCGAATTAAAACGATTTTTATGACAAAATGATCGCTGAATGAATGGGGAGCTGATCGCTGGAAGGGCTCTGCCCGGTAACGACTGGTAAAGCTGGCTTTTTGGTCAATAAATATTATCGAAAACTATTTTTTTTACAATGTCCAGACGTTTCGACCGGCTGTAACCAACGATCGAAACATCTGGACATTATAAAAAGTAGAGTTCGATATTATTTGTTGCCTGAAAAGCCGAATATACCCCTCTGTTATAAGTAATGAAATTTGTGTCATCAAACTAGCAACACACTCGATACTAATTATAATGTGATAAGAGCTGCTTGTGTTCATGTACTGTCCTGATCTAAGCCGGCGCCAACGACGATACGCATCCAGCATTGTACGTGTCACAATCATCAAAACAAAAATACCAACAATTTGCTGATGCACACAATGTTTAATAAAAATAAACACTACGAACCACACTTACGCGATTATTCCGCGAACCGAGCGTCGGTACTTTGTGACAGCAGTGTCGGAGAAAATAGCTCGAATACGCGAATCACCGCCCAAAACATAATGAGAAGGACACCACTAATCATGCGCGATTGAGTCACACTTTTTTTCGCACAAGAATTCACGGGATACCTCCAACACAATAAAATCACTATCATCAAAATAATTGGCTACTATTTACGCTGCTAACCACGGACGTCCTAACGCAAACACGAATGGCTGCACACTAAAACCGCGAGCACTTCGTACAATGAGTAGCCGTAGTCTTCGAAAACCGAAGCGGGACTAGCTAGGAATCCTTCAATCAGCAAAACTCGGTTTGAAAGCGGAACAAACAAGCAGAGGGAATATGTCACAGCATGGCATCGCAGCCAGCATTATCGTCATCATGATCATGATGATCATCAGTTACTTTTTATGCATGGTCTGTCCTGCCGGCCGCGTGAATGCGCTTTCACACTCATTTTACACCATGCGCATGCATGGAGTTTTAAATTGATTACGACTGTTTTCAGTTGTACAGGGTGGCAACGCGAAAGTGATATACTCATTTGAAAGCCTCTCGTTACATTTTATCACATGGAATCTTTGTGAATGTTTGTAGTTATAGTAAATGGTTTATTGACAGGGCCTTGTTTATGCAAAGTAATACACAGAATATCCACGGATTATCGCGCGATAATATTACTAACATGTTTGCTGATCTGGGCTACTGCTCAAGACCCACGGCACTGTACACATATATCGATCATGAATCGACCAAAGGGCCGAAGTCGCAATGATATCGAATCGAGAAAAATAGCTTTGAATATTCGGTTCAGAAAATTAAATCGTATTTTGACAGTGTTTGCATACTGCGCTTTCAAATGTATTGGAACACTTTGAAACAATACTAGTTTTCGGAAGCATAACTAAAATGTTTTATATACTAACGTTTTCGTTGATAAAATTGAAAACAGATTATTTCGCCGAGTGTTGTTATGAAATGTTGATTAGGCCATTTTTGAGTCGCCCTCTTGTTTTGACGACTCTCAATTTCGCCCTGCAGTGTCGCCAAAAAACAAAAATCAAATGTGGCTTTCGCCGTGCTCGCTGGAGGGGAAAATTTGTTATTCCCCCTGGGCGTAACAAGCACTTGGTTTTTGTTCAGGGCGATTCTGTTTACGGACCTTGTAAACAATGATGCTGTCAATTTCGCCCGTAAACACTACCTTAGAAATGCAGAGGCGTAACCCGCCTGGCATTTTGTTTACAGTTGAAAGTCGGATGCGCCGCTTTGTTTTTTATTGATTTTCATGAAGTGTGAAATATTTATAAATAAGTTTTTATATTTTTTATAAAGTATTTTTATTCCTCTTTCAGATATTAATCAAATCTCTGTTTGTGTACATTTGTTAGTTTCGCCCATTTGTCGGTTCACGATCGATATGTTCACATTTGTATTTGTATAAAAAAGTCCAACTGACAATTTGTCTAAATGAACTAAACTAAACTAAGTTAAACTAAACACAATTAAACTAGTGACAATACACGACGACGAAACTGCGAAGAATTCACGACGAAGTCGAAAATTTCAGCAAACTCGTTGAAGCGACGACTCATTGCTAAAATCGGACTATTGGCAGCGTAGTTAGTGCTGCGCATTTCAGAATGCAGCAGGGCTCGTGGGCGAAGAGAACGGGTAGGCGCGTAGAGGCTGATTTGCGCTAGTAGCTCCGGATCATCATATTCAGCCAGCAGAATCTTTGACACGAAAGTAGCCTGCGCTGCATGTCTCCGATGCGTTAAAGTATTAAGTCCTAGAAGACGACAACGGTCCTCGTACGGTGGCAGGTTTAACGGATCGTTCCACGGCAATCCTCGTAACGCATATCGTATGAATTTACGCTGGACTGCTTCGATCCTAAGGCTCCACGTTGCTTGATAGGGGCACCAAACGACGTTTGCAAATTCCAACTGCAGGCGCACCAATGAGCAATAAAGAGCCTTGAAACACAGAGGATCCCGAAATTCACTGGAAATTTTGAAAATAAATCCCAGTAATCGATTGGCTTTGTCGATGGACGCAGAGACGTGATGAGTATACGTTAGCTTTTCATCAAGAATGACTCCTAGATCCTTCACGTGGTCAACGCGTTGCAGCTGAGTTCCTGCGATGTTATAGTTGAAGGTAAGCATATTTCTCGTTCGAAAATAGCTGATGACAAAACATTTTGCAACACTAAGGACCATCATGTTTCTTACACACCAGCTATAAAAGGTGTCGATAAGATGCTGTAGCTCACGGCAATCGGCTTCATTTCGTATAACAAGAAAAAATTTTAAGTCGTCGGCAAAAAACAGCTTTCCTCCACGCCTTAGAACGAAAACTGCATCATTCACGAACAGTGAAAAAAGCAGTGGACCCAGCGTACTACCTTGAGGAACTCCGGAAGTGTTGATAAAGGATTCTGAAACAATATCGCCAATTTCAACAACGACTTCACGGTGTACAAGGTAGGATCGAAGCCAATGGCAGAATCTAGTAGAACACCCTAGCTTATCAAGCTTTGTTATCAGTATCTCATGATTAACTCTATCAAAAGCTGCTTTTAGATCAGTGTAGATAGTATCCACCTGCAATTTCTTAGACAATTGTTCCGTGCAAAATGACGTGAAGCAGACGAGATTCGTCTCGACCGAACGTCCGGGGAAAAATCCGTGCTGGGATGTACTGATGTAGTGTCGACAAGCAGAAAATAACGCTTCGTTGATGATTGATTCAAATACTTTAGATTCGACTCCAAGCGAAGTGACTCCGCGATAGCTCTCCATGTTGCATCTGTCACCCTTCTTGAATACTGGGAACATTACTGAGCGTTTCCAATCCTCAGGAAACGTTTGCTGCTGAAGCGATAGGTTAAAAATATATGCAAGTGGTGTTACAAGTAAGTCCGAACATTTTTTCAATACAGTTGAAGGTATAGCACTGAGGCCGGGTGCATAAGATGACTTGGTTTTCTGAATTGCAGATATAACCATTTGTTCGGAGACAGTAAACACATCCATATCAACAGCACAAGCAGGAACGTCACGAGTAGCATTTTCGAGTTCGATTGCGGTTGGCGAGTTAGCTGAAAAAACACTTGAGAAGAATCTGGCAAACAGAGTACATTTCGCCACAGTTGTCGTAGCTTCTTCGCCGTCGTAAAGCATCCTTGATGGAAGTCCAGTTTCTTTTCGCTTCGTGTTGACAAATGACCAAAAGCCCTTCGGGTTTTGGCGTAGATTATTCTGCATGCGGTTTACATAGCGTTTATATAGAAGCTTGTTGTAACAACGATACTCATTACTGGCAAAAGTGAACATGCGCTTAGAAAGAGGACACCGTCGATTTGTGTACGCACGTAGAGTTTTTGCTCGAGTGCGTTTTAGCTTTCGAAGAGTGCTGTTTGACCAGGGCGGCTTGCTAGGAGACTGACATTTAGGCACTGAGGTCTCAACACAGTTCAGTAGTACTCGCTTGTAGATGGCAACTGCAGCATTAACACTCACTTGGGCATGCAGTACACTCCAATCAATTTGCGACAGAGAACTGCGCAGCTTTACCAAATCAGTTTTGCGAAAGTTGAGACGGTCGACAGAAAGAGTTTCTACATACTGAACTGATCGAATAGTGCCAATTGAGATTTCAAGCGCGGGATGAAAGTTGTCAAGTGGAACAATCACGCTGGATACTTCATTGACGGAACATACAGGTATAATAGTCTCACTAACAAAGACGAGATCCAGAAAGCGTGACTGGTGATTGGGAATCATGCTTACTTGACTTAATCCGTTGAAAGCAAATCCGTCCAGTAGCATACGACTGGCGATGTTGGTTGTCGAAGCAATCGGGTCAGGGTAAGCGTATCCGTGTCGTGACGGCACCCAAATGAACCCTGGCTGATTGAAATCACCAAGGACAATCATCACGCCATCCGCGCCAGCTTGTGAAGAAGCGCTATTCACAGCATCAATGTGAAGTTGCATGACATTGCAGTCGAGTCGCTTTTCAGGAGGAATATAGACAGCACCAATATAAAAGTTCCTCGATGGAGTTGTAATTCTAACCCAAACAGCCTCAACACTGGTTAAACTACCTACATCAATCTCACATGAGGCAAATGCGGTGGAAACAGCAATCAAAACTCCTCCTCCACGACCGCGAATACTGTTGCCACTATTTCGGTCCGCACGGTACACGGTGTAAGCATCGCCGAAAAGCTGCACCGATGTTATCCTCGCATCAAGCCATGTTTCGGTGAAGACGCAAACATCGTAGTCACCGTCCACAGCAGCTAAATACACGTCATCAATTTTCGTCTTAAGCCCTCTCGCGTTCTGATAGTAGATCCGCAAACCATCAGCGTCATGTGAGAGGTGTTGTGCTGCATACCAATTTTCAGGACTGCGAGTTCGATGATCAGCATAACCGCGAGTGACGCGGGGAGAGCAGGATGTACTGTTGTCCAGAAGGGGAGCAAGCAGCGGTGTGGAGGGAATGACCGAGTTATGACTGTTGTGTCCAGCAGCTGACTGCAATAGGAGGCGTACTTGAGGGTGCGCAGTATCACGTGTAGCTTCGGAAGGACATATATTCTTCAAATGTTTACCTGAGCGGACAGATGCGATGCGATCGAAATTTTCATTTTGACATTGTAGATTCGCTGCAGCGGTAGAGTTCATTAAGTTGTGTTCATCATCAGACTGTAAGTGAAATTTACATTGAGGGTGTGCAGTATCTGGAAGTGCTTCGGAAGGACATATACCCTTCTTGGCTTTACCTGACACAGAAGAAGTCGCCGATTCGTCAGGTAGACCGAGATCGCTCGCCGGGGTACAAGAAGTTGGACAGACGAGTTTATCCAGAATAACTTGGCGCTACTGTCCACCACCAGATGGATTCTTCTCCGCAGCAATCCTGATGATAGGTCGTTGAATTTTTGAATTGGTCACAAATTCACGGAAGTAGATGTTCTCCGGCCAAGAGTCTTTGGACAGAGCCTTATCCCTGTATGATTTGCTAACGCCAACTTTAAAGGTTATGAAGCTCAGAGACGAGAGATCCTTGTCCTTAGGAACTAGACGCACTATTCTCGGTTGCAGATCCACCCCCAGACAGTCTTTTACAAGCTTAGAAATTTCATCATCCGTCGTGCTGGGATCGAATGCTGACAAGTAAACCCATAACAACTCCTCAGGTGGTGAAATTGTTTTTATCGTTTCAAACGCAGCTTTGGATCCACGAATATTAGGGATTTTTGTTTTGAGCGGATCATCTTCACGTTTGCGCTTGGGCGTGTTTGAAACTGGGTTATATGCAGCAATCCCTTTCCAAGGCGTGCTTACGGTTGGGGATAGCGGTCTCGAGTCAACTTTAACCGAGAGAGCTTTGACGACATCTTTCAAATCAGCTATGTCATTCTTTATAGATTTCAAGGAACTGTCGTCGGGTACTATGTCGCAACAACGCGAAGCCATTCTACGGAAATTATCATTCGAAAATAAGTCAGCACAGCCGTTGCACATCCAGAATAGGTTCCGTGGGTGGGTTCCCAGGACGTCACGAACATCATAATCCATCTTGACGCAAATCATGTGGAACGAATTTCCGCAGTAGCCACGACATGTGATTCGATCAGAATCATTAACCACTTTCGAGCAGTTGGTACAAGCCATGCTTTTGGTGTAGAAATAACGCCTAGCGGGTATGCAATATGCGCAAAATAACTAACTGGTATGATAACGTGCGTCAATCCAAGCGAACTTGCACGCAATGTGTAATCTCAGCTATCTACCAGAAGATGTCGCTTTTGGCGGAAAAATTGAGCGTGACGTAGTGCGCAGTGATAACGTCAACAAAAATCACAAACAAAACTTGCACTTTCACGAATGAACACAACTAGATAATATCGTGCTTGAAGCCACTAAATTTCAATGCACTCGTACAACCGATAAACAAGATATACACATAAAACAAAAATAAAACAGATCGCGATTGTAAAAATACTAAAAACTTGAAAAAAACTTTCAGCTTAATAAACAACCGGTATTCCACAAACAGTGATGCCAGTAGGACTTGTTGACATGAAAATTTGTTTGCATTGAACAAGAAATTTGATTGTGTTTACGAACTTAGCTTTCGTGAAATGCGAATCGTGAAAGTGGTTGATGGATACGAGGGGCGATTCACTTGTGTATTTTCGATTCAGACTGACATATTGAATGACATACAGTAGGATTCCGTTTTTGGCAACAATTTTATTTTTTTCAGTTGCCAAAACCGGAACCGTGCCAAAAATGGAACCTTATTTTTAAAGTTTGGATTTTTAATTTACGACTTCAAAAATGTTTCAAGGATTTTTAATCATATGTGAAATGTAATGAGATGAAAGAAAAAATAAGCAAATTCAATTTTATTCATGATTTTATCAAATTCAGACGTCGTACAGTGGGGTGAGCTTTCGACGTTAAAAACCTCTACCGCCCTGGGTATATATCCTGGAGGATTAGTGTCTTTAGCAAAGTGTCTTAGATGGAAATGATCATTATTTTGACAACTTTGGTTTTGATCTAGATAAGTAGAAACTGATCTAGATCAGTTCTATCTTTTGATAGAGGTGTTCTATCAAAAAACTTTCATCGGCAAAGTTGTTTGTTTTGATATTTCTAACACATGTACTGAAGACATTTATACTTTATAACCTATGTAGTTGGCGCTACATGACATTTAAAAAAAATCTAGAAAATGAATTTAAACATTTTTTTATGAAAAATATATCTAGAAATAAATGTTTTATTCCTAAATCTTCGAAAATTCAATAATAAAAATGCTTCAAAGAGTGATAAATGTTATCATGACATTTTAAGGTTGTTTTCATCAAAAATATTAAAAAAATATGTTCCACAAAATTTGTAATAACCCACTAAGCGGCAGATGGCGGCAGCTGGAATTTTGTTTGTGACTAGTAGAAACCTTTAACTTTATAACCTCGAAGAAAAAAAGTGGGGCAAGGTGGGCCTTTTGCAGACAAATGAAATGAGGAAAAAAATATAATTCAAGTGAAATAGTTCCTACTTCGCTAGAGAATTTTTGAGTAAACTAAAATATATGCAAATATTTTCTTGTTTTTGACTTCAAATATTTCGAACTGAGAATAAATTTATTAAGTAATTTATAAAGTAATCTTATTCAAATGACTGCTGTGTCTATTCCTTTCTGCAGTTTTCTAAATTGTAGTTCAGTCAAAAGGCTGTGCTTATTCTTTGCAAGAAATGTTTATCAGCTAGTTGTCATAATAATGCTCATTTTCATCCAAGATACTTTTCCGAAGACACAAATCCTTCAGGATACATACCCAGGTAGCTAGAGGATTTGAGCGTCGAAAGCAGCATTCTGCCCACTGTGCCGTCCTGTAGAATTCTCACAATCTTTGCGCACTTCTCGTGTGCAATTTCCCTCATTACAAAGATGTAAAATAGCATTTAATTCGAATCGCTGAACGTCAAAACTTGAACAATTCACTGAATGGTAGTGTTTATTTCGCTCCTGGGGCTGTTATGTCTTCTTTCTGAAAATTATTGAACAATTTTGTTTAAAAAACACAGCTCTATTAAAAAATAAATAAATTTATTGCTTCTCCATAACTAACCAATCGTTGATCTTTCAAATGGAATTGATAGATCGAAAATCGAACTGCAATGCTTGAAGATATTTAGATTTGAAAAAACCATTTTTGTTGTAAAAATCACTTGCAACTTGTCCATATTATAGGGGAACCCGGGGCTATTAAGACAGTGGGGGTAATTCGGACCCCCTCGATTTCTCAGACAATAAAAAGACTTTCTGACTATCGTACATATTCGTGGAACCGCTATTCTGAAACATCAATTTTGAGAGCTGAAGTTGATTCTTTGTTCTTTGTAGAAAGATACAACGTGTTTCGTTGTTTTGCAATTGTCAAAACAAAATTGATTATAATGGAAAAACCGTGATTCAAGCAACAAATAAAAGTGAAAAAATAAAAGGTAAGTGTTTTGGAAAGCTTGAGGCTCCTATTTTATGGAATGATTTTTGTTTTGGGTGAAAACAGAGATATTTTCGAGACGCTCACCACTTTTGTGCGATATGAGCTTACGGGGCTATTCAGACCCCCTATTCAGTCAATCACCGCTCAGCGGCTTGCGGCTGCGCACACCATTGCACACACCACATCAAAGAAAATACATGGGCCGTCAATCGACAGCTGTGACATACCAGATTAAGTTTTAGTAAAGCAATTTATTTTTTTTGCTTCTTAAGGAGTGTCTCTTGTAACTAATTCATAGGTAAACATAATTCCATTGTAAACAAATTAAACAAGAATGACGGCCTGAATAGCCCGTCAATAAGGTCCGAATTACCCCTACATTGTAGAAGGATGGAAAAAGGTAGAGGTTTGCTAATCGTCGCCTAGCGCTGCCATTGTGTGGTGCAAATGAACTTTTTATGGCACCAAAATGTATCTGAGGTTTCAAACTAACAATTAGGACTTTTCACAGGCAACTTTTTTCACATCTATCCACCTAAAGGGGCGATTTGTTTAAGTAGGTCCGAATAGCCCCGGGTATAGGATTAAGAGAATGCTTGGAAGTAATCTTAGTAGGCGATGAAACTGAAACAAATATAAAAAATATAAAAACGTTTCTAGAAGTATGTTAGTTTAATTTTTATAAAATTAAATTCTATTTGTCAGCTTCATTTTAATATTGTAACGGCTTTTAATAATCAATGCATGAATTTTTTTTAGGAAATAGTGATAGAATGAAGGAGAAGAACGACACAAAAATCCAATTTTTAAAATAGTAGTTTGAGACACATCGTTCCGAAATGTGTTCCTTTTCACTCGAGCACTGGAACCAATCTATCGTCTGACTTTATCTTCAAATCAATGTAAAGCACCCGGAAAAAAAACTTTCACTGATGTTATACTCTCCCAAGTTCTATTTCCATCACACGATTGATGTCATGTGCCGGTAACACGCTTACATCAATGACTCACAAAAAGAAATTTGCTCATTTAAACGTCGCCCACCTTGCTCGATTTTGGCTGTCGAAGGTTTTCTAGCTTCGTGACAAGTGCTTTTATTTACACTTCGTGCGTAGTGTCTGTTTCTCCCTCTCAGGTACGCAGCAGCCCGACATAATGAGTTAGATGGTCTCGTGCGGCAACTAACACATCCGGAATATATCCTTGACATCTTGGTGGCAAACATACCTCCTGCAATTCCACGTCGACATTATCCTGTCCTGGATGGCTATCATATCAGACTCGATCACTAAAGTGAATTTACCTTGTTTTAACCAGAGGTTCGATGGAGTCTTTTATACAAATCGGACAAGTCTAGCTACTAAGCACATTTTCACCGCTTGGTGGCACTATATAAATCACTTTATCATTGCAAGTCAGATATTTTTTTACCTACAACTTTGTCGAACACTGCAAATCAATTTAAATGCTTTAGAAGAAATTATTAAACTTTTAATGAAATGCTGTCCGAGTCAGTTTTGCATGGAGCCTAACAGCACAAGGTGGTGAATCATTAGTTGATTCCTACGAACATATTTTTTGCGAAATAATAGTTGGGTTTAACTGAATTGTATGTTTGGAACTATTTTAGTACATGATATGAGTTTATCTTTGGACCACAAAATTTCAGTTGCATATTTCACCGCATAGAGAGCGCCAACACTAAATTTTAAAAGAAGAGAGATATAATATGGACATGTTACCAAGAATTACTGGAAAAGATTAGTTGTACAATTTTGTAGGAAAAACCTAATTTCTGTCTCTTTCCACTAAGTAATTAGCGTTGGCACCCTCTTGGTGGTGAAATGTAGAACTAAAATTTACTAATTAAAGGATGACGCATAGTATGTCTCACATTCTTTCAAATATACTATTTAGCTAAACCCAACCAGTATTTTACCAAAAAAGTTCGTGGAAATCGACTACCGATACCCTTTACTGTTAGGTCTCATGCAAAACTGACTCAGACATAACTTTATTACAAACACTCTCAGTAGGACTAAGAATCGACAGGGGTTGCCCGAAGGGGGTTATGATTCCTGTACGTTTCATAAATCCGTACGGCTATACAATGAAGTTCTCTGTTATGGCTACCTACTGCGCAACAAGATGGGGAAAATGCAAGGATTTTGAAGATGTGCACGGAACAGAGCCGAATGACTATCGTGTACCAAACAAACAAGTCTACAAGTCTTCAAACACAAGCGAAAAACCAAACCTTCCGTTTCCACTAGAGCTCGAAAACTTATAGTATGCACAGAGTGCACGTTCGTCAGGCTACTGTATATGAAATACGCAATAGAAAAAAAAAGTTAGAGAAAACCACATCAGAAATCCATTGACCGCACTTTACACTGTGAAGCACCTTTGGATTCATTCCAGAATGTTTTCCAAAAGTCGATAGGTAAAATGTTAGGGGAACTGGAGGTAAGACAGATATATTAAAGATATACTGAAGTATAACATAATAAGAGCATGTTGTAGCTCCATATGTTGGCTTTCGAGTACCTAAAGAGATTTTGTTACAAAAATCAATAAGTATAATTTTTAAAAAAACGAAGAAATATCTGCACTTTTTCCAGGCTGCGGGTGAAACGGATATATGGTGGGGGCACGAACATGTTGCAGAAATGATGATAACAACACAAAATACTAAAATTTACTGTTTTTAACGGATGTTTTGAATGGATTGTGGTTCTTCTTAATATATATGTTTAATTAGAGGTGAAAAAACGTTTTAGGGTTCGATTTAGAGTTGAAGCAAACGATGTATTTTCTAATATCGTTTTTGTCGTTGTCATAAAGAGAGCTATACAATCAGCTCCAATGATCAGTCACAATCACTTATACAAAACTAGAAAGTAATATATTAAATGCGTAATTGGTAACATCAGTTTCTCGATTACACACAGGGACCTGCACAAAGTCGTCTACTTTTTCCAGATTCTAGGAATTCCGTATTCAGCCTTGTTCACACTGACGTACACCCTGCAGTCTACTGCATGTGAGACTTCAGCTAACTGGATGGTTCTCCATGTTTAACTGATCGAATTTCGTTTCTATATGCGAGACATTCATAGATTCAATAGAATAATCAAAACTGTCCGTCTTGCCTCCCAGTACACATACTATTTAAACGCTTGTACGTATTCACGCAAAAATAAACTTATCTGTTATTTTTCACGAAGTCACTTAAGAGTTACTTTATAGAAATAAAGGTAAGAATCCGCGAAAAAATTTTTTTATCCTAGATAAACCTTAAAATCGGAAACTTGAAAATTACATCAGCACGAAGCTGGACTACCGATTATCAATATTTGCTTAAATTGTACACGTTAACCCTTTCATGTCCAACTTTTTTCTCATGCATGTATGGTTTCAAAACTATTTTTTTATTGATAGCGGTGGGGTCAAGAAACACGAAAAGCCTTTATTCTTAAAGATAGGTGCTTCCCTCGCAGTGCTAGAAAATGCTCAATTTTTACCTCCCAATGCTCAATACAATTCTCCTAGAATATTTACAATAGTCCAATTGCGTGGAAAATGTAGCCAAAGACAGTCTAAATTGATAAGTTTTATCAATTTTCAATAATATTGCAACATAACGAAGATATATGAAAAAATCATTTTCCGTTGTCAACGTAAACTGTTCCTGGCAACACTGCTCCATCGGAATCCAATCAGACTAATTGCAATAGCTTCAGTTCTAGAGCTGGTCATTAAAACTATTAATACTCAAATGAAAGTCAATAGTCACAATAACAACATGGGCATGAATGGGTTAAGCAGTATTCAAGGCCTACTAAGTATTTCATAATCCAAGGTTATCCATAATGATAGAGTACACATACAATACAATTGAAGTCCCTAAAATAACCATGTGTCCGTCTTGCCCCACCTGTCCGTCTTACCCACAGTTCCCCTACAATCCAGTTTCTATGCATTGTTATCACGCAGGGTCATCGTTGACCGATTTTCATGCTTTTGTGTAAAGTCGGTCCATGTGCCACCACGACGGAACGAAAACTATCCAGGCAACCAAAAGTTCGGATAATACCTAAAAGTACACTTTAATGTTTACATTAAGTTCTTAGCGAACATTAAAGCTTTTAGAAATTTAGAAGCAGATTAAACCGCTATTAGAAATTGTACTGTTAGGAAAATAATTTAAAACGAGAAACTTAACCATCCCTTTCTTAGATGAACTTTTGATGGATTTAAAAATGTTTGCTTGAATTGCTTAAATAAAACAAAAAGCTCAACCCCGCTATCCGAAATCACCCTGCGTAAACGTCCACGACAATAATCGAAGAATAAATGTAAAATGAAGAAAAAAATTTTAGTTTAATAAAAATAAATATTTATATTTTGTTTGCCCCCCCCCCCCTTCAGAAAAAAAATTGTGCTTGGAGATAATTTTTAAAAAGGATTTATAATGGCCTAATTGGCATGTATTTTTTGTTTTGTTTGAATATGATATTTGATCTAATTATGGTGATCGCATATTTGTCCCGTTCTTTATGGGATTTCCTATCTTTATGGGACTGATTTGGTTTTTTAACTTTTGAAGTTCATAAAATCGATCATTTTTCAATCACTTGTAACACAAAAACTATTTGATTTATATGAAAAAATACATAAAAAAGTTAAGCTTTGGCAATTTTCGTTTTTTTTTGTTGTATAACTTATATATTATGTCATTAATATGATATGTAACATAGATTATAACACTAAACAACCAGTGATAGGCCTGTTGTAATTGAAATATTTCCTTAAGTACTTCAAAATACATTCTGAAATTCTTACACAATATTCTCAATTGTATAACGTTCACCAAAAAATGATTTAACTCCAGTTTAAAAAACTAATTTACGTCTAACATTTGCAGAATACGTCATTCCACGTCAGATTTACAACCAAATTTCAATTCCTTCTAAAAAATTCTCGCATTCTTCAGCTAAAAAAGCAGTGCAGCGTGATGTTGATTGAACAATCTCGGCGATAATATGCTTTGTTCAAACGAAGGCAGATTATTCCAACGGCATAGAAACTAGAAACCAAAAGGACTTCAGGAAGCGGATCCTTATTTAAAGAAAAATATCCGCCTGAGAAAGGAGCTCGGAGGACCCCCGTAAGTGTAGGTAACTTGCAGCCTGTTAAGGTTGAATAGAGAAACGGACAAAAATCGAAAACGAAAAGAGCAGTTTTTATCCGCACCGTTTCGCAGTGGCGGATTTCCCCAAAAATCTGGCCAAAAGTCGAAAATTGCATGGTAGTACTTTGGGTTCTAGTACACACATTGTCCTTCAGATGATGCTGACGCACTGTATTTTCAATGATACGCTCCAAAATTAGTTTTCGTTAAATTATTGAAATACTTTTTTTGTCCACGTATGTCCACTATGTTTCAAGCCAATTTGTATTCCTCATTGGATTCTCCATTTCGAACATTTTAGAAATCCTGCCCGAATTTGCACGTTTTTTTAGTAATCTTTGGTTAAGTGGACACAGAGACGGATTATAAAGTCCAAAATCCAAAATCGATTCCGAATACTATGCTTAAACGTTACCGGGAAACCCAGACGTTTGATATTGTAAAGCAAAACAAGCCTAGAAGTGGAGCATGTGACCTGACACTACGAGCGAAAATCAGTAAAGTGCAGTGCAAAAGAAAACAGGAATCTTGGGCCGTTATTTGGCTGAAAAGGCTCCAGCTTGACTAATTTGTTTGTGAAAAGCTTTTCAGTCGTAGCACGTCAGCAAGCATGACAACATAACAATAATTGAATAGTAATCGTACAGAGTTGGCTAAATGTGTTGTAACAATTTTATACAATATTTCAAACTATATTTATATATATAAATATATATATATATATATATATATATATATATATATATATATATATATATATATATATATATATATATATATATATATATATATATATATATATATATATATATATATATATATATATATATATATATATATATATATATATATATATATATATATATATATATATATATATATATATATATATATATATATATATATATATATATATATATATATATATATATATATATATATATATATATATATATATATATATATATATATATATATATATATATATATATATATATATATATATATATATATATATATATATATATATATATATATATATATATTGAAATGACTGTTATTGTCATAAAAGCTACATCATCTACAACCAAACATCTCAATGCGTGAAAATCAACATTTTAACATTGAATTTTAACTACACACCACTTGAAATTCGACACATTATAAACGTTATTGGCATCCATTGGAACTATTAAATCTTTGCATGCGGAAATTTACTCATATTTAGATTAAAATGTCGGTCATATTGCATCCGCCATTTTGAATTTAGAAAATCTGATATCAAAATCGAAACACTCCTATTTTTCTTCTTCTCATTTTTATCGCACTTTTTAAAATGTACTTTAATCACACGCCACTGCAAAAAACACCCGCGAAACTTTAATCGTTTACTAACAAAACTTTAAAATTTCTGCCGCTGTACAGATGACCGAAGTAAAATGTCCGAAAACTCTCATTTGTGCGTTTGAAGTTTCATTTTTTTCTCAATGTAAACACCGACTGGCTGGTGCCTAGCAACAAGCGTGCGTTACTGGCTTCCACATATCTTCACCTTAAAACCAGTAGACGAAAAAAAAAATTTATTACAGATTTTGTACTTTTGAATAGACATTTAGTAAAAACCACTTCAAACATCGATTTCACTTTGCCGTAGAAAAGATTTATTAACTAAGTGTCAAATATTCAAATAAATAACTTGATTGCTACAAGCCACAAACATTTCCCTTAATATATATTTAGCTTTAACTACTCGTTGTTTACTTTTTATTTTGCACACATGCATTGCAGCTTTTCTTATGTATAAGCTGGCTCAAATAGCGTGGGATGTATTGCTTCAATGGAACGTACGGCTGTAACGGAGCGTATGGAGGGAAAAGATAGAACGGATTAAGCCGTTGGCAAGTCTTTTGTTCAAGAATAACCCATGATGCTTGGACCAAAATGGCAGCAGTGTGATCGGATACTCCACACCGTTCGAAGCATTGGTGAGCCCGATAAAATCTTGTGCACTCGTCGCAACTTTCGCTCAAAGCCAACTCTGTACAAATCTTTGTGCCCTCGCTTAATAATTCCAGATCAGGATTTTCATGTTCGCGAGCATACAACCGACGCAAGTCAAATCCATGCCTGGTATCGTACAAACCCTCTGCCAAGTACTGACAGCGATACAAGCATTTCGTTTCCTGGCTCTCTGGGAATATCCCCCTGCTGTATTGCTCCACTAGTTCAGGGGGAATCTGTAGAATGTTGATGCAATCGACTGCTGCTTGGACAGCCTCAAGTGGTGGCAGCGGAACGTATTCTCTAGAGCACTTCATTTTTCCAAACTGATGGAAAAAGCACAGAAAGGTCTCATAAGCCTTGGAACAATAATCTTGACATACTGCTATCTTGACATCAAGACATTCTCTGGTACGATCGGCATAACAGTTATCACCAGGAGCTGGCTGGAAAAAGCTTTCCATCACTGTACTCTGAACTCCGGCAGTATCGTTCCACCACCCAAGATTGAATCCGGCGCATCTAACTAAACATCTCAATTCGGGTTCGTTCGTGACAAAGCTTTGCGATGCAAGACGATCGACCGCTTCCAAGGAAATTGCTAAATAATCAGCACATTCGTCCAGTGCTTGTCGGAAGCTTTTCAATTGATACGCAAAATAAGACTGCTCGACTTTCAACGGTACTGCAATTCGAAAATGTTGCCCCTTTACGATAGTCAATATGGCTGTAATTAGCAAACCAGCCAGCACCTTCATCTCAGCGGCTGGATGATTTCCGCTATATTTATGGAGTTTATTAAATGAAAGAAGGTCACTGTTGTTAATTGGTCAGAATTGAGGATATTTATAGTAAACTGGGCGCGCCCCAAAAAGTGCTTTTATTTACAGCACGTCAATGATAGGTCTATATTTCGATGCAAAAACTGCCGGTAACCACGTTTCATAGTATCAAAAAAATGACGACAAAACATTGAGGCTTGATAGTAATTGGGTGTAGCAAAAATTTTTCAGTCGATAAAACTAGACTGGGAAGTCGTGCCCTTTAACTTCGTGCAAAAAATACGCGGGGGTTACAAAAAAAATACTATATGCCATTTCCGTTTAGTAACGTGGGAACTTGTGGTTTGTTTCTTATTTACTTTATTTTGTTAGGAGATAGTACCTTGGATCATGACACAGTAAACTATCTCATCATAGCAGTTATTAACAGTTCCTTACTCTAATAAACTAACACAATTTGGACAATTTTACGATATTCAAATTACTATCAAAGGTGTTTGACGTAAGACTACATCTTGGTTTTCGTTTACAAATTCAAATTTGTTTTGTTATACAAATTCATCAAAAATTACGTATCAAGTAACGAAAAGTGAATAAGATTTAAGGGGGACATCTGGTTTAGTATGCAAAAAAAATCGATTTCTTTTTTATCCGCATAATTTTTAGTATTGCACCTCCATAAAAGTCTACCGCAATCTTGGTGGCCACGCTGAACTACTTTTGTTTTAAACAGCCATGCATTGCTCTCGCATATTTGCTATAACACACGCAGATTTCAATCTGCAGTAAGATTCCGTTTTTGGCACGTTCCGTTTTTGACATGCCCTCTTTTTGGCACACTCCGCTTTTGGTAAGAAATGGGTTCCGTTTTTCGCAACATTCTTGTTGTACATAAGTTTTTTAAAAACGTGCAATAGATATTTTTGTATCAATTGATATCACATTTGACTGTATTTCCAAACATGCGAGTCACATTAACCCTTGAAGGCGTAAATTATTGCGTAAATTATTTTTATTTTCAAATTTTATGAAAATTGCCTAATATAGTCGTGATTCGCTGGTTGGACCTTCGCTAGTTGAACCATTGTCAGACTAAAAAGCATCTGAACGTCAAAATCTCATGTCAAAGTGACTTTGACAATCTATCTAACAATCTTTTACACTACTAATGTCTTCTTTGGAGAGTTTTTGATATTTGTCAGTCGGCCCAACTAGCGAATTGAATTCGTTAGTTGGACATAGGATGTGGCCCAACCAACGAATCACGACTGTAGTTTCAGTACATTAGGTACTGGATAATTTTGAGATGGTTTTCGCATTGTTGTATTAAAACAGCGCTAAGTATTTAAGGGTTAACTATATTTTACACTGTATGTGTTGTATTTAATAATTACAATTAGAAATGTATTATTTATGTATAATATAGCTGGTAACAGTGTAACTAGTGTCTGACGGAAACGAGTTTTGTAGTATGACCCAGAGTCTGTGTACTTTAATAGCGGTAAGCTTGAAATTAGTTGGTACCGCCACGCGGTACTATCTTTGATTTTAGGTCTGAGTTTAGTCCGGCCTAAGACGATAGTACCTGTCATTGCAGAAATGGCTGCATCCTGAAACCAAACGAAAACAGTGTAAAAGGCCGCCATGTTCCTCTTGCATACATCTCAATAATTTGAATCAACTTTTTGACCTTCATTTGTATTATTATGGCTAGTAGAAGTCGAATCATTTTGAAACAAACCGTCGAACGACATTTTATAATTGGATTCAGAGATGAAAATTGTTTTCAATTGTTAGTTTACCTATGGCTATCAAAATGAGTGAAGTTTAATTTGCCCACAATTTTTTAGTTATATTAACAAGAGTAAAAGAAAAGAATATATAATCACAACTTGTACCCTTTTCTAGTTATATCTTCTCACAAGAAACACAATAAGCAAGTCGAAGTTTATTTATATTTTTACTGCTTTCGAAGGAGCTCAAAACTAAGATTGAATAAAAAATTGTAAATGAAACCATGCCATATAGCCTAAGTAACACTTTTAAATATAACGGCAAACAAGCTGCTACAAATATTCTCATTTTGATCGTTATTTAAATGTTATCGGAGCTTGCTTATATTGTTTCGTAATTTATACTTTTCTAGCATATCTTGAACGATTTGCATTTCCGCTGAAGTACAAATTTTGGTTTAATTCTTAATGATAGAACAGCAAAAAGTTGAATACGGAAAAATTGCCTAAATCGTGTCGAAACTTAAGGGAGGTTGTGTAAAATATTATCGGCAGGTATTTTCGATACAAAGATTGTTTGTCTTTTCAGTCAGGCGCCACATCGAAAACTTGTTTTGCGGTATACACTATAACTCAAAATCTACTGGACCAAACCTACACGGAAACGAAAAACTACCTAAAATTGAGTTCCTTTGACTCAATCTCGTTGTATCGTGGGGGAACTTAAAATTAGGTAAACCGTGTTGAAGGTAGTTTCCATTTAACCACGGCAAAAATTACAACTCATTGATAGGTTTTTTATACTCAAATTTAAGTTGAATTTACCTAATTTTGAGTTCACCCCAAACAACTCAAAAGTACCTTCCTCCACGGAAGACCTCGACTGAGTCGAATCTCTCTTTTTGTTTTTGACAACACTAATAAGTGCGAAAGCGACCCACAACTCAAAAGTAAGTTAAAAGAACTTTTCTGCAGGTTGTTTTATTTAACCGTGTAAGACAAGACATGACAATCGGCTTCTTGTTTTTCATTCGACATTCTTCTTTTCGCAGATTTCCACCCTGCCGAAATCTTCCGAACAGTGTTGCTATTTTTTAAAATGAAAATGGATTCTTGTTAATTTATTTTATGCCTGCAATATTTTGTATCTTGAATCCATTATATTAATAAAGGGCACCGTTTTTCAATGTCATGGGTGTTTAGTAAGGTTTGATGAAACCATTTTCTGACAAATTTGAGATTCATTTATTCATTTTTACTCTTTTAACGATAATAATATTATTTGTCAAAAGTAATTACATGATTTTTCTATAATTATAGCAACACTGCCAAACATCATTTAGCTATCCCTGCAGTAACATTGCGTACGGTACGGTCAGAATCAACCAATCAGGAGCTGGAACATTCTGACGTAAAATTGGAACAAAAACGACCCCCTCTATTGTCATGTCTTGTCTTAGGACCAAACGTTGAGACATTTGCACAGTTGTTTTTCACAGCATTTCACAAGTAATTAAGGGAGCTTTTATTTTTTTGGTCTATTTTCGATTTTCCGTAGCACTTTAAAATCAAAGTCCGATTATTGCTAAAACAACAATTAACATGTTATTGTAAAGTAATAATATTAAGCAGTTTGCAAAAAGCTCTTGTAGCCTGGGCAATGATGTGAAGAATAAAAACTGTGCAAAATTCAAAACGATTGGTCCAAGAAATTTTGATTTACACCGGATTTCGTCGAGATCGTGAAGATTCACTGTCTGCATCCAGTATCAGATTCAATTTGTAAATTTATAATGGTCAATTCATTATCAGACAGATCGCAGACTATAGGAAGTAACTAATTGTAATTTTTATTATTTAAAATTACTGGACTTTTGGTATTTCAGGCTTGATTGGGTAATCGTGCTGATAATTTGGATTACTTCATTTTCAGCAAAGTAGGTCTTCCATATGCATGGTTAGTAGAGAAGGTGGGTAGAATGGTATAATAAACCACACCAGGCTAAAACGTCAGATTTCTATTCCATGGACGACTGATACAAATATTTCAAACGATTTATGACATTTTCGATGTTTTTTCACTCAAAATACATAATACAAATTGACATAAGAAATCAGAAAAACATTAGTTTTTGGCACTAGGTTAAAAATCACGGCCGTGGACCCCATTTAAAAAAACGCGCATAAGGTAAAAAAGCTGCAGAGCCGCCATCTTGTGATGAAATTGCTCGAAAAAATTATTTTGTTTGATTCAATACTTATGTTACACGGTTAAAATAAAGTACCCATTTATGAGTACCATAATGCTCATCTCCGACAAAACTGGGAAAACTCATTTATTGAGTAATCATCAAATTCTCAAAAATGGGTAATTCGAGTATATGTCAAAAATTGGGTAGCTTTTTACCCAGTTATATATACTGAAATGAACAGTAAATGGGTAGAAAAATACCCATTTTCGAATCTTCTCATAAGATGTTGGATAATTATAGGAATAATTAGTTCGAATTGTGAAAATTATATAAACATGCCCCTTTAATTTTTTATTAACTGAATTACAAATATTTTGACATATTCTGAATGTTTGTGCAGTGATGGCTCTAATTTTGGTCCGAAACTACATCATCAATAGTACCATTTGTGACGATTGACTTTTTCACCAGCAGAGTATTCAACTCCTGATCAATCCTCCTGTTACACCAATATTGTCGTAAATACTCCTAAGCTTTTCTTCGTTAGCTACGGTGATCAAATGTATGGCCAAACCAACTGTAAGCTGTGATCGACAACATTCTGACGATGTTGGCGCTGAAAACAAAATAATTCTTATTATATTGTATCAAAATTTGTTGTAGTTTCGAGTCAAAGAATCACTTAATCGAAACTCACCAATTCATGGCCACCAATAAGGTTTTCTGTCACTAGGATCACAAACCGGCAACTCTAATCGGATTAATCGATACGGAAACGCTCTCAAAGAAAAATGGTTGTCGATTCGCTCTTACTATTCAAAATTCCAAGTGTTTTTCAACCATTTATGAGTTATTTTTTATCCATTTTACTTGTTGAGCAACAATACAGAAATGGGTAATATTTTACCCAGTAACTTATTGAATAAGTACACAATTTGTGACAGCTGGGATTTGAAGTTGAAAATGGGTGTTTTCAATACTCATTAATGGGTACTTTATTTTTATTGAGCAATAAAAATTCTAGAAAAAAAAACTATTTTTTCGTGCTCTCGTTTTAAAAACATAAACGCATAGACTAATAATTGGCATAAACAGTGAATTTTAAATTAACTTCACTGTACAGTTTTTTAACATTGCCGTGTATTGCTGACCAGAACGCAGCAATGCAAATGGCAGCATCATGTTACCAGAAGAAGACAAAAATATGCAAAAAATTGCCATGCTTCTCTTGCATACATTTCGTTATTTTCAATCCTCTCTTCGGCTTTTTTCTGGATAAATATGGCTCTCTTTGCTCGCAATAAAGATGGCAATAAATAAGCCAGTTTATCAGCTAGGAAAGACAAGCACTGACGAACTACACTGATAAAATAAAGTACTAATTAATACATTTTCAATAAAGTTGAATAACCCATTAACTGGGTAAAGAGTCCATACCCACAAAATGAATACAGGTCTTGTACGTCAACCTGGGTATGTTTTACCCATTATTTTTCGAAGAATTGTTACAACAAAATGCGTAAAAAAATTCATTCATGAAAATCGTGCCAGAATGAAAAATACTGCCAATAGAATTATTTCTAAATTTAATAAAAAAAAACAAAAATTAACATTCATTTAACATTATTATCTCCTTAACTACTTAAAAAAATAAAATCGCCAACTGGATATATTTTTGATGGCTGAATATTTTGGCTGCTCTAAAAATGCCAAACTGGCGCATATTTGCAACAGTAGTCTAAACAGCCGTTGTTTTATGAGCGTTGCCGAAATGTTGAGATATTCCCCAAAGCCGACTAAACTTCATCCCATTAATTTTGAGTAAAAAAATCATTCCCTCTCCCTTGTTTTCCGGCCGTGAAATAAGGACAGCAAATTAAAATTACCTACTGGTAGGTAATAGATTTTAAGTGTGTAACTGCTATGAACTGTGTTTATCCAGTAACGGTTTGTCCGGAATTTTCTTTCAAAGAGAATTTTGACAGTTGGCTTTTAACCCGTAATCATATGTTTGTCGAGAAATAACTATCATGGCACCAATTACAACCACCACCTCTAACTCGACGAGCGCCTATTCAAACTGAATAAAAACGTGCATATGTATACCAATTTATTTTCTGTTGTGCATATAATATTATGTCACTACAAAGTGCTGTACATCATCGGCCAACTTTCAAATATCCAACAAATTAAAGTTCTAAGTTCAGAAACATATCGGATACAAGTTAACAAAAATTGTACTCAAACGCTATAGAACGAGACATTTGACGAAGAAAAGCTGTATTACTGCACGAAAATATCGGAAAGAAAAACAATTCACCATGTTGTCTAACTTACACATTATCTTTAACTTGAATTTGTTGTTTTTTAACATTGACGTGTAACGCAGATCAGAACGCAGCCATATAAATGACAACATCGTTTGATTAAAGCTTACCAAATATTTTAGTCCGGTTTAAAAGTGAGTCCGGTTTAAAAACTGTTGATACGGCTTTGTGCTTACGGCTATAAGAGTCACGTACAGAGGAATGCACATGCATGCATGAATAAGACTAGTTCTGGAGAAAATTTTCAATAGAACCTTAGTAAGCCTCTTTCTCTTTCGATTATTACGACGTCATTACAAAACTTGGCACTAAATCTTCAGTACATATCGAAAACTGACCATATTGCGTCCCAAAGTCGCATTTATCAATACAAAACTGATGGCCCCATATAGTTTGTTTAAGCTTCATGATGTCTTTGGTAAATTTGTTAGCTTTTTGACAATTTTTTCAATTAGGGTGGCGCAAGGTGGAAATACCTCTGTCCCATCTCAAAGGACCAAAGGAGTGACATCAACCTTCTTAGCCAAGTCACTCCCAACGATTTATTATATCCACTTTAAACTGAAACGGTCGGTAATGGTTAATTTGTTATATTCTTTTAAAGATTTGAGGTAGGGTGGCTCTTAAAAAATTGGGTTGCTTATATTATCTTTTGATGTGTTAATTTCGCGCAATTGCATTGTTCTAGAGATTTTTGGAACTTTCATTGGAGCACACTTTTACCGTAGCACTGATGTTTCAATCCCTTTTGTTTAGACAGTTGCAAGTGATTTTTACAACAAAAATAGAGTTCTTCAAAACCTAAATATCTTCAAGCATTGCAATTCGACTTTTGATCTATCAAATCCATTTGAAGGATCAACGATTGGTTAGTAATGGAGAATTAGTAAATTTATTTATTTTTTAGAAGAGCTGTGTTTTTAAACAAAACTATTAATTAATTTTCAGAAAGAAGAGATAACAGCCCACGAGCGAAATCAACATTACCATGCAGTGAATTGTTTGAGTTTTGACGTCCAGTATGCCGAAGAAAAGCGATTCGAATTAAATGATATGTTAAAGGGCGAACACGAAATTATTGCGACACCGAAAATGTCATGCCAATTTTCTTATAATGTTTAAAATCAAACCAAAATTTTAGAGTAGTTTTATACATATATTTACTTCAAAAATCAAAAGAAAAGCTAATCGAAGTCAATGGAGCCTTGAGTGTAAAATTGAACGCATTTTCGCTTGATGCCCTCCATCAAAGACTTTACAGTGTCATCCGGTACCAGTTTCTCAGTTTTTTTCATTTTCTTAACATGTCCTTCTCGTCTTTGACTGTCTTCTTGCTCTTCCGAAGTTCCCGCTTCATCATTGCCCAGTACTGCTCCATCGGACGCAGCTCCGAACAGTTTGGCGGATTCATGTCCTTTGGAACAAAATGGACCGAATTGACCTACCACTCCAGAACATTTTTAGAATAGTGGCATGATGCCAAATCTGGCCAAAATAGCGGAGCTTCGTCGTGCTGCTGCAAGAACGGCAAAAGGCGCTTCTCGAGGCACTCAGATTTGTAGATCTCACCATTTACTGTGCCCTTTGTCACGAAAGGCTCACTCCTCAGTCCGCAAGAGCAGATGGCCTGCCAAATGAGATATTTGGAGGCGAACTTCGACATTTTCTTCTTCCATATAGAACTTGCTCTTGCCGGTGAAAAACTCCAACCCCGGAATTTGCTTAAAATCGGCTTTTATATACGTTTCGTCGTCCATCACACAGCAGCCATATTTTGTCAGCATCTTCTCGTAGAGCTTCCGTGCCCGATTTTTTGCCGTCGATTGTTGCCGCTTATCGCGGTTTGGGAAGTTCTGTACCTTGTATGTATGTAGTCCAGCTCTCTTCTTTGCATTCTGGACGTAGCTCTGCGACATGCCGATCTTTTTAGCCAAATCACGGCTTGAGACATTGGGATTTGCTTTAATCATCCGCTTCACCTTTCCCTCCGTCTTTTAGTTCTCCGGTCCCGGTTTTCTTCCAGCTCCTTTACCGTGGTCCAACGTCAACCGTTCCTGGAACCGCTTCAACATTCTGGAGACGGTTGAATGGTGAATGTTCAACATTTTTCCCAATTGCCGGTGCGACAGGTCAGGAAATTCCAGGTGTTTGGAAAGAATTTCTTCTCTCGACTCGCGTTGGTTCACCTTCATTTTCGTTGAATCGAAAAACACGACTTCGAGTTTGACAGCATGTAAACAATACACATCAAAGAGAAAGTGTGCAAAATTTGGTTGATTTTTACCCAATGGTAAAACAGTTATGCCCTGTTGAATGTTTCGCAATAATTTCGTGTTCGCCCTTTACACCTCCATAACGAGGGGCATTGTACTCGAGGAGTGAGCGAAGATTGTGAGAATTTCATTTTTTTTAATTTGATCATAGAGGTTTTAACCTTAGGGTTATTCGCCTCTTTTCGGGTTGGAGAAATCTCTTTTGGGAAAATCTCTAACCCTATGTGCGGGGTTGGGAATCGAACCCAGGTGAGCTGCGTACAAGGCAATCGATATACCGACCACGCTATACCCGTGCCCTCGAGAATTCTACTGGACGACGACTGACTTTGATAAAAACATGAATAAAATTGAATTAGCTTATTTTGTCGTTCGTCTCATTCCATTTCACATATGATTAAAAATTCTTGAAACCTTTTTGAAGTCGTAAATTGAAAATTCCAAACTTTAAAATTTTTTGACACGGTTCCGGTTTTGGCAACTGAAAAAAATGAAATTGTTGCCAAAAACGAAATCCTACTGTATTTTGAAAAACTGACAGCGATAAAATACAGCGTCTTTTCCGTGATGCAATTTGATGTGGGACACCCTTTACTAGCGTTTTTCTCGAAACCGCGTTTTTCAATTTGGCACGATAACTCAAAAACTAATCAACGAATTGACTTGATTTTTATAAGAATGCACAATTTGTGTAGCCTGTCGATGAAGCACATAAAACTGAATAAATAAATTTCTTCCTATTATTTTGAAGAAAAGTGAGCGAATTTTACAGTAAAATATGAGATTTTCCGGTTTTCATGAACCCATTTTCCGAAACTCGAACTTTTTTTCTATTTTTATTGGTTTATGAAGTAACATGTCTAAGCTCTACAAATCTTATTGAATTTCCTGTGTCAGACAATTTTATCAAGAGTTATCGTATTCGCCGCGGAGTTTCTCGACATGGAAATGGTTAGACGTCTACTCTTGGAACGCTCGTATGTGTGGCTCTGTGTGACCGAACATGTTTTTTTCGTACATAATGAATGTATAACAAAAAAATTTAACATTACACAAAAGATCCATTGTTGCCTTGCCTTCAAAATCGTAAAACAAAATAACTTTCGATTTGAGTACATTACACCAGACGCCCCCCTTAACTGTATGCGAGTTAATGCCACCACTGCCGAGAATCCATAGTAGACGCTGTGGATTTTCGGCAGTTGTAGCATCGCGTACAATTAAGATGTTGCACCACGCTAGTTTTTCTCGAAACCGCTTTGTTGAGCTGGCGGGAAATGTAACTCAAACAAACGATTTTTGATAATTGTGAAATGTTCGCAGTATATTCAAAAATACTTTCATTAACGACGTACTTAGGGTTTAATTCTTTCATTGCGTAATTTTTTGAATCAAGCAATGCGTCAAGTGTGTCAAAAGTTCAAATTACAGGAAATAGGTTTCCGGCCGTGGACGCTTTCCAAAAAAAACTCGCCGGTAGGAAAATGCGGCACAGTCGCCATCTTGTGGTAAAATTACTTGACAGTATTACTTTTTGTACATCACAGTTAATATTATACAGTGACCCGCAACAACAAAAAATCAACTGGTCTTTTAACGAATTTGTTGTATGAACTTGTAGAAACATTAAACAAGGGAAGGGAATACACCATTATAGGAAAAAATCGAAAAATATTGTATTGGCCTGAATGTAACTACTTTAGAGACTTGAAAATGACATGCCATAAAGTCAAAGGCACATTAATTGTTAAATGTTTAAATTCAACAATTTTCTTCAAAATAGAAAAAAAAATTTCGGTTTTCTGTGGTTCATCAACAAGCTACCGACTAGATATTGTGCATTCTCCTAAAAAATCAAGTCAATCCGTTGATTAGTTTTTGAGTTATCGTGTTCGCAAATTTGAAAAACGCGGCCGCGAGAAAAAAAAACGCTAATAAAGGGTGTCCCGCATCCAATTGCATCAAAAAACGCTGTAGAAAATAACCCATTGGGTATTTTTTCTGTATTTTTATCGCTGTGGGTTTCTCGAAAATTGTTGACAATAGATTTAAATCTGCGTGTGTTACAACAAATACGCACGATGAATGCATGGCTGTTTAAAACAAAAGAAGTTCAGCGTGGCCACCGAGATTGTAGAAGTGCAATACTAACAATTAAACGGATAAAAAAGAAGTCGATTTTTTTATCCACTACACCAGACGCCCCCCTTAAACCGTGTAAAAATGCACCCCTTTCTTTGCTGTGTGCAAAGTTTTTTTTAGTAATACTGCTTTCTGAGATATCCCATGCTTACAGTACTGACGTGCGATGATCTGCACCTGACGTACTCATACGTTGAGATGTTTATTTCAGTAGTAATAATAGTAATAATCATATTTTTGTGGGGTCAGGAAGTAAGTTGCTGGACGAGCTTGTCGCTTTCTCGTCACACAAACATTGATGAGAACATCTGAGTAGACGTTCTTTCACAGGGTTCTTGATCGCCAAGAACAGGCGAATGGGTACGACAATACTTAACATCAACCACCACGGTGTAGCTTGATATAGAAGAAATATGACACATAATTCTTCGCCTTCCAACAAGGTACAAGCAATCAAAACGGGTAGAACTGTTTTCAATTCTGTTAGTTTACGCACATTCAGTCTGTGACGATACAAACTTTTATTTTATTTTTTTCGTCAATCGATGTAAACTATTTTACAGTTTTTCTTAATTACTATATACACATTTATGTAAATTATGTAAATTTAATATAAATGAAGCAATTTCTGCTTTTACAAAATCATCCTCTTAAGCGTTAGCATTTCTTTTGTGTATAAAATACTGTTTTAGTTTCAGTTTACACATTGTAAAATCAATTGATTCGCAATAGTGGTTATAAATAGTCATCATTCGATTTATTGGGCCATATTTTGCGTAGTTTGTACGATATGAAATTATTGAAAATATACATCGATTTCGTAGCTGTCGAGGGGCGCTTAAAAGTTCAATTTGGATAAAATTTTGGCTGAATCGATACGATACGAAACGATATTATTAATGAACGAAAGCTTTGCAAATTCGCGACGCTCCTTTAATGTTTGTATATTGATAAGCATGCAGCGTGCTTCATAAGATGGCAGAGGAAATCCTAGTTTACGAAGGGCAAATAATAAAAACTATTCGTTCCAAAAATACCCATATTGGTTGGGTTATGGGAAATTTCGCTAAATCAGAAATCGCCATCTTGGATTTAAAAATGGCGTCAAAAATCAATTTTTGGAACCTACTCGTTAAGATCATTCCAAAAATACTCATATTGACTGGGTTATAGTGAATGTGGCTAACCCGGAAGTCGCCATCTTGGTATTCAAAAGAGCGTCAAACATCGATCTTTGTCTCTTACTCGTCAAGTCCATTCCGAAAATACCCATATTTATTGGGCTATAGCGAATTTCGCTAAACGGGAAGTCGCCATCTTGGATTTCAAAATGACGTCAAAAATTAGTTTCTGACACCTACTCGTCAAGATCATTCCGAAAATATCCATATTGATTGAGTTGTAGCGAATTTCGCTAAACCGGAAATCGCCATCTTTGATTTCAAAATGGTGTCAAAAATCACTTTCTGGCACCTACTCTTCAAGACCATTCCGAAAATACCCATATTGTTTGGGTTATATCGATTTCACTAAACCGGAAGTCACCATTTTGGATTTCAAAATGGCGCAAAAAATCAATTTCTGACACCTACTCTTCAAGATCATTCCGGAAATACCCATATTGTTGGGGTGTGGGCCATAAGGAGTCTTGCAGACCCGTCTCTTGCATCTTTCCGAAAATCTTCTAAGTCTTTTGCATTCAAAAGGACTTTTTTTATTTTTTGCAAAAACCGTGTTAATTGCGAAATCCGTGCAAAAAACGTCCAAAAATATTCCAAGTCTTTTGCTGAGAGTTTTTTACGCGGATTTTCGAATTAACGCGGTTTTTAGCGCGGATTTTCCAATTAACGTGGATTTTCTAATCAACGCGGTTTTTACACGGTTTTTTACGCGGTACGTATCCCCCGCGTAAAAAAACCTGGGTGTATAGGGATCATCAAAATGATAGCTAAAGCGATTTATGAAACTAAGCATGTTGTTAGCTTTATGAATAATTGTGTTATAATGATCAATGAAATTTAATTTGGAATCTAGTATAACCTCTAAATCTCTAATTCTTTCACGTTTAACTACAATATGATTTCCTAAAGTAATTACAATGTTTGGTGTTTGTCGTTTTCGACTAAAGGTTAATGAATAACATTTCCTACGTTCAGTTGTAAGAGGCTTTTTCGACACCACGTATGGAAAAGTATTCCTATATGAGTTATAGCAGACTGGACTAAAGATTTCGAAGATTGTATTATTTATTTAGTTATAAGATTATTGTATGTATTTATTTAGTTATAAGATTCACTGTAAACATTGAAGCGAAAAACTATTTTATATTTCACTCATTTAGTGTCAAGTGTCTTACCAAGATGCTACACACTGAAGGTTAGATCAATTAGGTATGGGAAACTGTGCATTGTTTGTTAATTTATGATGATGATGGTCCCAGCTCATACCCCTACAGAGGAGTGAGCGGAACGATTTATCTCCTACATAATTAATATATCTACACATGACTAAACCACTGAACAAAATAAATATACACTGGTTCAATGCCTAGACACATATTTTCCTTCAAAAGACCGTAACCAAATAGGTTTTTGAATATTGATGTTTGGTGGCAGTGCAAAACCGATGAGCCGATTTATATCATCAGCATAAGACCCTAGGCTAATCTAGCAATAACCAGAGGAAATGAAGAGAAACTCCCATCTGTAAATGTCCTAGATTAATCGGGAATTGAACCCGAAGTCTTGTCATACACTAGTTTACAAATTTTGGGTTAATTGCATGAAGTTAAGAAAAAAATGTGTTTTCTAAGTCAATTTTGGGTCGCTGAGCACGAAAATCATATCCATTTTCTTTTTCAAAGAATCGTTTTTGTGAGTTTTTAAAAAAGGTGTTTTTGAGCACTTTTTGCAATTTTTGGCCAATATCTCAGGAACAAATCTTCCGATTAACACAAACACCATGCGAAAGGTATTGATGTGCCCATTCCAAAAATGTATAACATGTTAGGATAAAATATCAACAATTTAGGGTTAAGTGCAACCAAAGTCAAAAAAAGTTGTGTTTGGTAAAATTACTAATTTTTGGTTGATTTTTCTTAAAAAAATAAATCAGTAAAAAAAATCTTTTAAAATCTTATGTGACAAGGAAACTTCTCACGTGAATTTTAAGCCTAAGATAGCGAAAATCCGACAAAAACTGGTAATTTTTTTAGGCACCGAGTGAAAATTGCTCTGTTTTTCACATATCTCTTTTGGTCTTAAATAAGATTACGCTAGTTTACAAGAAAAATGAAGTTACGAGAAAAAGTGTTTTCTAGATTAATTTTGGGTCGCTGAATATGAAAATAATAGTCTATTTCTCTTTCAAAGAAGTTCGAGTTTAAAAAAAAGTTTTTCTTTTGCTTTCGCTTTTTTGTTTTTGCTCTATTTTTTATTACAGAAAAATAATGTTTCATATTTTCAGAATCTAATGTGACAGATTTTAACAATTTTAAGGTAATCGCGATAAGCTAAGAAAAAAGGTGCTTCTTCAGTTAATTTTGGATCGCTGAATACGAAAACCAAGTCCATTTTTTCAAAGAAGCATTTTCAAGATTTCTTTGAAAAAGGTGTTGATGTGCCCTTTCCGAAAATGTATAATATGCGTAGATCTCGACAAACATATGATTACGGCTTAAAAGCCAGCTGACAAAATACTCTTTGAAATGAAATTTCAGACAAACTGTTACCCGCCAATCACAGATGTTTATAGTAAACAAAAGAAAAAAGTTTTCTCTTGCATTAACTACTATGAACTGCGTTTAGCCAGTAACGGTTTGTCCGGAATTTCCTTTCAAAGAGAATTTTGACAGTTGGCTTTTAAGCCGTAATCGTATGTTTGTCGAGAAATGTACATTATTATGATTACAATCGACCAAAGTAAAAAAAGTTTAATGCTCGACCTTTTTTAAAAAATGCATATTTCTAGTAATTTTTTTATAATAAATCAAGGACAGAAGAAAATTCTTTTAGAATCTAATGAGATAAACAATCTTTTTGCATAAATTTTAATCCAATAGTCACAAAAGTCGGATGAAAAATGTAGATGGTATGAAGCACTGAGTGAAAATTGTAACTTTTTATTTTTCGCACAATTATACTTTCACCTGAAATAATCTTCTATACTTGATAGTTATTGTTTGTGTTGAGTACTGTCTTCTCGAGCTTGCATCCATCCATCCTGCGGCATTTGAATGGTTTTGGATATTCATTGTTCAACTAAGTGCTCTTTTTAAAATGTGTTAATATCGTTGGAAAAGTTTTGTTTTGTCTGTGGTGAGTACATATTTTACGAATTAAAGGAATTTTAGCCCTCTGCTTCAACAGGCATCACAGCAGATTCTCAGTTCACAGAATATTACGTGGCTAGTGCTACGATCCCACAGAGACTCCTTCCCGATAGGGACTCGAATATTTGACGACTGGCTTATGAGACCAGTGCTACACCCTCTAAACCGCCGCACCAGGGCAGGGTCAAATCATAAAATTTCCATTTCGCTCAATGTGCCATCAACATTTTCCATCCGATGTTAGTGATATTAGGCTTAAAATTAACGTAAACATTTAATTTTTTTTATCTTAGATTCTAAAAGGTCCGAAAAAAATTTGTTTCTCGGTAAAAAAAATCATTTAAAAATGAGTAACTTTTAAATATGGTCAAAAATGCACTTTTTTTAAACTTTGATCGCTTGCAGCACTAAAAATTCTACATACGATCGACACATATTATATGGTTTTGGAAAGGGCATCTCGGCATCTTTCAACCTGCATATTGACTAAATTAATTGAATGATTTTGACAAAAACTACAAAAAGTGCTCAAAAACGAGTTTTTTGAGAAAATCACAAAATCGCTTCTTTGAACAAAAAAAATGAATATTGTTTTCGTGTTCAGCGACCCAAAATTAGTCTAAAAAATACATAGACATACTTTTTCTTGAAGCTTCATTTTTCTTGTAAACTAGTGATATCAGCGAGAGTCATCAATGTATCTCCACTCCCCCCTACGCAACCACGGTGACTTTTATTTTTTTGCATGAACAAATCTGTTATAAATCGATTATTGTTAAAAAGAATATCCATGTGTTCGAAAGTGCAACCGAATTAGGTAAATTCTCCAAATTGAATCCGGTATGCACCACTCTCAAAATATCATTTGAATCGTAATACCTTGGATGATCATGTCTTGTTGTAATGTTACAATTGGAAATATTTTTCAAGTCATACCAAATTTACATTAATCCCTTAAAATACAAGATATCTAAGGATAATATGGGAAACCGAACACCTAATATTTTAAAGTCGTAACGTAAATTTATTCAGCATACATAGCCATGCGAAAAGAGCATCAACATGAATTAAACACGACCAGTTTTAAACAACAGCTTAAGGATTAACACGTTTATTTCGTATAGTGTATAGTGACTATGAGTGTTTATCATATAATTAAAATTAGCTACATCACAAAGTTTCAGTTATTACAGAACTTACAACTTCTCGCTGGAGGTAGAACGTACCGAGGAGCATAGGACTGCAAGGGAGCGTATGACTGCAACGGCGCGTATGGTGGGAATAAATAAAATGGGTTTTGTCGTCGACAAGTGTGCTGACCGAGTACAATCCATGATGCTTGCACCAAAACAGCAGTTGTGTGATCTATAACGCCACACCTTGAAAAGCATTTATGGGCCCGGAAAAATCGTGTGCACTCATCACAATTTTCACGCAGAGCCAGTTCCGTACAGGCCTTTGTATTCTCGCTCAATAGTTCCAGATCAGGGATCTCATGCTCGCGAATGTAGATACGGGGTAAATTAAATCCAAGTCTACTGTCATATAGTCCCTCAGCTATGTACTGACAACGATACAAGCATTTGGTTTCTTGACATTCTGGAAAGACACCTCTGCTATACTGTTCGAGCAGCTCGCCTGGAATTTGAAGTACATTAATGCAATCCACGGCTGCCTGCACAGCTTCAAGTGAAGGCAATGGAATGTATTCGTTATTGCACTTCAGGTTTCCGTATTGATGGAAATAACATAAAAATGACTCGTAAGCTTTCGAACAATCATCGTGGCATATTGCTATTTTGGAATCGAGACACTCCCTGGTACGCCTCACGTAGCAGGTGTCACCTGGAGCCGGTAGGAAATAACTTTCCAAAACTGGATGTTGGGCTCCAGTTGTATCGTTCCACCATCCCAAGTTGATGCCTGTACATCGGATCAAGCATCTCAATTCGGGCTCATTTGTGACGTAATTGAACGAAATTAGACGTTCGACGGCTTCCGGTGGTACTACTAGATATTCAGCACATTCATCCAATGCTTGTCGAAAGCTCTTCAGTTGATATGGAAAATACGATTCACCTAGGCGCGGTGCGGGCGGTAACAGAAGAGGCCGATAGTGTTGAGCCGTAGTTGTGGCCGCAAGGGCTGCAAACAGCAAACAAACAACCAAATGCATCGAATTCCTTATTCAATAACTGCTGAGAATGGAAATTTTACCCCGGCACTTACAACAATATAACTGATGTAACCTATGTTGAAACATACAGCTTTTATAGCATTAGAATTAAACGCATTGTTTGCTATTGTTTGCTGCACGTTACTGGATATTTTGTTACCAACAAGTTTTACGCGCGTACACGACCATGGGTGTAAACAAATAGAAGTGCATGATGAAAGAAAGTACTTTCCAAGAACTCCAAGAAGTTCAACTGATAACAAATCGCAGCGATAAGAACATCGGTTATCGTGAGTAGAAAGTAGAAACTCAAAATCGACATTCGATGAAACAGTAATTCTTTTTTATTATTTCGAAATTTGCGGTATGATTGTGTTGGACTGTATTGGTAAGATTCATCTAAACTATAAGAGGCTGGAGTTCTTTAGGAGATTAGAGGCCGTTCATGAACCACGTAGACTGTACTGGGACACGTTGTTGTTTTTGCGTATAGTCAGATATATGTTTGAACTCAAGAAAAATTCTAGTAAATCACAAAATGACAGTTGTAAAGACGATCTCCCAAAATTTCTCTCCACGGACGATTTTGACTGTGAAAATCCTGCAGTTGCGAATTATCATCTGAGACACCACTAGTTAGTAGACATGCATGAATTATTAAATGCATGATCCGTTAATAGTTCGAAAATTGTCAAAGTTCAGCATTAAAACCACCATGTTAAAAAGAAACAGTATGATTTAAACAATTAGGGGATTGAGCAAATGTCGTTAAGGAATAATATGAATATCAAGGAGCCATCTTGGTCCCTTAATATTTATATCTTTCGTTAAAGACATTTGAAACATGATTGGCTCTAACAAATTACTATATCCGCACGATTTTAAATAGTTCCGTCCATTAACCCTTTCATGCCAAACTTTTTTCTAGTGCATGTAGAGTTTCAAAACTATTTTTCCTTGAAAACGGTAGGGTCAAGAAATACGAAAAGCCTATTTTCATAAAAATAGGTGCTTCCATTGCAGTGCTAGAAGCTGGTCAATTTTTACCTTCTAATGCTCAATACAATTCTCCTAGAATAATTACAATAGTCTTATTACGTGAAAAACGTAGCCATCGACAGTCTAAATTGATAAGTTTTATCAGTTTTCAATAATATTGCCACATAACGAAGATATATGAAAAAATCATTTTTCGTCGTCAACGTAAACTGTCCCTGGCAGCACTGCTCCATAGGAATCCAATCAGACTAATTGCAATAATTTCAGTTCTAGAGCTGGTTCTTGTAACTGTTAATACTCAAATTAAAGGCAATAATCACATTAATGAGGCTTATTTGTTTTTATGAGTAAATCTCATCTCAATCAAAAGTTATAGCTGTTTCAAAACGTTGTTGTCCACAAACAACATGGGCATGAATGGGTTAAGAATCTGCTAGATTACTGTGCTCTACAACAAGATGTAGATGCAGTATTACAATGGTGTTATATAAACGGAATGCAAGTCAACGTGGAAACGTGCAAAGTGATAACATATAGTCGTCACGATCGCCATTCGTTCATAACTATCTATTGAGTGCGACTGAGTTAGAACGTATCAAAACTATTCGAGACCTTGGAGTTTTTATTGACTCGAGAATCAATTTCAATAAGCATATCTCCATTATAACAGCTAAAGCGTATACAATACTTGGGTTTTTTCGTAGGAATGCTAGTGATTTCGAAGATATATACGCATTAAAAACCTGTGCTGCTCTTTAGTGCGAAGTGTATTGGAATACACAGTCCAGATCTGGGCACCATACTACCGAAAACATATTGAAAAGATTGAGAGTGCACAGAAGGCTTTTATGAAATATGCTCTACGTCGACTACATCGAAGAGAAGCTCCCTTGATGCCATCGTACCGCGATCGTTGCAATCGTTGATATCCTCGCTGAGCACCGAGATTTGATGCTGTGCATGTATTTGATCTGCTATACGGAAAATTGACTGTGCCGATTTACTCCTACAACTCTACTTTAACGCACCACACCGTGGTTTACGTAATAGCATACTTTTCTGGATACCTATCACCGGACGAACTAAAATAGAGAATAGTGCATATTGCATTGGCCTGCTAAGCCATACCAAGTTTCGGTTCATTAATTTTCATCAGCTTAAATAAGAACTTCTTTTCTTACGGGACGTCACGTTCGTTCAGAAACACAAATTGCGTTTTAGTTTTTTTAGAGCTAACGTCAATCCGGCGCTAGCTTACTCCGTTAACTAAGTTAGTGTCGGATTCTGATGAGAGGAACTCGAAACGCCTCCAATAACTAATATCGTAATCGGGTCTTATGTTGTGTTGGTTCCTCTTGCAAACGCATTAATCCGGTACGTTATCACATGCTCGATTTTTTTGTCACAATGAGAATGATGACGTAATGTGATTCATTGCCCAAATATTATGAAAAGTATTCATCAACTTTAACTTAGTGAACCGGCCGCAAACCGTCAGGGTTTCGGACGGCTCGCTATCAGCAATAGAGGTAACTGGAAGAGTTTCCACAAAAATAATTTTACACACTTCCAGCAATGCGACCGTGCCCATAACTCTCTCATTCTATATTAATGAATAGATTTCAAGATTGGCCGCCAGAAATATCGCTCTTCCGATAACTTGCTGCAGTGAAACAATTTTTAAAACCGTTTTCACAAATAGGATAATTTAAAACGTTGAATATCGTAATGATCGAAACAGCTAATAATTATAATTATTACTACCGAAAACGTTTTTTTCCGCAAATCGAATAAATAATCTATAACCACCTGTAAGAAAAAAAAATTGGCTTATTTACAACAAAAAAAAGCAAAACATATTTGATTACCAACGCGTTTTCCGTTTGACATTTCGGGAGACCCTCTAGTACTACATGATTTAGTACCTCGTGAGCCACGACAAACCCGCGAGTCCGTCGTCTTAATTAGTCTATGGTAATATTGTCCCTCATAACTGTAGGCAAGTGAAGGTCATCGCCATTCAAAAACTAGGAAAACCAGCTTCCGACCACAACTCGTATCGACCGATTGCAATGCTGTCCTGTACCCGAAAGTTGTTCGAGAAAATGATCTAGTCTCGCCTCAACAATTAGGTTGATGGGTTACTATCAGATACACAATTTGGTTTCCGCAAAGGCAAAAGGATGAAAAAAGGCAAAGGGACGAACGATTGTCTTGCGCTGCTCTTAACAGACATTCAAATGGTTTATGCTAGCAAAGAGCAGATGGCATCAATTTTCCTAGATATAAAAGGGGCTTTTGATTTTGTTTCCATCAAAACGTTGTATGAGAAGCTGCACCAGCATGGTCTTTCACCGACTCTAAACAACTTTTTGCTAAACTTGCTATTTAAAAAATACATGCATTTGTCAATTTTTCGACATCACGAATCATGGGTCTAATCCCACTTCTCTTCAACCTTTACGTGAAAGACATTGAAGAATGTCTTGTCAATTCCTGCACGCTAAGGCAGCTTGCAGATGACGGTGTGATCTCTGTTACAAGTCCCAAAGCTGTCCATTTGCAAAGACCATTGCAAGATACCTTGTTTGCTTGGGCCCTCCAGCTGGGTATCGAGTTCTCCACGCAGAAAACTGAGCTAGTCGTATTTTCAAAGAAACGTGAACCAGCGCAACTACAGCTTCAATTAATGGGTCAATCTATTGCTCAGGTTTCAACTTTCAAATATCTCTGGGCCCGGATCGACTCTAAAGATACCTTGGGATATCACATTAGGTATCTGAAACAGAAGTGCCAACAAAAGATCAACTTTCTCCGTAGCTTCGTTAAACGGGATACCAATGCACTTTAATGAAATTTTAATTCAATATTGCTGTAAAGTATGTGACATGTAATATCACACAAATGAAAGTGTAAAATCACAAGCTTTTTGGTGCTCCCATGGAGTGCATATAATTCAACATTTTCAATCAAATTTTTTATTCAAGCTTTGTACTTTTACATTCGTATTGATTTACATATCGCTTAAATTTCATTATTTTTTATGTGTGCTTTGGGTTGCATGCACTCGACTCATACGATGAGTTTAAAAGTGCTTTCGGGCGTGCTTCCGCTGAAAAATCGATTTTGGAACCTCTCATATCGATTGCTTCTCTGGCTTTGGTTTTTTCAATCAAAACCTCACCGCTTCATTCAAACTCAAGGATCCTTCTTCAATTCCAATCATTACTTTATTGTTTCGGATAGCCACAGCTCAATACGACTCTCCGCTCAATGAAACCTAGGAAGCACTTTCCCGCATTTTCTGGAGAGGATACGGTAGCGCCTACGTGCTTTGTCTGTAAGATCGTACATTACCTTAGTTTGGGTTCCCTCGCATTGCTCCATTCCATGTAATAAAGAAGCGGACTCTTTAGCTAAGGCGGGTGCTTTAGACGGTGACATATATGAAAGACCAATTTGCTTCAGCGAATTTTTCAGTATTACTCATCAGAGAACCCTCGAAAGTTGGTAAACTTTATTGAGCAATGAGGAACTAGGAAGGTGGCTACATTCGATAATCCCTAAGGTATCGACGAAACCTTTGTTCAAGGGGTGGATGTGGGTTGGGATTTAATTCGTGTGAGTTCTTGACTCATGTCCAATCACTACACGTTGGACGCTCATCTCCGAAGTATTGGGCTCGTAAATATGCGGTATCTGCACATGTGGCAACCGTTATCACGATATCGAACAATGTTTTGGCCTGCGACGAGTACTGTTCTGCCAGATTTCAACTATTAGATTCTCTTCTAGCCCGAGAAAGACCACTTAATTTCCCGGTTCGAGATGTACTGGCAAGCCGCGATCTCCTTTCTAAAAACTATCAAGTAGACTGAGTAGACCGCGACTAGACACCACCAGTCGCGGACCGTCGGGGCACCAGCGAACAGGACGCCCTGCTCCACCGGAATCGAACTGACCTCAACACCTGGCTGGCTGGCTCGGTTTCGGGAGATTTTTTTGCGCCGGGGAATTCTCCGTCGGAGTAGGCTAGGTCCACCGTCGGGGACTAGACTGAGTAGTTTGCGAACAAGTCGGGAGCTGAATGGTGTGAGAAAGGAGTTGCGGTGCTAACTGGCATAAGGGAGCCGAGTCGTGGTGCTCAATGGCACAAGGGAGCACAAGGGCTTGGTGAATTAGACAATCTGAAGTTTGGCGCCCAGATTGTCTTCGTAGGGGAGGAGCACTAAATCTCAACTCGCATCCAGCTTTCCGACTACCATGCAGAAATTGCCAGTCTGTGTGGATGGTGGAGAACTGGCGGTGTGTCGAGGAGTCGTGCTGTAACCCTACTGAAGGAACTAACTACTAACCCTAGTAACAATTGGGGTTTTATGGCTCTCTTGAAGCCCCTCCTAAACCTTAGAATGCACTTGTAGTGTGCTATAAAACCAGAATTGTTAGTTGGTAAGTAGAGTGGGTGCTATGCACATAAAAACCCCTCCCGAAGTAATGCCGTAAGGAAGTGCCGGGGAGGACTCAGATTCTGGTCAAAAGAAGTGGTTTTTAGCGTTTCGGCTGATGGCAGCCCAAACCCGTTTCCTCAGGCATTAGGCTTTTTGTACATTTTTTCCCATCTCAAGGCTTTCTTGAAAGTTTTTTAATGCTCTCTAATGCTTTTTGATGCTTTCATTGTGTACATTGATTTTCCTTTGATTTGAAAGTAAATTCATCCAATATTTGTTTACAATTATGTCGATTTGTCGACAAGTCGCTTAAATTTCATTGAATCTTCATCGAAGGTTCATTGAAAATTGCAGTTTCATTATCGGAATAAACCAGCGCATTTTTATCTATTTTTATTCCAATATCGTTGTAAAATATTTGACATGTAATAGCTTACGAAAGGTAGTGTAGAATCATAGGCTTTTTGATGCTTCAAATAATTGCATTGATTTTTATTTAATTTTCAATCAAATTTTTGATTCAAGTTATGTATGTTTACATTAGTATTGATTTACATGTCGTTTATTTGTTTATTTTTGGTGTGCAGCTTACTTTTCTCTACTACAGATCAATTCGGCTATTTCTGACCCTTTTCCGCGAGAAACATTTCATTGTGTTGTTTACAGCAAACGCTCGGATAGTACTAATGAAGAGTATAAATTTAAAACTTTTTGGGTTCATGGTAACAGATATCTTTTTAAACCATTTACAGCGAAGACCCGTTTCTATCAGCCCCTATGGTTAATGTTAGGATGACAAAACAGTGACAAAACATATTTATTAATTTTGTTTTAAATAAACAGAAGCTGACAAAACATTCTTATTTAATTCTTAGATATAGCCTCACAACCCTGGCTGGTCGACAAAATCAGGTAAAAAACTGATAACATCGGGGGCTGATAAAAACGGGTCTTCAATGGATACAGCCTACAGTCGACAACGTAATATTTTATTCAAGGATGCATGTAATACTATATTAACCAAAACATTACTACACATCAACCGCAATAAAAGACGGTAGCCACTCAAAATAAAATAGTCATGCAGATGTCAGCAAAAGTTATGTGCAACATTCAATACAAAATATCACATGGCTACTATTCAACGTGTTGACCATTATTCATTTAATGTTTGAGAATCCGATTACCGAATTTCATATAACCTGATCTGTGTGAAATTTATTTCGAAAATGCCAAGTTTGACTTGAACAGACGTTGCTGGATGCTTTCCACAGCTATTTTAAGAAGGAAACTCGATAGAAACCATTATCAAATAATTCAGTTCTCTTCGGAATTTACTTTCACCAAATACAAATAATTTGCATTTACTTTTACTTTAAAGATTTTCCTGTAACTCAAAACAATTGTGTAGAAACGCTGATTGAAACCTTGGCTGGGAGGTATCAATCACATCATCCGATGTATTACTATTAATCTTGCACTCTATCTCGGTTGTGTCAGACTATAAACAAGAGGTAATATATGCTGTATACATTCTCAAAAAGTGGATCATTTATCGTAACACGTGCCACATGGCAATCGGTTTACGATTGTTATGCATCAAATCTTTCCAGTGCTGTGAACCCGTTCCTGTCTCATGTAGTCTAATAGCACAACCAGGTTCATGCTGCCTTTTTTCCTTGGAAGTTACGAACAGTTCAACTCCAGTGTCCTGAATTAGAGAAAAAGGGAGTTCGAATATGAACGCCTCGTTCCAGATTGGATTCACAGGATCCGCGGCCCGAATGGCACTGGTTTTGCACTTCTTTATGCGCTTATCATTTATTGTCAAGTAGAGCTACAAATTAAAGAAAAATCAAAACAGTAAAAATTTTGTTTTTTTAAACACAAACATTACCTTAACGAACGGCTCGTGCACGTTTAAATTTTTTGCCTTCATTACGACAATCGTCAGTCGTTCAGCTTGTGGTAAGTAACTCAAAGAAATCAGCAACTCTGGAGCATCCACGGTGCATCGTTTAGCAGCAATCATATCACCCCATATTTCACATCCAGACAAATCCAATTTGTTGAGTAGAAATCGAATTTCTCCGATCACTTCGTCACGCGAAAAACGGTCGTAGTCCAAAAGCTGCAGCAAAAACACAAACATTACTTAGGGGCCGTTCATATACTACGTGGACAGAAATACCTTGGTTTTTGACCCCCTCCTCTCCCCTCTGTACCCTTACCCCCTACACTTGATGTCCATGTAGACTTTTCCTATTCTTTTTTACGGTAGTTTCTTAAAAATAAATTGAATTCTTGAAAAGTGTGGATTTTTCCTATGCATCGGACTACTTTGATGTTGAATGTTTTTCTAAAAATATATATTTCTTTTCTTTGTCCACAAAATTTTAGCGTTTTTTTTTTAATTTTGTAAAAATATCTCATTTCCTTTCTCTTCTCCTTTCTCTTTTCCCTGAGCCGATGGCGATCACTGTCAAGGATCAATCGAAGATTAGAAATGGAATCAGCGTATTGTATTTAGCGTCATGAGCCGAGTAGTTATCCTGCAATTGACAGACTTTGCAATAACTGTTTCCTTCAGTAGTCAGAAATATGCGAAATAGGGCTTCCGCTAGAGTCGAGTTGCGTTCGTCTTAAAATGTAGTTAGACTATAAATTGTTAGCTCGCACGTTAGTACAACGTGAATGCGGTTTAGTTAGTACGTTATTACGTTTATATTATTTCGTCTATACACGTTACAATACAGTCTAAGTTCGCTCGCTAACCGTCCTCCGTGTATACTTTTACTGTTTATTGGAGTCTGCTAGAATCCGCTCCAATAAACAGTAAAAGTATAAACCAGAAAGTCCCAGATTTTCAATAAACAGATATAGAATCCTCACCGACAAACCATACAGATGCTTTGATGTGCGAAAACATTTTGGTCCTTCGAGCCGGATCGTCGGTGTGGGATTTGGAAATATATCAGTTCGGTGCGGTCGCGACACGAAACGAATCTAAATCGGTCGGTACAAAAGTGATAAATCGGCCTTCATTGCCATTCGCATTAGGTTGGCTAAAAGAAGCCAGTGTTGGTGACGACGTGCGACACTCTAAACTCCTCTGTGTGTGAAAATCTGTCGCGGTGTGTTAGTGATCAGAAAAGCGGCGAAAAAACCGTACCGTACACAGAAAATACAGATTAGTGAAAAGTGACTCGAAATTGCAACCGTGAAAACTGCTTTAAAAACAGTATGGCGCAGCCGCCATTACATTCCAATCCTCGGTCAAAGTTAAATGGTGTTCGGCTAATGCAATTAGCCGGAACTGAATCGAACTGACAAATATTGCAAAAAAATTCAGCAGCTTGTGAACCGCCACAGAAAATTGTGCCCACCTTTCTATCTAAATCAATCGTCTTGGTCACATACACAGAATCCATCTCCTACGTACATTAAAACCACAGTCTATTGGCGATTTGCGGCAAAACCAAAATTAGTCATGCGACACCTATGATTCAGCTCATGAACTGGCAAAGTGATACAATTTGCTTTTTTTCACCCGTAAGTGAGTCGTAGCTTACAACAAAATCTTCATTATCTTCTCGGAAAAAGCTAACCACTGCCAAAATATGAATGAAACGAGTAAGAAATTTAGTTTTATTTGCAATTATTCTGAAAGTACAGCCATTTGCAACTATTTGACTCATACATTTCTTCGAAATGTAATCGGGGTATTATTGTGGGTATAAAAAATCGTTCCATAAATAAAGTTCCAACTCGAAACCGAGACCCAATCAGCACCAATGTCAAACTCCTTTATATTTTGAACTACGTAGGAGATTCAGTGAAGACTATCGGAGAGAAGGATCGGCTGTGCATGATACAAAGCTGACACTTTCCTATTAGCCGGATATATTCTTTCCTCGCGTGATCTGGAGAGTTTCATGAATTTACACCATCTCATGAAGGTTTAGCTTAACTTAGGACGAACGGGAAATGCTGTTGCGGCGGCTACGGTGCTCAACAAATTACATTTCGAAACAGCGCGCATATAGCTCTGCGAATAATATTAGAAACCACTATGTTTTACACTCTTTTCGCAAGATGTTTACTCATCATCTGATAAAATGATGATTTTCCTCCATTTTCATAAACAATTATCAACAAATTGATCGGTAATTTGGTGTTTAAAAGTCATTTTTTACCAATGTTTACAGAAAATATATGCACTATGACAGAACAAAATAAAATCAGCAACACTTTCCTTCCAGCGCTATCTGCGAGCGGTTTCAACGTAGAATCGCCAATAGAGAACAGTTGCGCAAAGAGTGAAGTCAAAAAAAGCCTACCTATCGAGCACAATTGGAATCCATCTCTGATACCTCTACAGCAAAGTTGGATTCTAACTTTGCTCGATAGGTAGACTATTTTCGGCTTCACTTTCTGCACGCTCTTTGCGTACCTTTATACTAGGGACTTTAATTAAAACGTAAGTTCGGCGAGCGAACGTCGGTACTGTCAAACGTTTTCTTTTCTGCACCAGACAACCAAAATTCTGCCATCTTGATAAGACAGCGTGTGTGTTCGGACGTACGTTTTTACAAAATCGTGATGTCGTCGTCGGGCTACAGCATTCTTGTTCGCAATATTCTCAACGACGAGTCACTGATACTCGGTGGATTGCTTCGAGCTGCTCAAAATTGCGTCATTCTGGGGCAAGTTTCGGTGGCAGAGTTATGTTGGCTACAAGGCTCGCAGCGGTTGCTACAGGAGATGAGAGGTCGGCTGCTGGAATCGTGTGCTGATCAACTATGTGACGTTACGGCACGGCCGATGCGATTTGGGCAGTTGCGGAGGCAGTTGTTTTCTTTTCCTTAAAAATCGCCCGCATCGAAGCAGCTGCGGCACCGTCAAATCAGCTTTCGCGGACCATTGGAAGGGGAAGTACAACTTCCAACTCTGGAAGTGTATCGCCCGTACAGTCTTCTACCGAAGCCATTTTACAATTTGGCATCAAGCAGTTTTCAGCCCAAACTTGCGGCACCGTCAAATCAGCCAAGTGTAGAAATTGTACCAGCAGCTCCAGAAGGTAAACAGAATCAGTCAGTTTCTGCAAGCTCAGTAGTATCTGACACAACGCAGAAAAAACAATTGTCGGTGAATCCAGTGAAGCCGCCAATATGTCACCTGTGTGGGGACATGCACTGTCTCCACCGTTGTGAGATCTCTCAGCAACAGTCCCCGAAACAGCGACTGGAGTTTGTGAAGCAGAAGATGCTCTATTTCAACTGCTTAAGTGGACGATACTCTACGGTAAACTGCGAACGTCCTCCACGATGTCTCTACTGTGTTAAGGCTCCCCAAAGCAAGCCATCAAGCCGCAGCAGTAACTAGCAGCAGAAGTTGCTGAATTTTTGTTGTAATTGGAGGTAAACCTAGATAGTGCATCTTATGGATTATTGAGCACAAAGATTGCACTTGAAATGTAAAATGCGCATCGTGTTTGTTCATCATTCTTAAACCTGTACTGCAAATTGCTTTGAATCTTTCCTTGTTGTCATTACCGATGCACTGATGTCTGATAGTGCAACATAAGTGAAGTCTTCACTTTCTGCTCTTGTTGAGTTTTGGTCCTGGATCACCATCAGTGGTGTTTGAACATTTCTGCTACGCAAATTTCTACTATCGAGTGCAGTCTGACAGTCAGAATCTGTTAGCTATAATCATACACAACACTGCGCCAGTGTTCGGAAATCCTGCTGATTGCTTCGTAAGCATAGTGTTAGCAAGATGCGCATCTCAATAATGGTGCATCTCAGTACCGGTTCATCTCAGTAACAGTAACAGATACTGTTGGAAAAACTTGTGTAGGGTAGCGACCCTTTATTAACGGCAACGAATTTCGGTCGCCGGTTCGTTGCTGCTTCATGACATCAAGCCTGCTCACAATAAGTCAGGCGCTCCTACGGCATTAGGGGTTACATCAAAGCCCATTCAGACGAATGGCAATGACATTACTGCGGTGCGCGCCAGTAAGACATTCAGGCTTATTCACATAACAAGTGCAATCTTTCCCGGACGTTCGCGGGAAAGATTGCTCGGCTGTCTGTCCATCTCAGGGAGACAATATTTAGCAGCTTTGTTGAAGATTGCTTGGAGATTACCAGACAGTTTTTTTTAACTTTGAATAACATGTGCGATAAATAGGAGCAACACATAAGTTTATATTAGATTTCCTTTTTATTACAAAATTTTACCAATTTGCTGTCTTCTTCAGTCCGTACACCCTAAACTATATGTCTGAGGATGGTGGAAGTATAAGATGACAATGGAACTTTTTTATTGATTATGTTGTTTCCATTGCCATTGTTTCTTACAATCTCACACACTAACTTAAAAATACTTGTGAGTCAAGCAAATGCAACCGAATAAGTTCATATTTTGCATAAGGCTTATGGAGTCAATCACTTTTTGGTTTAGCGGTGTTCCGAAAAAGTCATTTTTTGAGCCGGTCTTGCAGGTATTGTCTCGGCATTAGGACATAGCAAAAACAAATGTTGGTTGATAAAACGGGGAAGTTGATAAAATCGGGATATTTTTTTAACTTCCTTTGTCCATCCTTACATAATTACATGTAAGTAAGCTGAGAATAATCTTAGATTATTAGCTTGCAGAAAAATTAAACCAAATGCCCTATCAGTGCAAAAAATCGTGTTTAACCGAACCGTCCGATAGTTGTCTAATCCAACTTCCAATCATAGGATCAATCTGATATTTTCCAGATAGACTCATTATGAATGACAATGTATTCAGTCAACGCAATTTAACGGTTAATCTCGTTAAAAGCGCGACGACGAAATTATTATTTGATTAATTAGTCACAAAGCGTTGGTAGTTCATTGCCATTCTACGCCTATGTTCCAAAAATGACAACTAAAAAAAACGCAATCGAAGATGAAGATTAAATTAGCGATCTAGAGAGAAACGGTGGATCAAATAAAGCTGCGCAGTCTAAAATTACGTTCATATTCAACGTTTCTAGTGAAATTAGTCCACTTTTTCATTAGAAAAAATCAATTTACGGAAGATTTTACGAAAAATGTTCAGTGGAAAAATCTGATAGAAATCGAAAAATTCAGAGCATATTGGTCCTGCCACCATCCATACCAATGATATTATCTATTAATTTTGTTTACAAAAGTGTGCGCTTTCTTGTTAAGCGGGCGACTTCAAGTTTTACTAAAATCGGAAATGGATGAGGGCGCCATGTTTAAGTTTTTGGAATCGACGACAGTGATGAATAGTTTTACAGGATAGATCTCACTATTGTAGTTAATAATATCGTACCCATGCTTTAATTAATGAAACTTTCCCTTTCAACAAACTTAATATTTACTTTATTGGTTATTTTAACAGTGCTGTATGCGTAGAATTTCAACAACGGGACAAACAGGTTTGATATTTTTTAGGATTTTCCGTCATCCAACAATATTCCGTATCGGATATCAAAGAGTTTGGAACCGCCACACGTATTTTTATGAAGATGGGCGGTTTGAGCCTGGGTCTTTGGCTTTCGACTGACATGACCCATTCTCGACTCGATTGACATGACCATCGCTTCAGACGTTTGTTACTGATAAAAGACCATCAATAAATCATGTATTAAGGGGGAGGGTGTATAGCAAATTGTAACATATGGGATCAGGAGAATAAGCTAGAAGGTGACACAGCATATTTTTACTGAAGACTATATAGTCTACAGCCCTGCAATGAGTCGATAGTGTTGATGAATTAAAATTCATTCGCGAATTATATTACACGCTCAAGATTTTTGCCTTTCTCATATAGAAAGGTTATGCAATCACTCTGAAAAACGTCAACCTAATCCCGGCCCGGAGGGCCGAATGTCATATCCCATTCGACTCAGTTCGTCGAGATCGGAAAAAGTCTGTATGTGTGTGTGTGTATGTATGTATGTGTGTGTATGTGTGTGTATGTGTGTGTATGTGTGTGTGTGTGTATGTATGTGCGTATGTGTCAAATAATGTCACTCATTTTTCTCAGAGATGGCTGGACCGATTTGCCCAAACTTAGTCTCAAATGAAAGGTGCAACCTTCCCATCGGCTGCTATTGAATTTTGGATCGATCGGAATTCTGGTTCCGGAATTACGGGTTTCAGAGTGCGGCCACACAGAAATTTCTCATATAAACTATAGGAAAAATTAAAAATAGAATTTTTATTTTTGATGCTAAATGTGTTCAAGGTGCATGAAACGTCGAGATTTGATGCAAACTGGAAAAAAAATTTGACGACGATTCACTTTTTTGGATTTTGGCACATTTTTGCCTTTCTCATATAGAAAGGTTATGCAATCACTCTGAAAAACGTCAACCTAATCCCGGCCAATTTTTTTTTTCGACTCGCATAAGGTTTCTGGATTTTAACAGGGGCGTAGTTGATGGTTTACGGAGAGGGGTTACACCCCCACCCCCTTCTACTGTTCACTCCCCTCCTTTAAAAATCTCCTTAAATCACCCCTCAGACCACCACCCCATCCAGCCCTCATACCCCTCCCTTTCAACCCCATCATCTTTAAACCACCACTATATCACAAAGCATACCAATTTAAACTGGGGAGTCGTTCGTTCATGGGACTTTCGTCCTCCTCACATACCCACCCCCGCATGACAAAATGAGTTAGCAAGCAGATAACATTGATCTAATGCTGATTAGGCTAATGGAGTATGATATTTTTTTGTTTCAAGTGTTTCACCGTCGACACGTAGCTCATCAAGTTCGTGGCTGGCATGCCATTGTGTATAAGTGCAAAGTGTACTAAGAATGTAATGGACATTTCCACAAGTATGTTGAACATAAAAAGCCTCCGTGCCATAGTTTAGAGAAATGAGAAAGGCACAATTGCACCGCTAGGTGGATTAAAACAGGTTTTTTAAAGGTCACCTTGGTCGTGTCCTATACAAATCCCTTTAATTATACTGATATTTAGAATCTGTAAATTCTGGGTTGCGTTGGTGTTCAAATCGATTATGTGGAATAAAACATTTAGCCACACAGTATTGGAATCAATAGTGAAATCGACACCCTGAAGATTAAAAGAATCAAGAGATTCTGTAACTTGTAATGATCCGGATAAGTAGTGAAGAGAGCAGATTGAAAGAGTTAGTGGCACTAGGGGCAGATCACTCTAGAAATGTATAACAAATTTGCATCAAGTTAGAAAAAAATGCATCTAATTTCCATTTTCGCATCAACTTTGCACTCCCTCGCAGAAACAAACGTCCTACGCTAATTCGCTTTGTTCGACGTTTTGTTAAATGTAGGGCTGATTTTTTGACAACGCAAAATACATTGTACGCAACGCAAAATACATTACAAATTTCTATTTTGATGGAAAGAAATGCATTTAATTAAGCTGATTTTTAAAAATGCATCGCAAGTGATCTGCCCCTAGTAGTGGCATCATTTTTGTTTGGATCATATCATAAAGGGCATTAAAATGGTCGTTCTATCATCACATCACCCATGTGTGCGGTTGCGTCAATAAACTTACCTGTATGACAAAATTGCTCTTCACCAAATTTTTCGACCTCAACGGAAGAGAGACACTTTGATCAAAGTACGGATGAGTTTCAGTTCGATGAATGGCAATTTGTAGTGCCCGATTTGTGTCGTCAGTGTTAATAAACATTCTCACATACGGATCTCGAAAATCATTTTCCGATAGCGGCATCAATTCTTGGGCTATAAACAATAACCTTAATCGAAGGTATTTAATGAAATTGTTATAACACTCCTACCTTCAACCAGGTGCACCAACAATTCTTCCCTGTCTACAGCATACTTCAGCTTGAAATGGAATCTTCCCAGCACAGTGTTTATGTCATGTGCAGCCATAATCACTGGAACTTGTCTCCGCTGTGATCGATTGCTGTCCGATTTTATCGAACTAATTGGACTATCTGAGGCGATCAAGTATCCCGGTCGGGGCATGCTCGCATTGTAGGCAGTACTTTGTCTTTTCTTTAGAGATCCCGTTAGCCTCGGTTTACCTCCAGAGGCTAAATTTTTTCCTCCTTCATAATACGAAGGGGGATGACCTTCCAAACTGTACGTGCTCATGCGGTTGGGCGATCGAGATTTCTGTCGATTATTGTTACTAACACTATCATGGCAAACATAAATATGCCCTTATTGGAACATACCTGTATTACAAAGTTATCAGAAACCGTCGAGCGAGTTTCTGCATTGGAATTTGATGACAATTCATAAGACAATTTTCGGCGAGTCTGAAAAACGACATGAGTAAACAAAAGGGTAAAAATTGGAACCAAATGCTTCTACGTACCGACGCTTGAGAATGCACACTTTCCAAACTATTGTCCCTTGAAGCAGATGTTGCTTTCTTCTGGTGGCCAGAGCATGACTGTATCTGATCGAGTATCGTTTGTAAAGAACTTGAGCGCACATCTATCAGTGAGCTTTTTCTTTCGATGATTACCCCAACTGGTGGAATATTGGAAACTGGTTGCACAGGATGGGAACCTCTGATAGCGCTGCACTCTTGCTGCAAATACACCGTGTTTATTGTCGAACAAACAATCAAACTAACTATATGTACTCGTAATTTAATTCTTCTCGCTGCCTTCCGTTCTTCCAACCGATCTAGCTCAGCCCATTCTTTTCCCTTGCGTCTAACAACATAATAACGATACACTACTATCGTAACGGCAACTAACAGAGCCAGTCCAGCTCCGGCGGCCGCGCCCAGAACAGCAGAACTTACAAATGCCATTTGTTTTATTCAGCTGAAAACCAAAATCCTGTTTTAATTACCCTAGCAATACAATTGTCTCTCATTTATGGATACTTTCATTCCACAGCTGGCTTTGAGCAATATACAATATGTGAAAAAAGTTTATCCATCCGCGTCACAAAATCAGTATTTGTTTAATATTCATGACAAAATCGTTATAAGGCTCGTTTTTATGCGCATTAGGGTGGGGCATTGTTATATGCAAAAACGTAATTGGTTCCATTTGGGGCCCAAATAACTGTGCAAAATTTGGGGTCGATTGGTTTTGACCCGACGTAGCGCATTGCGTTTTTTTAATCTAAAGATTTATTTGAAACGGCTCAATGCGTTAGCACAACTGAGCCGTGCGTCTTTCAATTTTTTACAATAAGTAAAAATAAAAAAATAAAATGCTAAGAAAGTCGGTCTTCCAGATCTTGTTGACGCAGCTTGCTGCTGCGTGTTGAGATCCTTTTCCTTGGCGGTGAAGCCGCTTGGGGGTCATTCAGTCTGCCTTCTCTCGCGTTCTCGTTCCCGTCCATGTCATCATCGGTACTGCTTTCTTGCTGTTCATGATCAGAGGTTCTTATTTGTTTCTTGTTCTTACGGATCGCTGTTGTAAATCCGTCTTCATCGGTATTTTCTTCTTTATTGGCGATGCTAGTCGTTGGTTTGGGAGCGGTTGTCGTGGTCGTTGTACCTGCATTATTGGTTAATTGGATCGTTGTTTTTGGTTTATCTGAAGGTGTCGGTGGCTGCTTGTTCAGGAATCAGGAATCAGTAGCGTCTGGCTCAAATGGCACGTTTCCCATGTTGATCGGAGATTTGTGCCTTGCCAAGAATCGTCTTTTCATCATTTTCCTGATGGGAAGGATTGGGGAAGTGGTAAGGTTAGGGGTAAGGAAAACAACGACACAGAACAATTAAAACAGAGCATTCTGCACACCCGGAGTGATGCTGAACGATCTGCAGGTGCTATAACAGCAGGAATAAAACTTCCAACCCCCGGAGGGATTTAGAACCTCTACTCAAACAGTGAGCGGATATATCAACACCCCCGAGGGGATATTGAGATAACAGAACGACAACACCCCCAAAGAGACATTGTCATTCAAATACGGCTGAAAAACTATAGCTCTTTACCACACTGGGTTAGGAACAAAGGCATATCCTTAAATTTCAGCTCTCTGTACATAGGTTCATCTATGTATGGAGAATCAAAAAACCGGATGCGCAATTGCATTAATACAGGGCAATTGCATATCAAATGATATGATGTTCCGTAATCGGATTCACAAAGATCACATGAATAATACTCAGCGCGCTGAATAGTAGCCATGTGATAATTGAGTTTGCAATGTCCAGTCAGTGCCCTGACCAGAATACTGCAGTTTTGCTTGGAAAAATGCAACAAATTTCTTGACATTTTCGGACTCACATCCGGCAGAAAAGCCTTTGTTTGAACGCAAGTTTGCAAGCTACGCCAATGGTTGGCATGTTCGAATGCAGCCCAAGAGCGAATCTTGTGCTTTATCCAACTTATTGAACTGGTTCTGGACCAACGAAATCAGTCGCAGTGCCAGCTCTAGCCAATTCGCCCGCCCATTCATTTCCAGTAATACCGGAATGGCCGGGTACCCATAGAAGGTAGATAGCATTTGAAATGCTAAGTTCTTCGATTTGAGTTCGACATGCGATTACTAATTTCGATCTCGAATCTGCCGAACTAAGTGCTTTCAGGGCAGCCTGACTGTCAGAGCAAAAATAGATTCTTTTACCGCAAATTCCCTGTTGAAGTGCGGATTGTACGCCACACAGTATCGCAAAGATTTCTGCTTGGAGTACGGTACAGTATCTACCAAGCGAATGAGATTGGTTTAATCTCTTCTCATGACAATAGACACCAGCACCGGCTCGGCCCTCCAACAAAGAACCGTTCGTGTAAAAAACTACGTATTCTTCAAGTTGTCGCTCCATCCAGCCAGACAGCCATTCCTCACGAAGAGGAATTCTCACATTGAAAGTTTTAGAAGGAAAACTACATGTGAGTGTAAGGTCACTGGGAGCAAATGTATATTCATCCCAAGTAACCATTTGGGGCCACAGTCTTGTGTGGCTAGTTACACGATCTATTGGGTTACTGTTCCAGAGCGCAGTAACCTTAAGACGGTATGCACAAGAAAGTGCTTCTTGTTTCAGAACCACATGTAGTGGTTTTATGTTCAAGAGTGCCTGGAGAGCAGCAGTAGGTGTTGTCGAGAACGCACCAGTCATCGCCATCAAGACCATCCTCTGAAGATGGTTTAACTTTGATTGGATTGTCATGACTTCTCCCTTCTGCCACCAAACAAGGCACCCGTATGCCAGTATTGGTCTAACAATTGTTGTGTAGATCCACTGAATGTACTTGGGTTTGAATCCCCAAGATTTGCCGAAAGCCCGTCTACATTGGCCAAAGGCCATGTAAGCTTTCTTGATCCTGAAATCGATGTGAGCTGTCCAATTAAGTTTTGAGTCGAGAATTACCCCAACGTACTTAACTTGATCTTCGACAATAATTTCAGAGTCAGAAACTGCAATGGACGAGCTCCGGTTGTAATCCTTCGTTGCGTGAAAAGCACCATTGAGGTTTTATTTGGATTAACTGATAGTCCAACATGAAGACACCACCGCTCAACAACACATAAGGCTTGTTGCATCAAATCAAAAAGTGTGTTAATGCAAATACCGGTGATCATTATATGATAATCATCGGCGAAACCATACGTCGGAAACCCAAGCTCATTTAGTTTTCTCAACAAGCTATCGGCGACAAGGTTCCATAGAAGTGGTGACAGCAAACCACCTTGAGGACATCCGCAGACACTCAGTTTCCTCATCTCTACTTGTCTTAACGATGAGCACAGATGTCGGTTGCTAAGCATTGCGTGTATCCAGTTCGTGATATATGAAGGTACTCCATGATCTCGTGCTGCTTCCAAAATGAATTCGAAAGACACGTTGTCAAAAGCACCTTCAATATCGAGAAAAACTCCTAAACTTGATTGTTTTTGTGAAAAAGCTTTTTCAATGTTGTAGACAACATTGTGTAACAGGGTGGTAGTAGACTTCCCCCGCTGATATGCATGTTGCATTGCATGCAGCGGGTGCTCGCCCAAGCTACCATCCCGAATGAAGTGGTTGATTAAACGTTCCACTGATTTGAGAAGGAAGGAGGTCAGACTGATCGGTCTAAAGCTCTTTGCCTCCTCATAAGTGACTCATTTGCGAATGAATTTGACAGTTATTTCCATAACTGACATACTTCAAACCCGCCGGATGCCACGCGGCCTCTAGGCTGGTTTTGTCCGGAGAAAGATAATAGAGTTATCAACCTCCTAGTGGACCACAGCCAGTTACTGGGGAGTTCGCCCGGCTCCTCCCAGGCTCCGTTCGCCATTGAGAATATTTTAAACCCCCTCAACAATTTTACCCATAGCACGGGTCGCATGACACTATGGAATTGGGGTTCCCTGTTTGGTGTTACCAACGGAACAGGTAGTTCGTAGTGTAATTCTTAGCCGGTTGAAACAACCACTACCGACACTACACGGCTTATCTAGGCTGTCCGCAGAAAGAAGCTGACATTTATGGACAGCTCCCATAGATGGCCGAACAGCCATTAATCTTGTTGGCTGTAGTAGACGACTTTTGACTACACCCAAAACAGACCCTGTAAGAATCGCTTACATTAATGCAATAAACACGAGCGAAAATTGCTAGCGTTCTAATAATGTGCAAAAATTGCAAGAAGTTTCCTTGCATGCAATACAAGAAACAGAATAAACGAATTTTGTGTATGTATTAACGATATATGTGTATTGGTGACCAATATGCGTTAGACAAAAAAGACAGCTTGCGTTAAAAGTCGAGCCCGCACGGGTAGATCACGAACCGCCGCTTTATCTAGCCGACCATCCTATCAGATAGTTATGAGTGGATAAAAGTCATATATAAACACTTGATGATTTTATGATTAATGAAAAAATAGTGGACGCGTACGCCCTAAACTCACGCTCTTCCGCATCTTTGCACTGACTATTAGTACTGGTCTATTCTTACACAAAAGAGGAGAGCGCTAAAACTCGAACAATCAGCACATTCGTAATTTGATGCTATCTCGTGTGTCCGCAAAACTGCGTTTGATGATGTTGGTAAGAAATGAATAAAAAGTAGACGAAAAATAAAGGCTCGCCATGCGTTGCTATAACACCCAGCATAGGCACGTGAATGTGGTGATAATCCTTTGACAGTGTGTGAAAAAATTGCAAGCGGTTTTAACTGCAAAATTGCAAGCGATGTTAACATTATTAGCAAGAAATTATTGCTTGCAATTATTGCAAGAGATTTTTGTTTTGGGTGTAATTGCTTCGGCGCATGTTTTTCCGTAGTGGGCTGTATGGTTACAGAATTGGCATGTTGGGGTCTGCCCGGGATATGTGATTAGCGTTGTTTGCTTATAGGTCACGTCTTCCTTCGGTGATTTGAATTCGATAGTCATGTAAGAAGGTATTGGATCAGTCATTCGCATCCTCACAATACGAACGTCGTTGGGAATGCCGGTGAAAAAATTTCTCCAGGTGTCATTCGTAATAGATTCTACTTCTCCATATTGCGACATAATTTGTTTGGTGTAATCTTTCTTAGTGCGCGAGGTCAAATCATGGATACACACGTCCACCATGTCGTTTTCCAGAAGCACCGGGATCTTGATTCTGGTGCTATTAAACTCGACTTCGTGTTGCATGCTGTTCTTTTCAATGAAGTTTTCTGCCTGTGCTAAACTTCTAAACGTGATCAAAACACAGTTTTTAATGTGATGTAACTTTAACTAATTGCTCCATTTCCTGAACTGTGGGTCTAACACGAGTTTTATTAAAGTTGATCGAAATCGTGTTATCTCGTAGCACGGGCAATTTTGTTTCATTTGGCAAACTCATTTCACTCCGCAGCCGGGGAAACTATAAAAAACTATATTGTTTGTGCACTGATATGATATGGACTGCTTGTGCGATAGGCATCGATCGGCTTGTAGGTAGAATTGACTGTTTCACGACGATTTTTAGCTTCTGCTCAGGGCGAGATGTGAATACAAACTGAGCGCATTGCGTTTGAAATTTGTATGAGATTTGTATGAGAATTAGTATGGGAAAACTTACTTTTTTTGCATTTTCAATTCTACAGACTATATTTCTTCTTGCAATATGCCAAAAATCAGACAGACGTGTAGCCCAGGATATCAGGAATCAGAATATATTGGCTCAAATGGCACGTTCCCCGTACATAGTCGGGGATTTGTGCCCAGGATATGCTGAATAACTTTGCCGAAGGATGTATGGTGTTAGAATGCCTCTAAAACAAGTTAGAGCTTATTAGTCATGGGTGCGTTTTGACTTCGTCTCATCAGAAACCGACACCTTTTCGTCGGAATAGAATAGCGCCGGCTTGACGCTAAATCCCCAAAACTAAAACACACTTTGTGTTTCAATCGAACGACTGGTCAAACGTGTATGGGTTTTTATATAGAAAAGTGTATCAAAACCAAGGAAAATTAGTAGTATTTTTTCTTGGTTTTGATATTCTTTTCTATATAAAAATCCAGCTAACAAATATTCTATTGCGATTAGATCTATGTTCACTTGTTAAAACATGTTAAGATATGTCTAAGGAACAAGCTTTAATGATATGTGAACATGTAGGTCCTATTAAATCAGAGTGGAAGTGATCTTCCTATAGAAATATAGCAAAAACACGAGTCTATCACGGGAACGAAGAACAGCTTGCAAACAGCCAACTAATTGCGGTCGGAGAGTTTGAAGCGCCTGTTGGTGAGAGGGTAGAGGCACTTCACCATAAGAGAACACTTGGTAACTGTTTTCTCGATGTGCTGGCGAAATAGCAGCTTGGAGTCCATCAGCATACCACGGCATATTGCTTCGGTAGTCCAGTCAATTTGCGACTCAAATGGACAAGCGGCCTTATATCTATAATCTCGTGGTATTTGACTGTAACAACAAATGCTCCCTAGTTCTGCCCGGAGTCAGGGAGGTCCGCAAGTTTGAGGATATCTGTTCAATTTTGCGGGGTTTTTCAATAGTGTTCTTCTAAAATACATAAACCACTTAGAAATAGAACATAATTTCAGTTAATTCCGAATTGTTTTGTAGTAAAAAGATGAAAATCCATCCATATATAACAGAGATATTTACGTTCAAAATAGTGACGCAAAAACATGATATAATTATATTTTAGAATGACACCCAGCCCCAGAGAGTGCAGTGAGACATTTTCAACGTCAAAATTTTGACCCGTCAAGTGGATATAATCCCTTAACGAAATTATTATTCTATTAAAAAATTCTGCGCCGAAAATATTATTATTTGTGGTATTATAGATTAAAGGTTAAGCTTAAGATGTCAGTCTTACCCGTAATTCCCCTATGTACCTACAAACGAAAGCACCTTCAGAGTTATTCTCCATCATGTTATTATCTATTACCAAAGTAGTGTGCCATAAAATGGGGTATCTTTGATCACCGGGGTAAGTTTGATCAAATGAGACTTTTTTCAGTAACGTACGATAAGTTGATTCCCTGTAACAAAACCATCGAAATAAAATACAAACCATATTCTAAACATGTTCAGCATCTACCGGAAACGATTATTTCGTCATTTGATGTACCTTTTATGAACACAAATTCAAATTGAAAATGATACAACTTTCACGCATCGTTTCAATATGTTCAAACAATTCCTTGTACATTGAAAAAATCAACCAACTTCAACTGAACTGATCATTTTTTCAGGACCGTTAATATTTTTGTCCAATAATTTATTTAAAAAATCAGATATTTTTATTGTTAAATTTTTAATTCGATTATTTTCCTGAAAAAAGTTCGATAAAAGTCGGCCGTATCCTTTCAGGAAATTTTGCTTTCTTACGAGACGACACAATATCAGGCCATAAAATCGCCTGCAGATATGCAATTTACACAAAATTTAGAGTGTTATTTCTTATTTCGACACACAAGTTACCCCGAAAACATTGAATGAAAATTTACAACAAATTTATTTTATTTTTATAGTGAAACGAAATTAGTTACCAAACAATTTGGACGTTTTCAATCTATGGGTACCAGTACTTGTTTTAAAAATGCAAACAGTTACGTCTACCTGATTTGAAGAAAGTTATTCGAAAAACTGTACAAAAATTGATCACTGTTTCCCCGTTTTACGGTGCTCGTTTTTTTGGAGTGATTGCAGACCACCCATGGTGATATTCAAGTTATTATTCAAGCGCTATTGGTCTACAATATGGAGCAGCAAAGTACTTAAATTTACGCAAATTGTTGTTTTTTTTCTTTTGTGAAAGCATCCCGAGCAGAAGAAAATAACTGCGGAATACTAAATTCAAATATTCCATACTAACGACGGAATACCACATTATGTTGTTAATAAGCTCTACATAAGAGGTAAAATACCAAAAATAACAACACAGACATGTACTACGTATAACTAGTTGATAACAAAATGAGTTATCATAATACCTGAATAATAATAAAATATTTTCAACCTTCCAATAACAAAATTCACTGTATTGAAGATATTCAATAAAGTATTGATTTGGTATTAGAAAAAATGACTGGAATAAATAAATAATACTAAAATAGTAGTGAAGTATTAGGCAAGTATTGAAAAATGTTTCTTTAATACCTGCTTAATACCTCTTCGAGATATAATAATCAATCAATACCAAGTTTTGGTATGATACCAGAAAACAGTATGCTCGGTTTATTGTCCAGTTATTTTCTCCTGGTCGGGGCACATCGCTTTAAATGTATAATGTCCATCATCATCATCAACTGATGGGGCACAAAAACAAAAGATTGGTTCGATAAGCTATTATTTCACTCAGAAGCACGCTGAAAGTTTATAAACAATCCTACTCCAATTCGTGAATTCGATGCTGACTGATTTGTACTTTTTCTCTGCCCTTCTAGCCTATCCTAGGCTAGCTGTGAGCTAGGTCACTAGGATGGTAGAAAAACCGCGTTATTAACACTGTCGCTTCCAGGTCTTCCTCTGCAGTATTTGCGTTTTCATCAGAGTATGAACCCCTATGTTTAACAAATAATGACGAGTAATAAGTAAACAGCTGTTTAAAGAGTAGTAATTGCTTAATCCAGCAACCGTGTTCAACGTAGCCTCATATAACCACTTATACTATACAGATACAATGACCGGTCAAATTAACGCATAAAGTCTGATTACTTCGCATTAAACTTCAAAAAATGTCACAAAATAATTTTCAACCACGAAGTTACACTAGATTACCAGAACGATGTCAAATGTGAAAATGCGCGGATGGCAAAAGATATTTGTTGCATCTCTATCTTCTAGAAACATACCGCTGGAAAACTCCTTGTCACCGCAACGTACTATTCTTACTGAAACACACTGCCAGACCTAAACATGGGAGAACCTTTAGGGTGTTCCGAGACTGTGTCGTCTTGTCACTCAGACAGAGCATAAGCATGAAGCCGAGGATACCACGAACAATGCCGAAACATACCGAAAACACAGATGACTGTAAATTTTACCGCCGCGACCCCGAGTACGCGAATAGATCATCCGAACAGGGGTTGGGTTTGAGGTGAAAATAATGAATGAAATTATCCTGAACTCGGGAAGTTGTCATTTTTTCTAACGAACAGGAAGATTCGCGGGAAAAGTATAGGTGGGTAACGTCTGTGTCCATAGTGTGGTGATATTTTTCCAGGTTTGAAGTAAAATACTTTTTTTTATTCAATTAGTTTATTTGATAAGGCACGTTTGCGTTAGCTTAAAGGTGCCAATTTTGTTTTGTTTTGCACTTAAAATTTCTTAAAACTGAAGGGATTAGAGTAAGGTGGGGCAAAAGTGCGCACCTAACAGTTTTCGTAAAATAGCTATTGGTAGAAAAGCACTAGAAAATCGGCATGATTACAAATTAATACTCTCATCACACATCTTCAAAACGTAATACTAGATATCTCTTGGTTTTGCTTGTAATCCGAGAAATAATTATTTTCTTATGAATACTCAAATGCGCACTTTTGCCCCATGGTCGGGGCGAGAGTGCGCATAGCATGGGGCAAAAGTGCGTACTGATTAAATAGCCGATTTATTACCGTTCATAAATTAAACTAATCAATTTTAGGATATCCATCCCCTCTTACTCTTCCTTCATAACTAAAAAGTACTTCTCCCTCTACCTCGGTTGATGCTGTTCAGTTTTCCATTATGTTGAAAAAACTTGGATGTTTTATCTTTTAGACAATGTCGTTCATGATCAAACTGTCACCCCTCGTAACATCATTATTTGTCATAGTTGGGTGGATCACTACAAGAATTCTTGCGAATATGCTATTTATATTGGAAATACATCTTATTTACATATCCACAGTTTTTTGTTTCTTTTTTAATTACTCTGAGCTTTCGGCACTCTGTATTTTCCCTTGGAACCAGTTATAATGATGCTTTTGTTCCTAAACCACTCATAAAAGTCGTAATTTGACCGGTGAGCTTGCAGTTATTGAAGATGCTGGTCCCGTCTCTTAATGATATACTAAATCCATACAGAGTTGCCAGGTTCTAGCGCTTGTGTGCTTCTAAACGTTCTATGCGCACTTTTGCCCCACCTTACTCTACATATATTGATATTTTTTTGTAATGACGCTAAAATTTTATAGCTATTGGCCTGACCGCAATTTGTTAGAAAAAAAAATCAAGATAGCCATATCAACGAGCGCCGGACTGAAAAAGTTTCCTTTCAACCTAACAAAAACACATGTAAAATTTGAAACCGATCCAAGAAAAATCAATGGACCCGACAATGAATTGAAGTGAACCAAAAGCGATTTCATTGAAATTTTGCATTTTTTCGCTTTTTGCCTTTCTCATTTAGAAAGGTTATGCAATCACTCTGAAAAACGTCAACCTAATCCCGGTCCGGAGGGCCGAGTGTCATATCCCATTCGATTCAGTTCGTCGAGATCGGAAAAAGTCTGTATGTGTGTGTGTGTATGTATGTGCGTATGTGTCAAATAATGTCACTCATTTTTCTCAGAGAGGGCTGGTCCGATTTGCCCAAACTTAGTCTCAAATGAAAGGTGCAACCTTCCCATCGGCTGCTATTGAATTTTGGATCGATCGGAATTCTGGTTCCGGAATTACGGGTTTCAGAGTGCGGCCACACAGAAATTTCTCATATAAACTATAGGAAAAATTAAAAATAGAATTTTTATTTTTGATGCTAAATGTGTTCAAGGTGCATGAAACGTCGAGATTTGATGCAAACTCGAAAAAAATTTGACGACGATTCACTTTTTTGGATTTTGGCACATTTTTGCCTTTCTCATATAGAAAGGTTATGCAATCACTCTGAAAAACGTCAACCTAAACCCGGCCAAATTTTTTTTCGACTCGCATAAGGTTTCTGGATTTTAACAGGGGCGTAGTTGATGGTTTACGGAGAGGGGTTACGCCCCCCCCCCCCCTCTACTGTTCACTCCCCTCCTTTAAAAATCTCCTTAAATCACCCCTCAGACCACCACCCCATCCAGCCCTCATACCCCTACCTTTCAACCCCATCATCTTTAAACCACCACTATATCACAAAGCATACCAATTTAAGCTGGGGAGTCGTTCGTTCATGGGACTTTCGTCCTCCTCACATACCCACCCCCGCATGACAAAATGAGTTAGCAAGCAGATAACATTGATCTAATGCTGATTAGGCTAATGGAATATGATATTTTTTTGTTTCAAGTGTTTCACCGTCGACACGTAGCTCATCAAGTTCATGGCTGACATGCCATTGTGTATAAGTGCAAAGTGCACTAAGAATGTAATGGACATTTCCACAATTATGTTGAACATAAAAAGCCTCCGTGCCATAGTTTAGAGAAATGAGAAAGGCACAATTGCACCGCTAGGTGGATTAAAACAGGTTTTTTCTTATATAAATTATTTTAAAGCCATCAAAATTAATATGAAATTGCATGTATACAAAATTTAAATTTCGCGCGGAGTCGATCATTCCTATCCAAGGGGGTGACATCCCTATGTTGATGTACAAACGTTGACAGTAGTCAACATATGGTGGGCCAAGCCGATTCTAGGCCCATTTCTCCAAGGAAAGGGAGATGTTGACATGAAAAACGGCCACCTAACACGAAATACGTAAAGCCGATGACGAACAAAGACAAATTAGTTTGATTTGTTATGTATCACATTAAATTGTGGGAGCCAAATTACCATCAAACAAGTTTTAGAAGTATTTTTCTATAATATGCGTTTTGTGAAACTATCCGCAAAAGAAAGCGCAGAAATTCTGCAGACTCCTTCTCTAGGACGAACCATGAGCCGAATTTGCGACGATAATGCTACTATTCTTGCAGAAAATTTCAAGCTGAAAGCATCTAATTCCCCAGGCGCTGAAGGCGTTCCCTCGATTTTGGTTAAAAAGAGCATCAGAGGGCTTTTTCAATCATTATGGGCTGTCCATCTGCACCATTCTTCGCATCCGTCGGCCCAAAAGGAAGCCTTCTCGGTTCAGTAATATTCCTCCTCAAGTTAAAAAACGTCAATATCAAATTAAGAGAACCCTGCCATTTACCATTTATTCGACTCGAGCATTCCAAAAGACTCTCACGTCAATGATCTTGGAGTCATCATGGATTCAGCACTTACTTTCAAATCACATACTTCATACATCGTGGATCAAGACAGGTTGGGTCATTTTCCGAATAACGAAAAACTTTAGTAACATACACTGTTTAAAATCACTCTATTTTACGCTGATTTGCTCAACTGCGAGTATTGTTCTGCTGTTTGGAATCCGTACTACCAGAACGCCGTTGACAGAATCGAGGCCGCCTAATGCCGGCTCATATGCTTTGCACTCCGACATATTCCTTGGCAAAACAGATTTGGGCTGCCGAGCTACGAAAACCGTTGTCAGATAATGCAGCTCAAAACTCTGGGCATCGGACGGACTGCTATCGAATCCCGCTCATCTCGGACTTAAAATTTTCCAGGGTGGGTTACCCTACAATCCTCGGATGTCGGGATCTTCATGCCCGCATTCGAGCTTTACGTAATAATTCTCTTCAGCGAGTTCCGTTCAGGAGAACTAACTATGGTCACCAGAACGCTATTACCTGACTCCAGCGTATTTTTAACAGTGTGGCGACGGCCTTTGACTTCAACCGGACGAAGAATTCGAAGCTAAAATATTATCTATTCTGAAATGTTATTAGTTATTAGTTTAAGCAAGCTGGAGCTACTGACATTATGATGCAAGATATGAGGAATATGTTTGCAGCAAATCAAATGGTGCTTGCCAGAGTATAAGCAGACAATTCGCACAGATCTGCTCGACCTTCATTCAGATATCATCTCTTTGATTTGCTACAAACAGTTTTCTCGCATATCGCACCTAAATATCAGTTTCAGCTCATCGGCCCGAATTGAAAATATGTACATCAAATGATTTTTTTTTCATATGTTTTTGTTTTGGTACAGAATCGAGTACACATTTTTCTATATAAAAGCACAGATAGAAAAAAATTTTCAACTCCCGGTACAGATTTAACTGTGGCAACACTGCTTAAACCGACTATTTGGTTGGTGGCTTCTCACTTCGCTACAGAAGATGACGATAGTTCAAAGATTAACCATTGTATGTCCAACAAAAAGAAACCATAGGGTACCATTTCTCATTTCAGAACGACATTATGATCTTTTGTATTTACATTTTAAAGATTCATCATAATAGCACAAAGTTGAAGTTTCCTATGGATTCTTCAAGTGGCTCGTAATCTCAACCACAAGCTTTCAAATCCAAAATTAGTGAGATTTGGGTAAGCTACAAAAGATCGAATCAAGTGATTCAGGCAGAAATTTTTCACACATTTTGCTTCGTGCGATTTTCTCTGATTTTTTTTAATATAGTCGATGCCTTCAATTTTCACAGATTGAAGCACACTCACAAACTATGCTATTATAAGCACATTGAGTAATCCAAAATCTTGAAAAAATTAGAAGATAAGCTCACACCAATAACAATACAAATTTGTTTCATTTTTTTATAAAGGTCAACAATATAATGAAAAATGACCCCTACCCTCCCCTACATTGTCCACGTGGTATATGGAAATAATATCCCAGTATTAAAAAACATACCTCCGAAAAACTGAATTACCAGGAACCAGATGCATTTTTACAGACTCTAACACAAACACTAACACGAACTGTCCAGATCGGGTTAAAATGCCATAGTTATGAGTATTTCGGTATTGGGGATACCCGGGACCCCTGTCGGCCTGTCACGGGACAAAATAAATCCAAAAGCCATTCCCCAAGCCCCCGATTACTGTATCATTAGTTTTATTGCACCAAAATCTATGCTTGGTGATATTCTAAGCTGTCACTAAGTAGCAATTTCCATCTTGGGAAAGAGTACTGGAATTTCATAGATTAAAATCTGCAAAGGAGTACCCTGTTGGACACGTAACGGTTAAGTGCGAACGTGTCAACAGAGTCGTAGACTCACTTTACGCACCGTGGTTAATACGCAAGCCCGTAGCGTGCGGTTGGCCATGTTGTCCCTCACCAAAGGCGCCAACCTCAAAAGGCGTTGAAACCATATCCTGCTTTATAAAATAAGTGAGGATAAATTATGAAATAAGTCAAGCTAATGTGCCATTTCCCAGTGAACTGAACACTGAAAAAGAGAAGAATGTAAAAACCGACGGGTTGCAACATTAATGCCATTTTTGCTTGATGAGAAATTGAGTCAGTTTCTAAACTAATTTTCATCGAAAAAATTTCGATTCTTTACAATGAGTTTTTGTTTAAAATTTTGAACACAGCAAAACTCAATTTTTTGGTTTTTTTCATTTCTTAGAAAAGAAATGTATAGAATTCGCTCAAACTTTCAAGATATTTTCCGAGGGCCGAGTCTTATATACCAATCGACTCAGCTCGATGATTTGGGACAATGTCTGTGTGTGTATGTGTGTGTGCGTGTGTGTATGTAACGGGCCTCTCATTCGTGTTTCTCAGCAATGGATGAACCGATCTTATCCAAACCATTTTTAAAATGAAAGGCCTATCACCCAGACAGAACGCTATTAAATGGTTTTTCATTCTTATGTTTAGTTTCCAAGATATGAATGTTTGAAGGCGCAAAAATAGCGTTTTCTGCAGTTTTTTGAAATTTTCTGCCGAAATTAAAAACGTAAATAAACATTTTATATATTTTTAGAAAGGTTATACGAATACCTTTCGAATGAACTATAGATTGTTGAAAACGGACTATTATCAAAAGAGATATTTAACATTAAATGCGGACGAAAGGTTTTTATCATTTCCCATAGCCAGAAATATGACCAAAAACATTCAATGTATTATTAGCGCCAAAACGGATAATTTTAGGTCAATAGTATCTTCGGAGAATTTAAAGCATACAATATACCCTTTCTTTTGGTACTGTAATTTTACTGATTAATCCCCCTAAGATTGAGATATTTTCATGAATTTTCTTGGAAGTGATTTTATTGAAATAATGACTTCAGAAAATTTGAAGCTCTTACTTTTGCGAATAACTTTACTGAAGACATCAAATACATATTTTGAATACTTTAAAGGTTATGGCTTGTTGTTTGTAGATTTCCCTTTGTCGTCTATTTATTGTTCAACATTGTAATAATCCATTTAAATAAGCCAAATATTATTTCGATAAAACGAATTTCGTATTTCATTTTTCTATCTACAAGCGCTAGAATAACCACTGAACAATTCCAAGTTATCTAGATGGAACTTGATCACTTATGGGTACAAACATTTTTATTTGCACGAACCTTCTGACTTATAACCATCGGATCGATCTGAAACATATCTCGGAAAATAAAAAGCGAAATGAATAACTCCAAGCAGTGGGTTAGCCAAGAGGATGCTTTGAGGTTTATACAACACCCCCCCCCCCCTCACAAAAAATAATTGGATTGAAGTTAAAAATTTATTGATGCAGACTAATTTAATTCAATATTACAATGATAATTATCTGATCAGTACATTGATAACCTATTGTTTGAAACATCATGAGAACCTTTGAAAAAATGTGGGAATGCGATTCTGATCTGTAACTGATCTTTTGGTCTTGATCTCACAGTTGTCTAATAACATCAATATCAAATACTTGCCTAAAACATTCCAATAGAAACTCATTCCAGAGTTCTGAAATCAATCATAATCATAATTTCCTATCATATTGAGTTCAGTTTTGAAGGAGTGTACTGTAATATGGATTAGGGTCTTTTTTTAATAGGAAGCGAAACTGGAATTGCTTTAATGTCTATGAAACTTAGATCTGCTCACCGAAAAATTGCATAACTTCCAACATTTGCTGAAAATGTTTTTATTTTGGGAATGCGTCGAGTTGAGACGAAAACATTATAGAATTAATAACGAGAAAACCACCTTCCAAAAGTAGGGGAATTTATGAAAAATGGCGTTTTCCGCTTCCCCGGTTTCGCAAGTTTAGTATCTTCGATGAATTTTACAAACGTTAAACAGCACATCGTTTGATAAAATAATTTTGGCGTTATATCCCCAAGAAGTATTTATGGCGAATTTACACTTCAAACAAATTTAGTTCCAGACTTAATGTCTTCAGTAAAATTTTGGGGAGTGCTATTACAAACCACTTTGTTGACATGAAGGCTACATGTGCTCATGTGCTCAAGATATTAACATATTTTAGGCTATTTCTATTTAATTTTAAATTAAATTATTATGAGAAATCTCTTCTATTGTTTATAAACGATAAAATTTACATTTTATCCAATGCGAGAGTTTGTGAAGCTCATAATAGAAATTTATTTTAGAGAAAAAAAACTAGATTAAGGAACATCTCGTAAATATCATTTTATAACTCGATATACTCCATATACGTAGTATTCATTATGCTATATTTTCTGATGAGGCGAAGCCGAAACGCAACATAGTATGAAATAAGGATTTGTGCCCTCCTGTACAAAGACTGGTTTTTACCAACAAATTTTCACCCTAGTGAGAAATTTTGGTTTTACCAAATTTTCCTCCTTAGGGTGAAATATAGCATAGTGCTTTCGCATAGGCCTGCTAAGCCAAGACAAGTTTCGGCTTCACTTGTGTCTCATCGGCATAAACAGAACTTCTGCTCGAACGAGACATCACGTTTGATCAGTCGTTTGATTGAAACACAGTGTGTTTTAGTTTTAAGGGAATAAAGTTGTTTTAAATGAAAGTCTCAACAAATTCGCTAAAGACAGAAACTCTTACAATTTTTTGAAAAACTGATTCTCCATAATTTTAAAACTTCAAAGATAACGGTTTCGTGAATAAGTAGAAACAAAGTCGTTCTACACTCGGCCACAAGAAACTTCTTCGAATACTGCCTATGTATTATAATACATTGAAGACCGGATTTGATCAGCCCTCAATTTTATCAGCCTCATATGAAAATATGTTTGATGGGCTCTTGCAGACAAACAAGGCTGAATTTGAGTAAAACCATTCTTGACCATGTCTTCCTTATCTAAAAGATTCAAATATACAAAAATTAAAAAAATCAATTTTTTAAATTTTTGCGTTAGAAGACTATATTAAATAATCAGAAATAGGTATTACACTACATCAACGGAAGGAAAGAATATTTTAACAAATGACGGAAATACCTACCAACCAATTTCCCGTGATCCAACATCTCACTGTGAGAAACAAAACAATAACCTAGTACAGCCACCGACGTGCCACATGGAACAAAAAATGCGTCAGATATTGTCCTAATTGTTTAAATTAAAATACGTTGTTACACTAGCGGCATCTGTATAATGGTTCGCGTGGTAGTCTTCGTCGATACCACAACAGTACGCAAAAACCAAGGTGTATCGACGTTGTTCCAGTTATGTTAGCACAAACAAACTTTTTTTAGCATGTTGAAAATCGTTTTTCCAGTTTTTTATTATCCTATGTAAGTACTATTTAACAAAACTATCCGTTACAAGCAAAAAACTAACAGAACACATGCATTTTTAATGAGTTCTAAATACTATTTTGCTGCATATTACCAATACATGCGCAGCTAAGGGAATTGCACACAGACCTACCGATTTATCGGTAGTCCTACCGACAGACGACCAAGGCAAAACTACCGATATTTTGTTATTCCTACAGAAAAATACCGATTTTTATTGATTTTGGACACATCCTACTCAACATTCATTTTTTGGGTTGGATTTGGTCTGAGATCTGTGTCATTATTTTACAATTCTATGTCAATTCTGCGTTTTTGGGACAACAACCCGGCCTACCGATAACTACCGATAAACTTTTAGTGACCCTACCGATATTAAGGAATTCTATCTGGCCATCCTGATTCCAGGGTTTTTTCGGATTGAATAAATTTATGTTCAGGTTTTAGCAATCTTTGTATTTTTGTGTATTCATCCTTAGATATTTTATGCAACCAAAACTACTACTTTGCTGATAAACGCATATTTGCCCTACATTCTACGTTAGGATTAAACACAGAAATGATAGGTTGAAAATTTTATCAGAATGCAAAAGTCGGGTAAAAACATTAACCCTTTCCCGCCCATGGTGTCTGTAGAGCACCATAACTTTAAACCTTTATATCTTCGAAAATAATAAATATTTTTAACTTGTGTGTTTTTTACGCCATAAATTAACTTGGTTTAAGGAAGGTCCATTGTTCATTTGCATCTTCGAATGTTGAAATGTGCTTAATGTATCGCGCAATCATACATTTGGATCTAAGTTTGTTTGGTACATATATGTTTACACACACACACACACACACACACATATATATATATATATATATATATATATATATATATATATATATATATATATATATATATATATATATATATATATATATATATATATATATATATATATATATATATATATATATATATATATATATATATATATATATATATATATATATATATATATATATATATATATATATATATATATATATATATATATATATATATATATATATATATATATATATATATATATATATATATATATATATATATATATATATATATATATATATATATATATATATATATATATATATATATATATATATATATATATATATATATATATATATATATATATATATATATATATATATATATATATATATATATATATATATATATATATATATATAATTGAACATTAGAATATAAAAATTGAGCAGCTTGTAGCAATACGAAAGAAGCACATATCTTGATCAAAACAGGTTTTTCGTATTTCATAACCCCAACTGAGTTCTAAGGAAAAACAGTTTCGAAACCCTATTTAGGATGGAAAAAAGTTGGCCAAGAAAGGGTTAAAATATTATTTTCGATTTCTAAACAAGAAAAAATGTCGTGGACGGATAGGGTCAAGTGTAAAACTTGGACTGAGTTCCTTCGGCAGCAAAAGACGTTTAAAATTACATTTAACACTAAAAATCTACTCAGACAAAGCCGGGTTCTGTAAGTTCTTTATACCGACTCTTTTACAACCCCAGCCCGAATCATACGCTTTATTACCGACTTTGACACCCTAATAAACTAACTGAAGCATTTGCAAATTTTGATTTGAAAGTTGAACGTCAACTTGATATGAATACACATCAAAATTGTAAAATTAATTTTTCTAGATAGATTTGTTATAAGATAGCTCTAAAACAAATTTGAATTTACAAATGAACTGAAATGATGAGTGTATGCGTGTTTGTACCTTACACCTGTCACACAATATGGCAAGATGCGGTGAAAAATGTCAAAATTGATCTTAGTTTGAAGTTCGGAACACTATTCCTAGGGCTGTATAGGTTATTTTAAATCCTAAATATAACATAATTAATAAGTAATAGTTAACTCCGTTCGGCAAGGCACTTTCGAAGCATTTTGTTTTGCTATTCAATAAGTCACCCATTGAAATCAGCTGTGTACAACATCTTTTTTTTTTGTAATGATTTGTCATTTTGAGTTAGTTTCCCAAACGGAAACAAAATATGAATGAAATTCTTCTACAGTAGAATTCAGAGGGCTGTCTAATTATGACTAGATGTTGTTAAAAGAAGTACACAATAAAATAAGAAAGTTATGCGAATATTATAGCTTAACTAAACGAATAATAACCAGGGGCCACATCATGCAGCTAAGTCGAAATGACTTTTTCATACAAGCTTGTATGCAAAAAACTTTTCGTTTTAAGATGCGGAATGTCACCCCAGTTCTCATAAAAGACTCAATAACAAAAATGGTACTCTATCGATTACTGTTCGATTGATTGTACTGTTCCTCAAGCTTTTCTCGCATGTCAGCGTTCATGAGAAGCTGCGATTCTGGTAGCTGCAGATAATGCCCGGAATAAACTGATTCGTGATGCACCGATGACTGAAGCATTGATGAACGATCGCGAGCCGGTGGAGATACATTATATTCCACAAAATGTGAGTTAGGCGAGCGAACCCACACATTAGTGTTGGTTGATTGAGACCTTCGAGGAGTGAATGGTAAAGAAAAGATAGCTTTCGAACATACACGTCGTCCACCTTGCCACTTCCGTACAATGAATTTCATACGCTCAACGGCAATTACAGCAATAACTACTGCGCGGAATGACTGGCGCTTGTACTGACGGTCTTGTTCTTGTTTATTCAACTTGATAAGACCTTGGACATGCAGTGGGATGTTCTGAGAACTAAGTAATTGGAGCGCTTTGATTTCATTTTCTTCATACGTGGCCAGTACAATTTGTAGGTAACGTTTTTGGTGAACCAACGCCTTTCGGTGACTTTCCGAACGGAGATATTTACCAAACAGATGGTTCGCACGTTCTTCCAAATCATCCCGGTTATCTTTACTGCCATTTGTATGGATTCTGCTGAACCGCTCCAGCTCTTGATTTCGCAACTGCAATACTTTCCTTTCATCCATCAACAACCGCAGCGTCTCTGCTTGTTGATGATTTTCCCGAGCATTTACTTCCAACAGTCTATTCATGTCTCTGAGTTTACAGAGAAATTCTTCTGGAACAGAAACTTGTCCTCCTTTGTGTAGAGCCTGTTCTCTATTCAAGGCTTCCGTAAGTTTCCCTTCACGCTGTTTTCTGCGCTCGACTTCAGATCTAAGATTTTGAATAGTATCACGAAGCTGATTTCGCTCTTGCTCAAAATTTTCCAATTGTTGCCGTAGCTCCAGCGAACTGTGTCCAGCAGGTCGTTCCCTACAGAAAGATCGCACTGCATCCGCCTCTTGGAAAGCTTCTATTCGTTTTTCTAAGCTTTCGATTTCTTTGTGAGCCAACATGAGTTTCTCCTGCTCATGATCAAGCTCAACTTCTAAGCGATCCTTTTCTTTCGCAACCCTTGATAACTCTTGCTTTACCTGTTCACCATACTCATTTCTATCATCGATTTCCTTCTCAAACCGAATTTTTTCCCTTTCCAGGACTCTTTGCAAATCCACTGCTCTTTCCCGCTCCCGTTCTTTTTGAGCTGTCAAGAATTTGATTTCATTTTCAAACCGAGCCGTCATTTCCGATTCAAACTCATTACTTCGATTGAGCCTCCTAGATGGTGATTCATGCGGCGATTTAACCCTCATGAGCAAATAGTTATCGAACGACCTAGTTCGTTGAACGCCAGCGATCAGTGTTGACAGTCGATCAGTTTTATTCTTTTCTTCAGCCAGTAGTTTTTGTAGCATGCCTTCATTATCAATAGCGGCTTCCAGTCTTTGACGCATAGCTTCAATAATCTCTGCATCTTGCATCTGAATGGAATTTGAGTTGCTTTTCTCTGCTTCAAGCAATTCGTTCAATTTGGCACATTTATCCGCCTCATGAAGCAGTTGTAGTTTCAAATCTTCGAGTTCACGACTACCTTTATTTTCCTTCCTGGCTTTTTTGCTGTTTGTTTCATCTTCTGAATTCAAATCATCACTCTCCATTGCTTTCAAAATGCTCGAATCGAGTTGTGCAGAGTAATTCAACTCTTTTTCCAGTTGTTCAGCTATCTCTTCCACCGAAAATGGTTTTGGACTTGAAGAGTTGTCGTTCCTCTGAATTTGCATTTTTAACATATCCAGTTCAGTTTGCAGGGCAACCGTTTTGCTTTGTTCCTCTCTAAGCTGCCTATTTAGATTGCTATTGTTCTCCTGCATTTTATTTTGGATATTGGTTAAAGCTTCATGCAAGCTATTACCGTCATCGCCAATTTGCTGAATGATCATTTCTTTATCCCTTAGGTGAGCTTTTAGATCTTCAGCTTCATTCTGACAACCTTTCAAATCAATTCTTACGCGCTCAAGAGCCAGCATTTTTTCGGTGAGCATTGCTTTGGTTTCACAAAGTTCTTCCTCAAACCTCTCACAATTTTGTTTCAAAAATTGAACATAGGAAGGATTTGACGTCGAGTTGCTAGTTAATTTGGAAATCTCATTTTTAAGTCGATTAATATCCTCATTTAGGAAACGATTGTCCTCGTTCAAAATTTCAATCTCGTTCAACCTATCCTTATAATTAGTTTGTAGAACCTTCAACTCAGTTTCTTTGGCGTCAAGTGATTTTATCTGTTCTAGATACTTTTCTTCATTTTTACTGTAGTTATGAATGTCTTTTTCCATTTTGGACATCAACTCGTTCTTGTGGCCAATTGTTTTGTTCAATGACTCAACTTGTTGCTTCAACGTGTCCAACAGAAGGTGTTTTTCCTGATGATCCGAAGCCAATAGTGCAGATTCTTTATTTTTTCGCTCCATTTCTTCGAGAAGTTTCGTATAAAGATGATTAACTTTCGCCAATTCTTGTTCTTTGCAAACGATTGTTTCAAGTGCCTCTTTTAATAGGTTCTCTTTATGTGCTAGTTGCATACCCATTGTTTCTAACATATTCAGAGTTGCTTTAACTTTCTCCATTTCCTCCTTGAGGTCTTTCCTTTCCTGAAGTAAATCTTCATAAAGTTTATTCCTAGCAGCTAACTCCACTTGTAAATTACATATTTCTTCCACTTTCTCTTGTATCTTCGCTTGCATATTTTCTATAGCATCATTTTTTTCATTCGTAACTCTATCTATGATTATTTTCAACGACTCCAGTTCATTTTTAACGTTTCCTTTATCGTTGCCAACTATTTTCACTGAAGCTTCCTCTTCTATTTCATCATCTTCTTGTATTTCCTCAATAAATGCAGGCTCTCGGAACCGCTCTCGGGCAGAACCGACCGTTGTTTTGGATTCATCCATCAGCGAAAAGTTTATATGCCTGGGTAAAAATTCTGGTGTACCTGCACTGCTGATTCCAGTAGATGGGGTTGGCCGTGGAAATGCAGCCGAAAGATCTTGAAAAAACGTTGGTGCCTCAAAACTCGCTGGAAAAAGCGCAGGTTTGGGTAATGTGGGTAACGAGTTGTGACCATATTTTTCGTACGAATTGCGGTTGTTTGTAGCTGTCGACTGGAGTTTTTCTTTGTAGTTGAAGACAGAATTGGGCGTTTCCTGCAAAGATATCGGATAGATTTAGTTAGACGGAAGTACTTGTTTATGAGATGAAAAATTAAAGGTTGTGTACAAGACGCACCTACGGTGACATTAAAAATGCACCAATTTCGCAACCGAAATATTATTAACCAATCAAAACTATTCAGTCCTAAAATTACATTAAAATAGCAAAAAGGCACGAATATTTTATCATTTCCAATAAAAAAAACTTCAGTAAATGTACTTAAATCTCCATAGAACATTTTCAACTAAGATATACTACTGACGCTATTTTTTAAATAGTAATGTTAATGAAAAGCTTCAAAATCATTACAACGGAATCAGTGTTCAAGTCTTTTAGATAAATCACCTCACATGGTTATTCAACTTCTAGTGCAACAATTACCACACCTTCTAATAACTGCCCGGTCTCATGAATAAATTCAAATTAATAGCCCTAGTAATCGCTTACATTGGAAATAAATGGTTTATTTGAATAAATAACAATAGTTTACAAAAAAAAGTTGCGAGAAAAACTCTTTTCTAGTATCATTAAATTTTAGATCGCTGAGCATGAAAACACAATATTGATCCTTTTTTTCAATTAAGCGTTTTAAAGAGAAGTGTGATCAGTGGGGGAGGGGGTTAACCGCACACAGCAACACGAGATTAACAATTGAAACTTGTCCGCAGAAGATGAGTGAAAGCCAGGAGTCCGAACAATCTGGTAAAACGTTTGTGTCTTTTAATCTCGCCGAAAACGTCGATAATCATCACCAAATATGAAAGTGCTTTCGAAGATATAGCGCGAAACGATAGAGAGTGCTTCACTGGTATGCGAGTGCACGGACGAACGTGGTCGTCGGGAATGCCACCCAAGCAGCACTTGCAACATGTTCTAGAAAAACAATAAAAGTTATATGTTTCATTACAATGACAACAGAATTGCAAAAAACATGACTGTTGCATGTGTGAAACACAGCTGCTGCACGTTACATCTTAGTTATTTATTTGTGGTGCTTATGTTTTCTGAAACTACCATTTTTGACACATATTATTGATGTTTTTTGCAACGTGTTTGTGACTCTACTGCACAGCTAATACAATTTTGTTGAAAGCATCATCGCGTAAACTGGAGATGACATTATTATTCAACTTGTCAGTAAATTTGATTCTGGATACACTTATAAAACTTTTACTCAACTTCAGTTTGTAGCATAGCAGAAATAAAAACAACTGCCATATTTATTGATAGAATGAATTCTTTCTCGATAAAAGTTGCTTACGAACAGTTAATATGCATAGATTTTTTGATCGGAACCCAAAATTTTCATCATTAATATGCTTCAAATTTTTGATTACTCTCGAAAAAAGCATATTTGAGCACAGTTCTTTGCGTACGATAAATAATTCACAAAATAAGTACAAAATTTATTGAGTTTATATCAACGTTGTTTTAAGGCCCTTTAAAAATATCAAAGTATTTTCAAAAATAACTCGATTCAATTTTGTTGGTTAAACATTTTCACCCACATTAATGATATTGTCATATTTGAATGTGAACATAATATTTATACTTTGTTTGCATAACAATTTCATGAAACACATTAAGTTTCATTTCATTTCGACAAAGTTGTTTTCAAAGCAATCGCTAGCGTTATTGCAACAATCTTTGTTGTTATTATGATTCTTGGTACATCATTCGGAACAAATGAACATGTTGCCTATAAGCTCCGCCTCTTGCGCTTTTTTAATTGCATAACAGTTGAATAACGCTTGCTGCAGTAATATTTTCACAAATTAATTTGTGACATTGGTGTTGTAAAAACAGCTTATCAACATACCGTGTTGCTTGGGCACGTACTCGATTACACGCTTTTGGCGTTTTCATCACATTTCCCTTTTAAGATTGTATCGAATCAGCGTGACAGCTATCAAAGAAAGAGTTGTTTTTTTTCCATACGTTTATTTGACACGGCTTTTGCAAAAGCTTTTTACGCCAGTTTCTTTTTTTACATAGCACGTTACAAAAATCCTTATTTTAACTATAACTAATTTTAACTATACTAGTAATTTGTCTAAAACTAACACTGAAATCACTTTATTGTTTGCTTTTTTCCTTACATTGTTATATTTCATAATGATCTAGTATTTTCGGGAGTATTTATTTACTTTTTTCTGTTATTGTCTAAATTTAAAAACTGAATATTCTAGGACACTTTAATTGGTAAATGATTAGCCTTGGATAAGAGTATGAGGGGATGAATTTTATTAAATTTTAACAGACGCTGTTTTTAGAAAATGATAGATAAGTTCCATGTATAGAGGATCGCGATACGCCAGGATGTCTCTAACAGGAACATGGATTGGTCTTCCTCGGACTTGTAAAGAATCTACTAATTGTGATCTGGCTTCACGATATTCAGTGCAGGACCAAACAACATGTTCAATGTCATGGTAACCCTCTCCACAAGCACAATGATTACCCTCAGCGAGCCCAATACGACGGAGATGCGCATCTAAAGTATAATGATTGGACATGAGCCTAGACATCACACGGATGAAGTCCCGACTTACATCCAATCCTTTGAACCATGCCTTCGTTGATACTTTAGGGATAATTGAGTGTAGCCATCGTCCCATATCTCCATTGTCCCAAGATGTTTGCCAACTAGCAAGTGTCCTCTGTCGAGAAGCGCTATAAAATTCATTGTAAGCGATGGGTCTTTCATATATTTCACCATCTAGTGCACCAATCTTGGCTAAATTAGCAGCTTTCTCATTTCCCGCAATAGAGCAATGGGCGGGGAGCCACACTAGGGTAAATTTATAACATTTTCTTGTTAGGTTACTCAGAGATTCTCGTATCTTCCCCAAAAAGAATGGATCTTGATTATCAATCCTCTTTGAGCGTAGAGCTGCAATTGTGCTGAGACTATCAGTGAGGATTAAGTAATGGTTCGAGGGTAAAGTATTAATTATTTGCAAACTATAGTGAACTGCTGCTAGTTCCGCTATATAAACAGAGGCGGGTTCTGCAAGTTTGAGAGAAATTGAAAAATTATTGTTGAAAAGCAGTTCGCTCACGAGGCGACAGGACACACGCCACAAAAAATATTCACTATGGATTTTGTTCTACCTATTCCAAAGCTGTTGCTGTTGCCGCGTTGGAATAGGTAGAACAAAATCCATAGTGAATATTTTTTGTGGCGTGTGTCCTGTCGCCTCGTGAGCGAACTGCTAAAATACCGAAACCAGTGGCCTCACTGATTCGTGACCCATCAGTGTAAAACATTTTAAGGCAGTCTATGTGTTGATATTTACTTGTGAATATTTTAGGGATCTCTCGCGAGCGTAGATGATCCGGAATTCCACGAATCTCTGCTTGCATGGACGTGTCGTAGAATAAAGTGGATTCAGGAGTATCTAGTATATTGACGTATGTGGGAACAGACCTAGCAGGCGTTATTTCTTGTGACATGTGATTGAAATACACTGTCATGAATCTGGTTTGGGGTTGAAGCTCAACAAGTCTTTCAAAATTTTCAATTACCAGTGGATTCATAACCTCACATCGAATAAGTAAACGAGAGGAGAGATCCCAGAATCGGTCTTTTAAAGGAAGAACTCCCGCTAGTACTTCAAGACTCATCGTATGGGTCGACTGCATGCAACCTAGGGCAATTCGTAAACAACGATATTGTATCCGTTCCAGTTTAATAATGTGAGTGTTCGCAGCTGAACGGAAACAGAAGCACCCATATTCCATTACTGAAAGTATTGTTGTTTGATACAATCTTATCATGTCACTTGGATGAGAACCCCACCATGATCCAGTTATTGTTCGCAGAAAATTTATCCTTTGTTGGCATTTCGTTATTAGATACCTAATGTGGCCTCCCCATGTGCCTTTAGAATCGAACCAAATTCCAAGGTATTTAAAAGTCAGGACTTGGGCTATCGTTCTACCAACCAACTGAAGCTGAAGCTGAGCCGGATCACGCTTCCTTGAGAAAACGACCAACTCTGTTTTCTCCGTAGAGAAATCGATGCCCAGTTTTAAAGCCCAAATTGATAAATTATCCAAGCTATCTTGCAATGGTTGTTGTAAATTTATAGCTTTTGGTCCTGTGGCAGAAACCACCCCATCATCTGCAAGTTGTCTTAGAGTGCATGGGCTGACAATACAATTATCAATGTCATTCACGTAAAAATTATAGAGAAGGGGGCTTAGACAAGAGCCTTGTGGGAGGCCCATGTAACTTATTCTGAGTGTCGCCAAATCGCCATATGAAAAATGCATGTGCTTTTCTGACAATAAATTGTATAAATAATTATTTAATATCGGTGAAAGACCGCATTGATGTAGCTTCTCCGAGAGAACATCAATGGAGACTGAGTCGAATGCTCCTTTTATGTCTAAGAACACAGACGCCATTTGTTCTTTTTTTGCGTAAGCGAGTTGGATTTCTGACGAAAGTAGCGCCAGGCAATCATTCGTTCCCTTTCCTCTCCGAAAACCAAACTGGGTATCTGAGAGCAAACCGTTCGCCTCAACCCAATTGTCGAGACGTCGTAGGATAATTTTTTCCAACAATTTCCTGATGCAGGATAGCATTGCAATCGGTCGATACGAGTTATGATCGGAGGCTGGTTTTCCCGGTTTTGGAATGGCGATAACTCTCACTTGTCTCCAGTCACGCGGGACAATATTCTGCTCAAGAAACTTGTTGAATAAATTCAACAAGCGTCTTTTTGCTAGGTCAGGCAGATGCTTCACCAAGTTGAATTTAATTCTGTCTAGTCCCGGAGCATTATTGTTGCATGAGAGGAGTGCGAATGATTTTCTGCGCAGGAGCAGAATCTGGACAAATTTTCTTGGCAAAATTAAATATCCAACGATTCGAAAAATCTTCGCTTTCATTAGTCACGTTTCGATTCCTCATTATTCTGGCTGTGTTCCAAAGAGTACTCATTGATGTTTCTCTTGACAAGCCATCAACGAAGCGTCTCCAATAACTAGACTTTTTGGCACGACGTATACTGTCAAATTTGTTTTGCAAAATGAAATAATTTTCAAAGTTCCAAAAAAAAGAAAGAGTTGTTCTCTTCAAAATTGCATTCTTTTCTATATGATCCTATAACACTACTAAAAACCGATTTTAAATATTTTGTGGCACGTTTAACCTACCGGAGGTCGCGCAAATAGTTTACTGAACGAGGAGCTGATGGTAACCTAAGACGATTTAGCTAGATTTTGAGAGCGGCGTGCACTGCACTAGCGCGAGTGACGGAAAGTTAAGTCCAAATTGTGCCCCAAAAATAGGCAATTTCTAGAGAGGCTCGATAAAAGTTATATTGTTACAAATTTCTCCAGGGTTATGTAGAAGAAGTAAGTACAGAAGAGTGTACTTTTGTAGGATGGATCAGCAGAAGCATAGACTTCTGTGTTGCTTCGGCAACTATGCGTATGTCGTAATTATGGTTACCAGATACTGCTTTACTTCTGCACAGTCTTGTCGACACTCTCGCAAGATCTCGGAAAAGGTTCTTCTCAAATAGCAGACATCAAAAGGGGCAATGACCAAAATTTGCTGCTATTAGTTAATCGCGCTGTCCTTGAAATCGCTTAGGATTTCAGTCATTTTCCAAAGCGAAATAGGATAATATGCCGCTGTATTTTCGCTTAATTTCTATTATTACCAGAGTTTACAATTTTCGCATTCCTGAACAGAATAAAGCGATATTTCACCTACTTCAACCAGCAATAAAAAAGCAAACATACGATGTAACATTGTTTGCTCTCCAACTTTTCTCGACAAGACAGCATTGGATCTCATCTTTTCGCGGTATAATATGAGATGATATTTTCGTGCTTAATGTAAAACTGCCGAACAAACTAATAGTTTCGCAAAAATTCACAAAAATGAGTATGATATAGATCCTTAGAATGAAAATACTGCAACAATGTGGGGAAATAAATTCTATAATGTAATATATTAATGGTTTTTCTTGAACTTAATTTATCACGGGTTCGAAGCTGCGAAATTATCACGCTTCCATACTGCTATGTCAGCAAATTCTCGCAATTTCTTGAAAGGTTAAAAATGGGCTCCACGCCTACTAAGTATGAAAAAGCTGTGCGATAAACTGCTTGTCGTGAGAATGAGCGCATATTTTAACCTCTGATTATTACCCTATAAATTTGAAGCCTTTGTTTAGAGCAGCGTCTGTCAGCAATAGAGCGATACACCAGATTCTGTTTTTTTGCAAGACTTTTTGTGCTGTTTTGCGAAATAACACGATTTTTATGTATAAAATACTTATTTCGATATACCAGTTACATAAGATACGATTATCCCGTGAAAAAACTGCGTAAAAAATCTTTACTATTTCAAGAAACCGTGTAAAAAAATCCATGTTGTTTCGAGAAACCGTGCAAAAAATTTGTGTTATGTCGAGAGACCGTGTAAAAAATACGTGTTATTTTGAGAAACTGTGCAAAAAAACAAGTGTTATTTCGAGAAACCGTGCAAAAAACCGTGTGTTTTGAGAAACCATAAAACATATTTTCTTCGATAGACATTTAGTAAAGGCAGCTGAAAATAAATGGCGTAGGATATTTTCAAAGGAAATGGGGGTTTGCCAATGAATCAAAATCATGCATTTTTTCTTTTGTAGGAAGAGTTTTTAATCGTAATTCAAGTTATGGTAGTTGAACATCAATGTTTGACAGTTTTAATGCACTAGGGTGGCCCAATGTGCTAAAATGACAGTAGTTATGTACATTTTGAATACAAAATGTATGAAAATGGTACTTTTTTATTATCTTGGGAAAAAGTTTTTAATTACAATTCAAATCATGGATAATGGATGCTTTGGCTGGATTCGAAATGTGTTTAAACATCGTAATTGGAATTTCGAATAACGCGGGTGGCTGAAATGCGCTTGATGGCGGAGTGAACGACGCATTGCAGTTGGAGTGCAACTCTCACTTCCAACGTTTATTAATTTGCGTTCACAAAGGTTTTTCAAAAAATTCTGTTCCAGGGTTCGCCAAAGTGTTGGGGAGTCACTAATGTACTCTTCCGGCCATCACATCATGTAATAAGTATGTACTTCATACGTATGACTATGAATGAGATGTGACACTTGATTACCTGACAGTTTTGGTTTTCATAGGTTTCATCAAATAATATTTCGGCTCGGATATCACATTGCAACGGCAATAGAGCAGTGAGTATACGACGAGTATCATTCCGTTTTGGAACTTGACCTTCTGTTTCAACAATCTAAGCACCCGATTCTTAGTGTACAGGACAAATGCAGGGCTAGTGCTATGATCCTTCTGATCACTACAAATCCTTCTTGGATAATGGTTGAATGGTTTATGAGACCAACACCTTACCCTCTGAACCGGCAAACCAAGGATCGTTTCTAGGTTGCCCAAAACTAGCTAATATGTCTCTAAATTAATTCAGAAGCTTGAAATTCATGATTATTTATATTCAGGTTATGCTAAGACCAACTTGACAGTTAATGCTTGTAGCATATATGTACCACTGAGTTGATAGTGGCGCTAGTATACCTTCTCCATATGAGTATCATGAACAACAAAACGAAACATAGCAGCTAGAACAACATTTAGAAAAAGCGTATTCCAAAATGTGATTGAAGAAAACTACACACCTAGAAAAAATAATGTAAATTTACGTCTCCTGACCCTGACATATACGAGCATCAAAAATAACTTAGTTTTACGTTTGATTTTAATTTTACATGACGTTTAATTTCGTAAATCATGTAATTTTACTCCACATACAGCGTTTGTTCTGAATGGTAGGAAGTGTAATTTTATGTCATTGCGCATGTAAAGTATATATTTCATGTAAAATTAAATGGAACACGGTAATGTTCCGTCATTTCGTAAATTACGGTTTGTTGATTTGTGTCATGTTTACAATTACGTCAACGATAAAATTCAGATTTTTTTGGTGTGTATTATTCGAGAATACATTTATCACTAACTGGTGGAAATCGTTGCTCTTAAAAGCCGACTCTTCCTTCCTAAAATGTTTTGGTTTTCTTCTTGTGTGGAGTAATAGGTAAATCATTGGTGCTTTTTTCGAGAAATATAAATGAAAAACATTTTGACCAATGAAAGCAAATCAACAAGCTTGAACCAATGACGACTTGTTTTAAGGCTCAAGTTACCTCGAAGCTTGGTAGAGCGCGTAAGAAAAATTGTGCTCAGCTTTGCCACCAGATTATCCATTTAAACCTTTTCAAAACTCTAAAAGAAGAATATCAGTCGATTTATTAGATCATCACGATTCAATTCATGCAAAATACCTGCTGCAAAAACCATCGGCTTAGCTGAATGGTGCTTTTGAAAAAGTGGCTGTGGTTTTTTCATTGCGCTTTTGTGTTGCGTACCCCAGCACGGTGAGGTAGTGTGACAAAAAAGATGGGTGGGTAATGTCTAGGACATAACCAGAGTGTCGTGACCACTCATTTGACTTGTAATTCAAATCGAATGATACTCAATGAAATATGTGGGAATGTTTCAAGTTATTCTTTATAATAATTATGGTGGTTCTGAAAAGAACCTTTGTTGTTGGCGTCTGCGTTGATAGAGGATGCGCTGGATTCTAAGCTCGTTGAGACATTCATTCATGAAATGAACCAATTTCATATTTTCTTGCTTTGAAATATTAATGTAAAAATCTCTCGAAACGACCATCGGAATTTTTTTTCCTAGCGTACAGAAATGAACACGCTTAGCGAAAAACTAGGGGCGGGTAATGTCCGGGACATAACCACGATGATCATATTCTTAAAATTCTGCTTGCATCTCTTTCAAATGGCTAAATTTTACGCATTAAGTTCGATTCACCGGGCTCAGCGAAATTTTCCTGAGGATACCGTTCGTTATTCTATTCAATTTTAATAACGAGTTCTCCGCATTGAATACAGGTCAATATTTTCATATAATGATTTCAACAAGCAGACAATGTACTTGTATGACAGGTGGGAGTGTGGTGTTAGTAGAGGTAACAACATAAAATCGTGTATTGGACATTTTACAATGATTCTCCTTAACCCTGCAAAACCACGGGGTTGGCAGCAGAGGGTTAAGTTGTTTGGAAGAGATGACAGTTGATATATGATAACAAAAAATATAAAATTGTTCTATAAATTGCAGTCATTGCCACGTTGACCTAAAAATTTGTCATTTCATTCATATAGGAACAATCATTGAAATTATGTCAATTTATGCTTTACAAGATTTGAAATAACTTCGATGTGTGGTCACGACACCCCTGTTATGTCATATACATTACCAACCCATCTTCTTCCATTTTTCATTCGTCCTAACAAGAACGGATTGTAGATAACTTTGTTGATACAAGACGAGAATCTTTTGAAACAATTCAAACCTTGCCGACGATTGTTTTTACTGCGTACACACATATGATCATTCCCCTTTCGCAGCTCACACCGAATGAGCACGCTTTGCATCAAGGCGTTCCTATTTATAAACTTTTCGATGCAGATGAAAGGCCCTCCTGTTGTGCGATAAATGAAAATATTTTCATCATTCGTTTTGGTGTAGCTTTCGCTTAGTGGTAGAGTTGCCACATTCACTGATTTTCTTGGAAGGATTTGCAAAAACCTGTTATTAAGGTTCAAAATGTACGTAACGCTTTCGTTAATATGCACTACTATCGCTTTCTCGCTCATTCTCGTGCCGTGCATGAGCCTTTCCTTTCCGTCCGGTTTCTAATGGCATAACCAAAACGAATACGCCGGCTTTCCCGCACCAACTACTCTCGTCAAGCAAGCCAATACGAATAATCATAGGAACAAACATGTAGTGGACCTATATTTAAAACTTTTCTTCATTTTATTGTTCGATTGGTGCACCATATTGACGGCTCTGTGCGGGATGGGCTGAAAATTTTCACTTTTCCGAGTCGTTTTCGAAAGATTTTTCAAAACACTATTTTTCCGTTGATAATGAATGTCCTACATATTCCAAAATTTATTACAACATTGGTACAAATATTTTCGACAAAATGCCGAAGAAATTGATTAAATCCATTCAGTACAACAAAAGATATAAGCGTTCAAAATCTTACATCATTTTTCTTTCGAAATTTTGAAAAGGGGCCCCTATATTGAAAGGTAAGTCGTTAGTCACGACAAAAATCAAATTTTCAAAGCTCCATTTAGCGAAACCGATAGTTTTTCCAGCAGCTATTTTGTATGATTTGAATCGTTGTGATCTGATAAATCGGCTGATATTCTTCTTTTAGAGTTTTGAAAAGGTTTAAATGGATAATCCGGTGCCAAAGCTGAACACAATTTTTCCTACCCTTACTATCCAGCGTTCAAAACTAACACATGCTCAAAAAAGGTAACTTGAACCTTAAATTAATTAAGAACGTCAAGAATTCTAGTATTTTGGTCGGGAAAATAAACAAAATATGTAGGATTCGCTACACATTTAGCAAAATTAGTTTTGAACAGAATTTGTGCACATATTATCAGAATTCTGGCAGCAGACCGGTAGTGCCCAGTTTTAGCAAGAATGCTGCTGGGAATGTACAATTTTGCTCGGCTTCTGCCAGAGCTATGTTCGACTCTTGTAATAATTCTGTCCGGAAGGTATTGCGATGGTTTTAGTCGGCTCCCATTAAAATTTCAGTTGCGTTGCGTCTGACAAAAACCTAACGGAAGGGCTTCTAGGTTTCTACCGGAGGATTTTTGGGGAGATGTTGGTTCGATTGACCAGAACAAGCGAAATTGTACAGAGAATCAACGAATGGGGCCTGGGAGTAGCTATCCATCATCCATGTGCACGTTTCGAGAGTTCTATGAATAGAAATGCCAATAACAGCGCCGGCTACGTCTTAACAGTCATCGGGGAAGGGAAGGAAGGTTAGTGAAACAAACGTTGTTATGGAGGCCGTGTATACATCTGCATCTTCACGTTTGCCATGGGAAGGAGTTTTAGTTAGTAGGCTGGGGAAAAGAGTTCCACAAATCTGGATTCACCTTGATGAGTGATGCGATTTATGCATTTCTCAGTATGTGTTATCATCGGCTGTCGGCTGCCGAGAATTTATGATAGATTTATCGTTCATTGAATTAATTTTAAAACGCTCGGTTTTTTAAAAAAAGCAACTCCCCCGGTGAAATACCAAATTCCAAAAACAATACAATACAATAAAAAGCGATTAGGGACCGTCCATAAATGACGTAGCATTTTTAGCGGTTTTTAACACCCCCCCCCCCCCTCCCCCATCGTAGCATTTCGTCACAAACCTCTAAGTACCCCCCTGGTAATTATGTAGCTTGAAGGTAACTCTCCCCCCCCCTTTGTCCCCGTAAAATTTAAAAAAAAATGAAAAACTATGTTAGTTTTTCCCCTTTAAAAAAGCTACGTAGTATGCACATGACCTCCTACCCCCCTGTCATCACACAACATCACAAAATACAAAACTCCCCCTCCACCATATAATGCTACGTCATTTATGGATGATCCCTTACTTTTAGTGTCTCGAAACATTTGTCGATATATCTATGTAAGTAACGGTTTCGTAATGGTATTTGCAATTACTATATTTCTAAAACGAATTTTACACTACAACACTAAATGAGGTGTATGGGAGACCAGGGCTAGTTGGCGGTGTTTTTAGTTTACAATTTTTATCGCTTTGATGTAGGTAGATCTTGCAAAATAGAACACGCGGCATGAAAGAGCAGTCTGTTGGCAACATCTCTGATTTTTTTTAAAGTGTTTGATGCATTGACTCCATTTTTAGAGACAAAAATATATGACGCGGAAATCCCGCCAACTTACCCCGGTCTCGCCAAAAACTAAGCAATCAAATGGAGATTCAATTACTTCAACGGTCCTTTTGGAACGTGTTGAATATCTTTTCGAAAAAACTGTGTATTAACCGACATTTGCTATTATATATCAGTTTCAATACCCCGGCATTTTGAATTTGACGCAAATTTTCGAAATTCTTCATGCAATTGGCCGGAATAAATGTCTCCTACATTGGCGAAATATACAGAAAAAGATTGTCTTACTTTCGTTGATTGATTGATTGTTTTATTTACGTGACTTTAAATAAAATTATTCATTCGTCACGTTCTTACTATGGAGTGAATTCCAGAAATGATTTTTTTTGATGAGATTTTTTTGCACTGTGAATAGTACCGTCAACTTGCCCCGCGGGCAGCACCGCCCACTTACCCCAACCGCATATTTTATTAAAAACTATATAAAAAATAACTTTTGTTAGTGGATAGATGTAAAATCTATACGAATACTGAAAGCTCTTTTCACGCGCTATCGAAAAATATAATCATTCGGGAAATAGATTGAAAATCACCCTAAATAACGCAAAGCTTTTAAAATTTAGAAAATTTATTTGGTATGCTCGAAAACACAATATCACCCACAACTTCCACGAAACAAATCGTTTTGCAACAAAACCAAATGATTTTGAAAGGTGGCCGGACGTCCAATTCCTTTCAAAATCATGAATCGCGCATGAGTTCAAGCTCAATTTTTAATAAAACTCCTATAGTATCCCTACAAACAGTTTTGCTCTACCCGTAACACTTGTAGAGTGTGCAGTAGATTGACAAGGAAAATATGACCCCAACGGCACATGGTTTGTATGGGATTTTTCGACGATTTACATAGAGAAATTCGACAAGATCGCTTTTTCACGGCTAGGTGGCACTGTATGCATCAGTTTATCACTACAATTGAAAATAAGAAAGATTTTATTGCCTACAACTTTGATAAAATTTGAGAATAAATGAGAATGGGAAGCTATTAAAATTTTAATGAAGTGATGTCTGAGTCAGTTTTACAAGGAGAAAAATCGCATAGGTGGTGAAGCATTAGTCGATTTCCATGAACTTTGTTATTTTGCGAAATAACGGTTAAATTTAGCTGAATAGTATATTTGGACGAATTTTAATACATAATATAAGTCACCTCTTGGCTAGTAAATTTTAGTTCCACATTAAATGTGTAGAGGGCGCCAACACCATCTTTGAAACGGTGTGAGATAGAGATTAGAAGTCTTCTATAAACTTCTACAACATACATTTCTCAGTTATTTATCTAAACATCATCTCTCTTCTTTAAAAAGTTAGTGAAGGGCGCATGTTCGTTCAAATATGAAACGAATATTTTCTAGGCAAAAGATGAGTCATATTATGTACTAAAATTTATCTATTGTTTAACTGAACTCAATCGTTAGTTCACAAGCAAAAAAATCGTGGAATTCTACAACTGATTCGGCACTACACGCTGTTTGGCCCCATGTAAAATTGATTAGGACATCACTTTGTTAAAATTTTAAAAACTTCTAATGAAGCCAGGATTTATTCATAGTCTTCGACAAAGGTGCGGGGAATAAAATTATCTTTCTTATTTTTACTTATTATGATAAACAAATGCAAACTACACCACCTAGCGGTGAAAATGTGAGCTAGTGACTTTTATCCATAAAAATTGTTGAAAAATCCCATTCAACCTTCAAGTTCGTTGCAGGCACGTAGCCAGAGGGGGGGCTAGGGGGCTAAAGCCCCCCCCGAAATTTTTCAAAAATAAATTTAAAAAACCGGTGACTTTTAACAAAACTTGTTGCTTATTTGGTTTGAACAAATTATTGAGAAAAAGTTAAAGAAGGCTATTTCTAACCACCGAAGGCAATGGTCACGAAATTCAGTGTGCTTTATGCTTTTGCTCGAGCCAGTGCGAAGCGAACAACAAAAAAGTAACTTTTATATTGTGTGCCTTGTCTGAAGAATACAAGAGACTGTTACTTTAATTATAGCTGTAATAATCTGTCGAGATTAGTGATTAGCAGAAGCAAGAATTGGTGCTCCAGCCAAATGCGGTGATTATAAAATTATTGATCATTCGCATCCTGAAGGTGTAAATAGAGATTAGACTTTCGGAAACCGGCTCTATTCAGTTCTATCATGGCAGGCATTTAGCGCTCAACAAATTAGTGCAGACGAAACCATTCATTTCGCACAACTTAAAGCACAAGGTTGTGTGTGACAATGCTATAATTAAGATCCTTCTGTATATGGACTATGAGAAAATGAATGTTCCGCTACAAGATCGGATACCGCTTACTCGCAGATTAATGTCACATTTGGGAGAAATGGAATCTATTTGGAAGGGCAATTATTGAGGGCGAAAAGCAAGGAAGATATTCGCGAACATAAAGGCAGCAACTACGATGATGACACGGAAATGTACAATAGCGAGATAGAAATGAACTACTCCCCCCCAAGACATAGTTGGTGAGGAAAAAAATATTTCCTCGCCTCGTAAACAGGTTTCCACGTGCAATGGCTAAGCGCTTGCGCGAGATCTGTAGGACAACCACATAAACTCGTTATATTATTTTTATTGTTTACATAAGGAAATATATAAAAGACCCACGACCCAGTTTGTTATTTTTAAATGATAAGTTTTTGAATTGCGCACAATTTTGAATTTCTGTATTAGGTCAGTGCACACTGTACACTCTGTTCTCTGTACACTACTCTGCGCTACACAAAAAGTATTTCAATTTATCTGAGAACGATTGAGCCGAGAATAGAATTTTCATTTCGCGTCATTTTAACGCAATACCATTTTTATTAACGCTTCATTTCATTGTTACGAGTAATTCGTTCCGTACTAATACACTGTTAATCCGTAAATCCGTGATATCTTCGACAAACGTGCAAAAAAAATTCTTTTAAAAGTGGACCGGGCAAAAAGTGGTAAAATAATAGGCAATCACGAAGAGGGACTAAAATGTTGGGACTGATTGAATCTATAAGTCAATAAGTTGGGATAACAGTTTCGATTTCATGTCTTAAGTATGTGACAGTCTTTCGTTCCGTTTTTGCTCTTCTTGGAATAAAATGAGAGAGATAATCTTAAATAAGAGAGCAAAGAGAGGAAAAAATCAACCAATCTAAATCGACTCAAGATCACTCTTCTATCTTTACTATACACTCAACACGAGTTCTTTCCGAATTGCGCTCTGATCTTCTCATTTCGTCTTCGTTGCGTTAGGTGCAACAACTTTAATTGAAACTTTTTCCCAAATAGTGATAAAACAAACATGTAATCAGACAAACATTACAACTTTCTTCAAGAAATCATACATCTCTTCCAATCTTGATGATGATTGAAAAAAATCAAGAGCTAATTATTTTTATTCACAAACAAACCTATTACTAAACAGATTAGTGTTCATATTTGTTTAATGAATTGGCAAAGAGTTTTGCAAAAGTTTTACAGGAAACGGATAATTTGCTGTAATTTAAAACAGACAACTCTAAAAGAAAGCCTCGGCAAATTAGGTGCAAGTGCGATGTGTTCTCTTCCATGTGTCGGGAGCAAGTGATGCTGAAATTATTATCTATGTTTATAGTCTCTAGTTATATTGGTGTCATCAATGTTATATTTACCAAATTTTATGTAAATTAGAAGCATTGAGTGATCAGTGCTAAGTAATTTTCTTTCGATTTGTGAATAGATTCTGAGCAGTTTCGCTCAGTAGATTAAATTCTGGGTAGTTTCCATTAGTAGATTAAATCAATGAAATATATATTTGACATTGTCCAAAACCCCATGAATTCCGAAATAAAACCTTCAAATAAATAAATAAAACCAAAATGTTCAAATATAATATTTACTTAATCTAGGTAATCTTCTCAAGTTACAACGGTTTTGCAAGATTGTCAAAAGTCAATAGAGCTAAGGCATTCTTGCTTTGTAGTGAATTCAGTAGTTTTTGCACTCACTTTACATTTTGACTTTTACTATAGTTTTAGGGATCTAGGAAAATCAGTCTACGATATTTTTAATTCATAAGTACAATGATATAAAAAGTACCTAAAAAGAATCAACTTAAATAGATAAAAAGATAGTTATTCTGAGTTGCCTGATAATGTTGTCGAAGATAGTCTTTAACCCATTACCTATGAGAGTCAAATGAAAAAAAACATGTGTTTTTTTCAGGATTGTTTTGATTACGACATGATCAGTATCATTTAAATTGAAAATTTCATAAAGTCGAGTTAACGCAAACTTCGGATGAAGTCAAAGAGCTAGTAATAGTAGAAAGAAACCTGATCATGAAAATAGGAGTTGAACCTATTTTCTGCATCTACAAATCGCCTGCCTTATCAGAAGATTTGAAGCAAATTTCGACATTCACTTTGTTCGGACATTCTTTGCAACGGTAAACTTTGATTTCACACTGATATATTCTTATTCATGGGGACAACCTTGACGTTGGTTTCGTTCTTCTAATTAGCAAATGCGTGTAAAGTTTCATGAGACGGGTTTTTGGATATTTTTCTACTCATTCCAATTTAGCGTCTTCTACAAATTGTAAAGGTGTATCGAATGTGTAGCATTTTCAAGCAGCGTAGCATGCAGCGTAGCATTTTCAAGCAGCCCTTAATACTTTGAGCTCTTGACTATTCATTTTTGTAACTAGAGAAATTTCTAACTTGTAAATCAAAAATAATCAAATTTAATTCGTCGATGCACTATAGCCTTTCTTGTAACAGGCAACATATTATTAGAGTTTTTAGTGTCTATTGTCTTATTTTTGGAATTGTTTTCACTAAGAACTTTTCATAATTACGTTCAGTTTCCAGTGATTGTTTCAAGTCATCAGAATTAATACATTTATGCAATAATTTTTAAGCCCCTCCCGAAACAAAATCCTGGCTACGGGCCTGGTTCGTTGGTCCGGTAGCTTGACTTGTCGGATTTGGCTCAAATTTGGAATAGATGCTCCTGATGGAACTTGGAATAGACGGGTGGGCCGATTGGGTTTTCAGTAATTCGTTTTTTTCTCTGAGCAGTCTACTGTGCAGTGCTATATACGGCATCAAACATTAACAAGTGTCGGACTAACACTGTATTAAAACGTTAGAAAAAATAAACAGGAAGTCAAATATAAAACAAATCGTTTGAATATTACTCACCATCGGGATGCTGTTTGCCGCGAAGAAACCTTCGGGCTCCTCAGGTATGCGCCGCAAAACCATGTCTGTTTCATCACAGTCGGTAATCGAGACGATGTCACTCAATGTGCGAGCATTATCATCGTCCTTGCCATGACTGGTCGGTGGAACTTCAGATGTTTGCAATTGGTTAAGCTTATCCTTTAACTGATCTATCTCGTCATTTTTGTCGGCTAGCATAGTCTCCATTAGATCCGGTAGAGCCACTTTGTTTATCATTTCATTCTGGATTTTGTTCTTGAGAACTTGTATTTCGTCGCATTTGGCCTTCAACTCTGTCTCGAGTTTTAACTCGTATTGGCTTCGATCGTTCTCGGCCTGATTTATTGCCAATTCTTTCTCCTGGCGCTCAATCACTTGTTGACTATTCTCGAGAAAGTTTTTCAGACTCGCGATCTGCTTATCGCGAGTTTGCAGCGTTTCCTTTACGTTCACTAACTCATTCTGCAGATCGTGCACTTTAACTGTCAGATGTGATGTGCCCTGGCGGTGAAGTTCTTCGGCCCGTAATCGCTGTTCATCCAGCTTCGATTGAAGGGTAGTAATCTTAAGCGATTGCTCCGACATCCTTTCCTGCAGCATATCTCGCTCATGTTGTATTTCCTGTGCAATCCAAACAAAACAAAGGGAAAATAAGTTTAACGATTGAGAAAGAAAAATAATGAATCAGTAAATTTGAGAGATTTCTAAAAATCTATTTATCTATTTATCTCTAAATTTGTACGAGCGATATCTATCTAGGGTAGATGAGCCCTTATTCTTCTCACTAGTCAGGATGCGCTTAAAAGTATCATCATCTTTGCTTCGTTCCTAAAAACCAGTACAATTAAAAATCTTGTAAAATACTCGCGTTTGAGCGAAGAGAAAAGTCGAGTAAAACACTCTCTCATTCATCCTACCATTTAAGCTAATGCGTTGAATAGAGATAACAGACACTGTAACTTATGTGTCAAATTGGGTAGGATGAATATACCGTGAAGGCACATAATTCCGCGCAGTTTAGAATTCCGTGCACTCTGAACTATTGGTCAAATTTGAATTTGCAAAGCAAGCTTGTTAAAATAATTGAAAATGTACTACACGTATGCTGCTTATGTTTATCCACATCAACTGAGAAAAAAATATATTTTACCTGCAGAATCACAAAATAGAGCGCTCGTCCTTATGGCCACCATGTTTGCACATTTCCTTAGTGATCGCGTTAAGACCGTAATGTAGACAGTATAACTAATTTGAAGTGATACGGTTGATTTTCATTTTAAAAATTGTAAACACCAATATAAAAAGAGTGTGTTAAATAACAATTCATAGAACCAAAATGGTTTTTCAGACCCACTAGGAAAATTTATTCTGGAGGCACTAGAAAATTTCATTCCGGTAGGGAGGTATATAATGACCGAAGGGCGGTTTAGGAAAAGGTGGTAAATGATGTGAGGTAGTGGCGGTACCCCCCACCGTATTCCCCTAATTACGCTCCTGTTAAAATACAGAACATACCTATACTGCCGCTAGAAGCATAACTGTCCCATGTGCTATGGGAATCCCTATACACATGGAACAATGCTTCTAGCGGCATTATAGACTTATCCAGCTGCGTTGGTATTGTGCCGTTTTGACGTTTAAATTGGGAGGAAAACAAATCACTTGCACTGCGAATTGGGAGGAAAACAAACCGCTTGTGGGCTTAAGGGGAGGGCGGTAGTATAAAAATGCAAGATCTCAGTGTGCGTATTTTAAACGTCAGATATCTCAATACAAGTCAAAAAAATTGACGATTAAGTTGATGATGTTCAGAGTGATTTCATTTGAGACTAAGTTTGAAAAAATTGGTTAAGCTATTCCAGAAAGAAAGTGAACTGCAATGTAATCTTTAATGTAATAAATTGATCCACAATGCGTACACATTGCAAAAAAACAACCCAAATAATAGGTTCTTTACCGTGGTTCAATGGAAATGATCTTCAACGTGGTTACCTAAGTTTACCTTATTCAAACGTGACCCTAAAATTGAGTAAAAATTCTATTCAGATAGTTTTTCGTATTCTTGAACGATACGTTCATAAAATAATCCACCAGATGTAGATGAGTTTCCAGATTTGTTGGATTCCTGCTAAATAATGCGCTGCGCGGAATTTGAAACACCAGTGCGCGGAATTTCAACCAGCGCAACATATGATGCGTGGAAATTGGTTTGCAAGTTGATTGTAATTCTGTTTAAATTCCCCTGTTATTATAATTTTCCATAGAAACATGATAACATTGCTAGCCAGTGGGACCAATTACATAACTCTACCAATTTGATTGATTTTTCATAACGAATGCCTTAGGTGTACGGAATTATATGCCTGCACGGTACTAAGATGAATTAGGGAACGGTAACCTTATGTGTTAGTAAGGGTTCCTTAAATGCAGTTTTTAACGGTTTCTCCGCACAATAAATTCATATTGGCGATTTGAGGCAAAACCAAACTTAGTCAAGCGACACCTATGATTCAGCTCATGAACTAGCAAAATGATATACTTTGTTTTTCTTCACTCAAGTGAGTCGTAGCTTCTAACAACAATTTTATTTTATTCTCGGAAGAACCTTACCGGTGCCAAAATATGAATGAAATTTAGTTTTCTTTACAATAATTCTGAAATTACAATCATTTGAGACTATTTGGCTTATACATGGTCATAAAAATACTTTCCATAAATATAGGGTGACCATATCAGATGAGTAAAAAACCAGGACAATCGAAAGGGTACTGATTCCCCCCGATACCTCTCAATCGACATTGCCTTTTCCACACGTTTTCGGCAGTTGAAAAGTTCTGGGGTCTGGCAGGCAGAGCTTGAATAGTAAAAAAGTTATGGGAGTCTGGGAGGAAGAGCTCTGCCAGAAAATCTTTCATCGGAATTCCACAGTGGCAGTTCTTGCTAGACCACCATAAGCAAACGTTTAATGCTGAGATAGTCTGTGCAGTACCGGCGAGGAGTTTTCAGTACTAATAACACGACATGGACGTAAATCAGAAACATCAGTGATCCCAAGTAGTTTCCCTGCGCTATGCCTGGTAATCTCCATTGACAACCATTATCTCTGGCGGATGGCTTGGTGTAAATAATACCAGTTTGAGCACGAGCTTGAAAAAATTGATATCCCTGCGTGAACTTGAAAAAATTCAATTCATGCCCGTCGCGATGATTTTTTTTGACTGGGGTAGGATGCTAGACTCGGCGGTTAGTCGCTGTTCAGCGTCCTGACGTGAAGGCATGTTAATCGTCCATTAGATATTTCACACGTATTTTATTCGGCATTCCTCAATGTATTACTTCAGCCGTGGAACTTTTAATATTATCAATGTGTAAATATATATAAATCGAATTTTATTGTATATCCATCGGATCTTGTATACGCAATTTGTTACTTTGCGTAAAGATCTTATTTCTTGTTGAAAATCTATTTATTTTATTGCCTCGTGTTGCTTGTTGATCACTTAGTCCGCTTTCTCTAGGTTTATCGTTTTCATGCTATTCTCGCTGTTAATGTTGTATGGGCTTTCACGATTATCCGGTTTCAGTTGCTTGTGGGGTCTACGGGTCACGATCGCGTATTCGTGTTCTTTGTTATTTACTTTATTATCGGTGGTGCTGGCAGTTGTTTGGGAAGTAGTAGGCAATGATTGTTCACGCTGTGCGTACGTTCTGTTGTTTCAGTATTCGTTGGTGCCTGAGCTGCAACTCTGGTGGTTTGTGATTTACTTGACGTTGATGAAGGGCTGTGTGATTGGTATGCTTGCAGTTGATATTGCTTCGTTGGAGGTTTGTGTACATGGTTTCTCGTAGTGTGTCTTCTAGTGTAACAACGTAGGGCACACAGGGGTCTGCCCTTCATACGTGCACAGCGTGATTTGAGATTTGGTCACGTGTTTTGCTTTGAATTGAAAGTTCAGATATGAGAGAATAGGTCACTCGCATTCTCACGAAACAAAACCCGTTGGAAATACCTGAATTTTTTCCAGGTTTCTAACATAAAGGACTCCACCGTTACGTGTTCCGACATGATGGTTGCAATAAATTTATTAATAGTACCCAGGTGTAGATCGTGCAGACGCATATCGATCTTATCATTGTCAATATAAACGGGTATCTTGGTCCTAACATTTTCATGCTCAATGACGTATTGCATATTGTCTTCCATAGCGTAGCTTTCCGTTATAGCCAAAGTTTTAAACGTTATCAGTAACGAGTGTGGTTAGCTTGGATAACGACGACTTCCGTTAGTCTAAACTGGATTTGAAAATTTGCTGTTGAATTTTGCTGTTGAGTTTCAAACAACTTGAAATGAATGATCGATTTCGCATCGATGAAAGTAACGGTGCTTTATTGTTCACACTGGCTTGGGACGAAATTTATTATTCGATTGCTTTGCTTGTTTATAGTACTGGCACGTTACATATAGACAGCAGACTTTAGGTAGAAACTTTCGTTTGATTCACTGCACTGTTGACAAGCAGAGCAACTGATTAGGTGCTATTTTTCTTTTTATGGAATGGATTTCCAGTAAGGTGAAAAAAAGCCACTAGCAAGAGAACTCAAGTAGAAGCAGAAGCACGAAAATGCCGATGTGCCTTTTTAGAGGTACAAAAGGGAATTCTTCGGGTCCCGGATTGAATGACGATTTAAGCCGAGAAGAAGCGCTTAAATCGTCATTCAATCCAATTGTTTCATCGATATTGACGAGGCACTCTTGAGAGATTAAAAAAAACATCGGAAGGTACAATTGGGAGATTCGACTATATTAAGTTTTGTTTGTCGCATTCCGATTGGGGATGAGTATACGCTGCAGCTATGGTAGCAGTCGGTCGTTACTGCGGTCTGGAGCATAGTGAAAATCGAAGACTGAATAAATAGAAATATATTAGGCTTACAGGAGAAAAACCAGGACAAATCAAGCATTTTCCTCGACTTCCCAGGACACCAGGACAGTCAATGCAAAACCAGGACATGTCCTGAGAAACCAGGACGTATGGTCACCCTATTATCATAAATACAATTTCAACTGGAAACCGAGACCCAGTCAGCACTAATGTTAAACTCTATGACATTATGGACAACGTAGGAGATTTTGTTGGATCTATCAGAAAGAAGGATTGGCTGTGTATTAGTGGCTCGACATATGACATACTTCAGCACAGCACTTTTTGATATCTTTTTGTGGTCCCAAATGCAGGTGCAAAATTTGGGAGCGGTCGATTGCTTCCCGGGTTTGCGCGTTGTGTTCAAAGTTTGTATGGAATTTTATATGGGGAAATCATTTAGTTTGCATTAACGTTAATAAAGATCGCTATTTAACTCAATATTAAAAACCAGCTTTTCAAAACTATAGTTCAAACCTTGTTTAAAAACTTTTTCGAAGACGGTAACTAGGTACGAGTTTTCAAAAAATAGTTATAACGATTTTAAAACTTATGGTTCAATCCAACTGCAGAAATTCATTATTTCTTCTAACACCACCGACACCGATACTTTAAACTTGAATAAATGAGAATATAGTCATCGCAGAGAATTGGTACCTTTGAATGAAATGTTCTGAATATTGCTGAACATAGACGTAATCAGAAAATGAAAAGAAGAAGGGGGCTTGTGTACTCCCCAGTCTTCTTTTGAGATAGCTTAGGACATCCCGGCATTGTTCGAATGAAGTCATTAGCCCGAAGTTTTGTCTTCTGGGTTGGCATATACGGGCTGATTGAATCTTTTGTAAAGCAGTGTAAGGATTGTGCGTCTGTAGCAAAATCTCCAGCTCATGCCACTTCAGAAGTGTGGCCAATTCCGTCCGGACCAAGGCAGTGACTGCATATAGATTATGCGGGGCCAATCGATGGCCTCTGGTTCTTAATCATTGTGGATGCATTCTCACGGTGGCCGGAAACATACCCAATGAGAACAACTACGACCAAAGCTACCATACAGTCGCTTAGAAGTACTTTTGTACGGTTGGGGCTACCATTGACTATTGTTTCTGATAGCGCTTCCCAGTTTACTTGAAACGAATTTGATACGTACTGCAAGGTAAATGGCATTGTACATTTGCTCACCGCGCCCTATCATTCGCAATCCAATGGCCAGGTGGCGCTCTTAGTTGATTCAATGAAACGTGCATTGAAAAAGATTAACAAGGGGGAACCCCTCCAGGAAACTTTAGATGTGTTTTAGCTACGTATCAACGCCATGCGGAGCCATCGGACAAAAGTCACCCAGCAAAGCAATGTTCGGGAGGCAGATGAGAACAACACTCGACATGCTGCGACCATCGAGGTCGTCAACAAACACTTTGGAATCAGAGAAGCAGCACTCAAGACAATTTAACATTGGTGATTTAGTGTACGCCAAGGTCTACAAACGGAATGATTGGTACTGGGAAACCGGAAAAATTATTGAAAAGATTGGAACGGTGATTTACAACGTCTGGCCGAATGAGCAACGTCACGGACTAATCAGATCTCATATCAATCAACTTCGTTCACGACAAGCTACAGTGCAGCCCAACGAGAGCGAAGAGTCCTCGGCGAAGCAAAATGATACCTTACCGTTGGCAGTACTGTTGGATGAATTCAACATTCGTCCGCGACCAACGGCAGACTTTTCTGACGCTCACTCAAATCAGCCGAATGAGTACCAAGGACATCAACCGCTAATTCCGATACAGAATACGAAGCTGTTACATCAAGCTGTCGCAGGAAGCTTCCAGTTCCAGTTTCCACTACTTCTCGAGGATGACCATTCGACATCCTCCCAGATTTGAACACTACGTTATGGCATAAAGAAGGATATGCTACAGCAACACCTTACAGTTAGATACATTGGTGCTAAGCAAAAAGTGACAGCAGACGAGTCACTGCTGCCAACGAAAACTTCCTTTTCCTGTTGATAAAGAATGATCAGTAGATCGATTGCTCTAGTACGAAAGAGTTGCCTCGTGTATAAATTTGAAATAGAAATAAATAAGTTGTTCCTATATTCCACGTTCTTATTTATGGGACACAACAGCATCTAACACCACCGTATCATACTATTGACATACATTTGCTCTAGATTTCAAATGATATTCCCTCCGAAACCGTTACAAATAAAATTGTCGTTCAGCTTTGCTCTTATTCTTAAAAATTTGGATCTAGTAATATGGATCAAACGGTGGGAAAATTCATCTTTTGATCTATTTTTTCAAATCTATATTTTTAGCTCTAGTATAAAATGAAACAGCAATAAAAATCTAGCAGTGGTGATTTGTAAAAATAATGCGAATTTTAAAAAAATTATGATCATTGCTCAATATTTTTATAAAGAAATGTCTTTGTTTTAATGAAAATTTAGAGAATCCTGTTTATCATCAAAAACGGTTGAAATATGTCAGAGTTATTCATTTTTCCCAAAATAAAAAACTCGCATGTCTAGTCTAGACTATGCATACACAGCCAATACATATAGGAATTCTGCAAAATTGCAGATATTCCCTTACATTTTTTCTTGTCAATATTAATGTTTGTGGCACATATGGTATGCAACACAATCATTAAAGCGACCAGACCAACTGTGAGGCGTACAAAATGAAGATGATTCAAAATTATGCAGCAATCCAATTATTCATTTAATTATTTTAAACCTTGAATAAGGAAGAAACGTGAACAATCGTACCGACCGTTTCAATTTAATGGGGGTTCCATAAATCGTTGGGAGTGACTTGGCTAAGAGGGTTAATGTCACTCCTTTGGTCCTCAGTTACTGGGATGGGACAGAGGTATTTAGCCCTGCCCTGGCTAATGGGCCTAAGTTATAGCGTCTTTACTCGCTCTCAAAATTAAAAACTTGCTTGTTTGAACAAGAAATGTCTTAGTTTTAATGAAAATTTAGAGAGAACATTTTATTCCGCATCCTGTTTATTATCAAAAACGGTTGAAAGATGTCATAGTTACTTTCCTATATAAAATTATCAAAGCATCAAAGCATTTTTTGTTCAATTGGAAGTATTTGTGTAAAATTTGAATTTAAAATTGGGAAAAATTAAAAGAAATAATTAAATAATCCAACAGTGCGCGGCAATGCCTCACATAAGAGTTCATGCGTGCATGTTTTTAGTTTAGAAAAAAAATAGTAATGTTTTTCAATCGATTTTTGATGATAAACAGGTCGTTAGATGCGAAACTAAATGTTCTCTCCAATTTTTTATTAGAACAAAGACACTTCCTTATATAAATTTCTATTTTTGAAAGAAAAATGTCCTAAAATCGCATAGTATTTGTAACAAAAGAACATAACTTAGCATACCGTTGGAAGACATTTCTGGATAAACATGTGCAAAGGGCATAATGCAAATGAGAGGCTCTCTGTGTTTGCTTCCGCTTTCGATTATTATGGCGTCATTATAAAACTTTCCAATAAATATCGAAAGACTCTGATGTCGTCTAGCATATTATGCTAAGACGTCGCTGTTGTGCCATCTGGTGACAAACGCCATTTTGGGGTAAACTGAGTTAGATATGCCACATTACTTGTCTAAAAAATCTGTACTAAGTGGCGTTTACAGAATTTTGACATTCTGTTACTGAGATATAGCGAGAAACGTGCTGGGAAATTTTTAATTGTTAACCTTTTTTTCTAGATTCCCTGACTCATTTCCGTCAAAATGCATCTCACCGATTGTTTATTGGCAATTCTACGTTGAAAACGTTCACAGATAGCGCTAGAAGTAAAGTGTTGCTGAATTCATTTTGTTCTGTCATAGTGCATATATTTTCTGTAAACTTTGGTAAAAAATAACTTTTAAACAACATGTCACCTTTAAATTTGTTGAGAATTGCTTACGAAAACGAATGAAAACTATCATTTTATAAGATGATGAGTAAACATCTTGCGAAAAGGGTGCAAAACGTAGTGGTTTCTAATATCATTCGCAGAGCTACATGTGTGTGTAATTTGTTGGACACCGTGGTCCCCTCAACATAATTTCTTGTTTCTCCTAAGTCAAACTTAACCTTTATGAGATGGTGTAAATTAATGAAACTCTCCGGATCACGTGAGGAAAGAATATATTCGGCTAATTGAAAAGTGTCAGCTTTGCATCATACACATCCTTCTCTCTGATAGGCTTAACAGAATCTCCTAAGTAGTCCGAAATATGAAGGAGTTTAACATTGGTACTAATTGGGTCTCGGTTTCCAGTTGAAACTTTATTTTTTGGAAAGTATTTTGATAACCACCACAATACCCCGATTACATTTCGAAGAAATGTATGACCCAAATAGTTTCAAATGGCTGTAATTTCAGAATAATTGCAAATAAAATAAAAGTTCTTACCCGTTTCATTCATATTTTGGCACTGGTAAGCTTTTTCCGAGAAGAAAATTAAGTTTTTGTTGGAAGCTACGACTTCACTACGAGTGAAAAAATGCAAATATATTGAAGTTTTGTGGACCAGTACAGTAAAATCGGTACGTCGTAAGAGCCCACGTGAATCGAATGTAATTTCCAATTACAAACTTCTAGACGTTTTAATAACGTAAAATAAATTGTTAGTGGAACAAAACGTGACGAAATAGGTGGAATAGTCATCATCAGGGATGTTATGCACCTCAGAGCAAATAAAGAGAAGAATAACAAACGCTCTTTGCAGTTTTCACGCGAACCACCGCTCTTCTCTTTCACAATAAACCTCTTCACTCCGATGCGTGTTGCTCCCACACGTGTATTCTACTCCATGGCTGCACGCCACAAAGAGTAGAAATAAAGAGGCTCTTTAGTGTGTATCTTGGTCCCACGCGCACGTAAGTAGAGAAGGCAACCAAAAAACATTTTTAAAACGTTCTTCCGATCAAACTTTATCTGAATTGTAGTTTGATTCGCCTTCCTACCTGCTTTCCAGTGAGGGGAGGCACAAAAAAGTGGCTCTTCAAGGTGACTCTTTGAACGAAATTGTGCAGCTCTTGGTGCACAGATCCTACTCTTTTTCGTTTTCAAGTTTCTCTTTGTGCGGTCGTTCTGCACATCGCAGTGTTTTTGTGCTGCTCTATTTTTAATCGGTGTATTTCGCTCTTTGTGGCTCATTGTGTGAGCAAATAACAAGCCTGGTCATCATTCGATTTCGATCGACTTCAATAAAACTCGTGTTAGACCCACAGTTCAAGAAGTGTAAACATTAGTTAAAGATACAACATGCAACACGAGGTCGAATTTAATAACACCAGAAACAAGATCCCCGTGCATATGGAAAACGACATGGTGGATGTGCGTATCCATGATTTGGCCCCGCGCACTGGAGATGATTACATCAAACGAATCATGTCACAATATGGAAAAGTAGAATCTATTACGAATGACACCTGGAGAAATATTTTCACCTGCATTCCCAACGGCGTTCGTATTGTAAGGATGCGAGTGACTAAACCAATACCTTCTTACATGACTATCGAATGCAAATCACCGAAGGAAGGCGTGACCTATAAGCAAACAACGCTAATCACATATCCCGGGCAGACCCCAACATGGCAATTATGTAACCACTACGGAAAAACATGCGCCGAAGCAACTAGTCAAAACTCATCTACTACAGCTAACTCTAACAAGCTGCCACCGACGCTTACAGATAAACCAAAAACAACGATCCAATCAACCAATAATGCAGGTATAACGACCACGACAACCGCTTCTAAACGAACAAATAGTATCGCCAAAAAAGAAGCAAATTCCGATGAAGACGGATATACAACAGCGACCCGTAAGAACAAAAAACAAATAAGAACATCTGATCATGAACAGCAAGAAAGCAGTACCGATGATGACATGGACGGAAACGATAACGGGTATGAGTGATGGATGGGGTGGTGGTCTAAGGGGGGTGCAAGAGGAATTTAATTTGGTGGGGACCAACGAAAGGGAGGGAGGTGTAACCCTCCCCTGTTAAAACCCAGAAACCTTATGTCAATCGAAAAAAAATTTGGCCGGGATTAGGTCGACGATTTTTAGAGTGATTGCATATCCTTTCTATATGAGAAAGGCAAACATTTCTGTGTGGTCTATTCAATATTTTTAATCACAAACGACGACAATGAATGCAGTTCAATGACCGGCTTCAACGCTTTCGTGTGCAGGCCTCTCCTTTTGACTATGCAGAAAAAAGTGTACAAAGCGAGAGAACAAACTTTACTACGTCACACTCTCACCGAGCAGTCGGAGGACAGCAACAAAAACGAAAATGTATTTTACTGCTGTACGGAAAAGTGTACTCGGTTTGGCTACCGTTCTGGCAAGAGCAGTACTGATGCGTCGCTGTAGCGGGCTGTACGGCTTATGCAAATGTAAATCTACCGGAAAAAATGTAGTTTACCGGTACCGTTCGCATCCCTGTGAATAATACTACGGATTAAATTCCTACCAAATTCTTTAATATACTTGTTTAACAGAATTCTGACAGAGAATTCCTCATATATAATGAAACAAGCCCTATCAAAAATTGGAATCGAGACGGTTTATTAAGTTGACCCAGAGAAACTCAAAAATTTCCATTCTACAATAAATTGAATAACTTTCACAATTTCCATCTGATTTAAACTATTAGGTGCTTATTTTTGTTGTAGATTAGTAGGCTTTAATTCCCCATAAAATATAATTTTTAGGATTGCATTATCTTGCCTAAAAGCTTGACCCAACGCTCAGCTTTCTTAAAAAAAAAGAAAAAAAAATAAGAAAAAGCTCAATATACTCGTCAATTACGTTAGAACCAGTAGTCGCACTACAACATGATGTTCAAATGACCAAAAGTGCATTCAATTGCCTTTAATTAAACATGATAATGTTTTATACCGATGCACTACTACCGAAGATATTTGGATTTCACTGAACGTAGTTTTTACTTTAAAGGTGAAACTCATTTTTTTACTGTTCTACTGTAAATTTTTTGGACTTTATTTTCGGATTCAGCACATGATTTCAATTTGAAAATGATCACCAGCTTATTGAGTTCAGATATGCTGTAAACTAATGTTATTATCGTTATTTATAGTACATTTTACGGAATTGAATACAAAACAGCTGCAAATATTTGGAGCATATAGTACAAGAATATAATGATTTCCTTTAGTACAACAAAAGTTGATCGCATTCAAAAACTGTGAAACAAACGCAGCAATTTTTCTTTTGAAAGAAGACCCCGGTATTAAAATATTCGACTTCAAAAGTTTATTGACGACACTAGACACTTACCACGATTGCGAAAGCCACAGAGATGTCATAATCTAGTACGAGTGGCCGACAATATTTTTGCCCCTCATTTCATTATTATTCTTGCAAAACATATATAATAATATTCAATCAAATAAAATACTTACGCATATATCAAAACAATGACAAGGTAAAACTTACCATAAAGCTACTTCTCACGCTAGCGATTTGCATCTCCAAATCGTTGATGCGCTTGATGGCGACTTCCTCAAACCGCGTATGCCGATGCAGTTTATCGAATATCCGTTGCACTTCGTCCACTGGCAGATGCGGTGGTTGATCAGCTGCATCACCTTCATTGCACTTTTTCCTATGTAGAGGACTGTCTTGGTTCAGCGAAATATCCTCAGAGGGGCTGCTACATACTAGCGATGCAGCCGAGTTGGAATGCAAGGTTTCAAGGTTCTTGATTTTTCTTTCCAAGGTGTCTTCAATAGCTCGAAGTTGCACCGTTAGTGATTCAAGAACTAAACTCTGTTCCACGCTGGGTCGAGTGTAGCGCAATTCGTCCTCAAGCTTTGCTATTTTTTCGCTGTAACCTCGAGTAGTAGCATCCATTTTTATGCTTTCTACCTCTTGGTGAAGGGATTCATTTTGACGATTTTGAGCATCAATGTAAAGTTCGAGTTCCTAAAAAAGAGAGACAATCAGAAATTTTTTGAAAATATTTTAAAATCAAATCTCACCTTAATTTTAGCATGCAATATAAGCTCGTTGATTGATTTACTTTCGATTTGAGTCTCCAGCTCAGAAATGATTTCACGAAGCGTAAATCCCTTGTCGATCGAATCTTTGAGATCATTCTCCAGCTTTCGAATTATGTCATCTTTTCCACTAATCTGAGCACATAATTCCTTCCCGTTCTGATCTACAGCTTCCAGCTATACACAATGGACGTGTACAAGTTTTCATTACTCTTGTCTACTACGTAATTATTGCTACAAGCACTATCATTTTATAAATATTACTTGATCATGCAAACAATGAACTAAACAACACTGGGTAAAAATCATTCTCACTCGAAACAGTAGCATGTTTACAAATGCATTCAAATGCAAGCGAAAAATCCATTTATGGATGGATGGTAAAACACGACCATGCTTCAACAGAGGAGACCTCAGGCTTGTGTTTGATCTATAACAAAAGGAATGAGATCGAAAGAATAGAGAAAGAATAAGAATTGATGAAAGTGAAGAAAAACGAAGTGGGGTAAACAGGTCTAAAAGGTCCCCCTTAAGCAAAAATTGCTAGAGTAAACAGGTCTAATACGCTCCCTTAATCAAAAATTGCTATATTTCAACTTTGGACGCTATGATCTCCGCATCAACTACACTAATCTATTGGTATATTAGTTACAAATTAATTCATGTTTCATTTTTATTAAAAACATCCTAATACAAGTAATATTACATATTTTTCAAAGATGCTGAAATTTTAGTTTCATCTTTCACCCAGGACGAAATTCCACAAGTACAGTTTAATATGCCCCACAACAAAAGGATGGTATGCCCCTCAACAATAAGGTTATATGCCCCAATCGAATTATTGAAATTTTTATGATGTTAAAAAAAGGTTACACAATTTACATGAAAAAATCAGTATTACCGTTATTTAAAATACAAAATTTCCTGAATAGTTACTTTACAGTTGTGCTAATAGGGGGCATATAATCCACCTGCCCAAAAGAAAATAACTGGACAATAAACCGAGCTTACTATTTTCTGGAATCATACCAAAACTTGGTATTAATTTATTATTGGTATTAAAAAGGTATTGAAGAAACATTTTTCAATACCTGCATAATACCCCAATGAGGTATAATTCTTTATTTTAGCATTATTTATGTATTCCAGTGATTTTTACTAATACCAAATCAATACCTTTTTGAATACCTCCATACAGTGAATTTTGTTATTGGAAGGTTGAAAACATTTTTTTATTATTCAGGTATTATAATAACTCGTTTCATTATAAACTAGTTATTCGTAATACATATCTGCGTTATCAATTTTGGTATTTTGCCTCTTATGTAGATCTTGTCAACACCATAATGAGGTATGCAGTCGTTGGTACGGAATAGTTGATTTTAGTATTCCGCAGTTATTTTCTTCTGCTCGGGCAGTACTTATACGTACTGATAGTGGAGCGTTATGTTTGGTGATGAACAGTTGTAAAGACATGCATAATTCTACACGCACACATATACCCAGGTTATTTTTACGCAGGGGATACGTTACCGCGTAAAAACTCGCGTTAATTGGAAAATCTGCGTAAAAAAGGCGTAATTGGATAATCCGTGTAAAAAAACAAACAGTTAAAGATTTATACTATTTTCGGAAAGATGGAAGAGACGGATTTGGAAGACTCCTTATAGCCCACACCTCAACAATATGGGTATTTTCGGAATGGACTTCACGAGTAGGTGCCAGAAATTGATTTTTGACGCCTTTTTGAAATCTATGATGGCGACTTCCGGTTTCGTAATATTCTTTATCATCCAATATATATGGATAATTTTGGAATGGTCTTGACGAGTGGGTACCAGAAGTTGATTTTTGACCCCATTTCGATGCCCAAGATGGCAACTTTCGGTTTAGTGAAACTCCCTATAACCCAATCAATATGGGTATTTTCGGAATGGTCCTGGGCTTTCCAACCACACGTGGTGACTTTTAATCCTTATTGCTTCATGAATCGATGAATTACTATTAAGATATAATATGCATTGGCAATTAAGTGATTTTTGCAGTAGATATTACTACTTGTCATATGAATAAAGGAGCCAAACAAAGCATAACTTTGCTTAGCTTAGTTGACCGCCCGTGAGTTTCCCGTGATTGATCAAATTCTGTAAAATTGCATATTGAACCAATTGTATGATATTTGGCAATAGTACATAGTATGATCAATAACGTAGACGGCCATGCCCATGTAGGTCAATTTTGGGATGCATCATCCACAAGTGTCGGATATATCTTGGTGGATTTTATTATTGAGCTAAGTACTCACGCGCTTTTTCTTTTCATTTTAGATCAAAGTTTTCAGGAGTGCGAGCTCCAGTAGAAATATGAATACCGTTCGAATAGGCATTTTAATAATTATTCTTCCGCGGGGCGTTACATAAAAGGATAAAGCCGCGTGGGATATAATAGAGGTATCTATTTATCTATAGCAGCGGTTCTCAACCTTTTCCGTATCACGGACCGTGTAGAAATCACCCTGGATTGCTGCGGACCCCCACGGATAAACATCGATTTTGTATGCTATCAATATGTCATCTTCAGTTAGGAAACAAGACATGAAATTTCAATATGCACTAGGAAAGTATATTTTTCTTTGTGGACCCCCAGCAACGACTTCACGGTCCCCAAGAGGTCAGCGGACCCCAGGTCGAGAATCACTGATCTATAGAAATGCCCTGCTATCGCAACAGAGCGATTTATTGCTTCTCAACTGAGCAAGATGAGAAACCGGACTGGCTCATCAACTTGTTACAGTGACTATCATGATAAAGGCAAATATCTCAGACAGACCATTCTACTGGAGTTCCGCTTCTAGACATTAAAAATGATTTCGACAGTGTTTGATACAAAGGATTGTGCCGTATCCCGATCAGAAGGGCATAATTGATTTATAATAACTGGAGTTATTTATTTCAAAAATATTTTGAAACAGAACCTGATATAAATCCGACTAGTTAGTTGTTAAAATTACTAAAAATAAAACAAAAAACTGGCAAATGATAGCAAAATTGTAACAAAATTTAATATGATTTCATCAGAGTTATAACTAAATGAGGTATAATTTTATTTCCAAAAGATTAGATAGAAACTATATTAGATATAATCATCTATGACAGTGATCTGGTAAAAAAACGATCAAAATCATAAATTGATCGTTTAATAACAGATTATGTTATAATATTGATAGTATAGAAAACTGTCCGCAATTCACTTTCCATTGCGTTATCTGAATATAACCCCAGCTGTTATAAATATCAACCTTAGTTATAATAGTGTTATTGTTTTGTTATGCTCTTCTGATCGGGTACTTATCCTTGTTGTAGTTGAATTAGTGAGTGCTGCTATATACTGGTTGTACCTGTCATCCTGAGGAAACACGTGCTTTGTGGTTGAAAAAGTGTGGACACAGAATTAGCACACTTGAAGTTTTTTGTGTTTATTTCCCGAGCGAAAAATGCAAACAAATGTAAAGTAAGCTTTTAAAAAACTATATATCTGAACATTATCTGAATACTTTCTTTTATTGGGGGTTTAAAGCGCGTCATGCACCGACGAGCCCAGAAAATTAATTTTAATAGCGAAAAATGAACCTCGGAATATGCCAGAACTTCCAGGAAGCGGTTAAATAATGCAATAAAACATTTTGAGCTACAGATTACAGCCAATTCTCTAAAATATAATCCCTCTCCACGGTGAACGACATTAACTGAAGATCATCTTATCATCATGGAACCAAAAAATCCACCTTTTTCGAGGACTGAAATTAAAAACATCGTTGAACGAGATCATAGCATGTGAGTGAGCAGCAAAACCATACGAATGTGATGTCTGAAGAGCGTTTGATCTCCCATATTGCACAACTTCAACCACTTATTCCTAAAAACAATTCGATAGCTAGAATAAACTTTAAGGTGGACGGAAGAAAGTCTGCAATTTTATGGAAATCCGTTTTTTTTTGAGGCGATGAGTCAAAATTTGATCGTTTTGAGTCGGACAGCAAATGTTACGTTTAATTTCCAGCAAAGAGGCAATATAATCCTCAGTATAGGTACCATAAGATCAGTACAACACAGCGGCGATTGTATTATACATGCTTTTTCATAGCAAGGTATGGGGCCAATCGTGAACATTGATGGCAGAATGGATCAGCATCAGTACAAGCAAATATTGTAGGATCGTATGGAGACATCTACCGGTCAATGTGGTGAACGTTTATGCAAGATAATGACCCCAAGCATACATCTCGATTCTTTAAGCAGTGGCTTTTTTATCAAATGGTTAATGATCTTTCATGACCTGCACACCGCCCAGACCTAAATCTAGTAGAAAATTTTTGAAACGACGCGGAAAACACTTCAAAGGTAAGATATCCAAGAATCTGACTGATCTCTGGATATCAATGAATCTGAATGATCATGGTTTGAAGTTGGAGAGCTGTGAATTCTAATGGAGCGATACTGTAAGCCGGTTGAAATCGTCCCCCGTTGTCTAGAGACTGTTTTCAAGCAAAAATGTTTCCCGACTAAACATTAAACAGTTAGTCTTGATCTAGATAAAAATAACAGAAATTTTAAAATATTTGCTAATTCCATGTCCAGGCCCCAATTAACTTCCTTGTGAAATTCATTCATATAATTACAGATGACGTCTAATACCATGGCATACGATTTATTTTCATGTACCCACTAACAGTACACTACATGTCTTTTATTTATCTATCATCCGACCTTGTCGGTCTTAATGAAATATTAAGTATTAAGTATTAAGATGGGGACAAGTCATTTTGAGTCAGTCAGTAAGTTTTGGGGATATGAATGTACTAATCCTGTTTCCACCACTGTACATTGTTTTATTTAACCTCGAATATAGTGACCTATCGTACACCCAGATTTTAAAAACATCGAAAAAAGTACCTTCGCTTTATTGAATTTAGCTTAAAAAATATTTAGCCAGGAATAAAATCATTATTGCCAAAACATTGGCAGATGTATAACCTTTCCAATAAATACTTGTTTGTCAAAATCGGTGCAAAAATATCATCGCACGAGCTCTCCAGAAGAACTGGCGTACTTGACCCCACTCTACTACAACTTAAAATTATGGTCAAAACTACCATTTTACAGATAGCTTCTTGATTTTGCTTCTCCATAATGCAATTACAGTTTCCTTTATTTATAAACTAAAGTAAACACAAAAAACTTATGAAATATTTTTTATAGTAATAGAATTTTTTTAACATATTTTTCTTTTTTGTTGAAAAATTTCACAAAAAATCGCTATTCGCACAGAAGAATTAGTTCCCTACAACTCATTATAATATAGTTTTGCTGCCCAAATGGCAATTTTCGAACAATAACTGTTGAAAGTAATGCAGTAAAGATCTTATACGCCTTTTTTAAAATATTACTTTTGAATAAAAATGGTTTGTTTGCCTGTGGAAAATACTAAATATCCCATACAGATGAAACGTTACTTGAGTTTTTTCGAAAATTAATGAATGTATAAGATTTATACAATATTGTTTTAAAAAGGTAGACTTCAAGTAGTACGAAAGATGTAGTTTAGCTTTAGACAATATATGCAAGCTGTTGGTGTGGTCACACGATCTGTCACGTTAGGCACCATTCCTAAATTGCGTAACGCGAAAATTACCCAAAATTGACTTCCCCCTCCCCCCATGTAACAAATTGTCACAAATTTATTTATCCCCCTCCCCTATTACGTAACAAATTCTACGAAATATTTTTTGCTCAGTAAAAACATGATACGTAACGATCTAGCTTACTCCCCCTCCCCATATGTCACAACTTGTCGTACCACCTCCTCTCCCCCCTTAATGCGTTACGTAATTTATGAATAGTCTTTTACAAGTTATTTATTTTTCATTTCTTCAAACGGAGAGGCGTAACTACCAAAATACCTAGCCAAAAGAGCAACAAAAAATTGTGTATTTGCTTATTTTATTCGACAAAATTGTTTTTCGAATCATACTCTAATGAATAATTTCAGGAAAATAGGTTTTTCAATTGATAAGTTTTATACGTAATTACATATTTGAAAATGATGAATTTGAGATAGATTTCCAATCTTTGAATTACATTTTTCCACAATTTCCAATATTACCCTAAAACGTAGTCAATATTTGGTACAAAAACGTGATTCTCAAATAAACAAATTTTCAACAACTATGACTAGAGGAGACCTATTTTTGTTGTTTTCTTGAGATGGGTTCAAAAACTGTCAATTTTTTAAAAATTGTTGTAAATTCGATAATGCAAAAGAATCTTATCGGACACTGTCGGGCAGTTCCGTTTAAAGGACAATGTTTTTTTGCCCTTCGTCTTCCCGTTCCACAACAAAATATTCACATGACAGTTTTCACAGCAGTTTGTAAACAGAATGTTTTAACTGAAATATAGGCAAAATCAAAAATAAAACCTTGTTTGAGACTATATAAGACATCTCAAGCAAAAACGATACATATCCCAATTTAGTCCCTCTCTTTTATTTCTCATTTTTAAAAGTTCCCTGTCCTGCCTTCTGGAGCCGATCAGCACCAGAGTGCCATTATGTGACCGCCGTCGCCCTTATCACTCAATTTGAAGCGAGAGCGTCCCGATTCTCCGCAGGTCCGATGAATCGCACCCATCAACCTAAGTCTTGACATTTGGGTAGCCTGACGTCGCTGATCTCCCGCGTCGCTGCCTGAACACTGTAAGTTTGGTCTTCTTACCTGTCCCCATATCCACCTACTCTCATCTGTCCCTGATATAATAGCTGCAACACCGATGTAGGAAATAAACCATAATTGCATTCTGTATTCCTAGTTTTAAGAGAGTTGTACTTTCATCATAAAAAACATTCTTTCCATCTTGTATACTGCGGCTATACGCATAACTGTCCCATGTGTATAGGAAATCCCATAGCACATGGGACAGTTATGCTTATAGCGGCAGTATATCCCAGTTCCTAGTTTTAAGATAGCTGTTAAATTTCTCATAAAAACTTTTTCTCCTTTCAAACTGTATTCTTAGTTTTGTGATAGCTGTAAAATTTTTCGTAAAAAAACTTATGTTCCCTCTTTTGTATATCAAACTCTATTCCTAGTTTTAAGATAGCTGCAAAAATATTTCTGAAAATCTATTTTATCCCACATAGCATTACATTTCTAGTTTTAAGATAGCTGTAAAAATCCCCCTTGTTGTAAAAAATATTTCAAAATTGTAACCTTCTGGTTTATTATATCTAACGCTTTTGTGCCTATCAAGTAAACGAACTGAATAAAAAAGCATCACAAGTGACATTAAGAATCCCATTAGGGACCATTCATAAATTATTAATCGTAAAAATTGACCAACATTTACCACAACCCCCCCCCCCCCTTCCCCGTGCAACAAATGATCAAAAATTTCTCTATCCCTCCTCCTAGCAACAAATTCCTTTAACAAAATATTTTCTTCTGTAAAAACATGTTACTTAACGTTCAAGTTTACTTCCCCTGTCTCATGGGTTACAATATGCAACAATAATTCGTACCACCTCCCACCAATTGTTACGTAATTTATGGATGGCCCTTAGGTCATATATCAATATAGACAATTACTTATTTATTGTATCCGTAAATATTTTGCCGTTCTATTGCGATGTGGATACTTTTTAATGAAGGTAATTAAAATTAATTAAATTTCATAAACATGAATCCACGATACTTTAAAGTCTACGCGCAGCGAAATTTCTGATGATTAAACCAACAAAACGCATTTTTGATTTCAATGGACATCCTATTTTTGATTCGAAGCTTATTGATTGTTAATTATACATTATTTTATCATTGAACCAACAATAATATTTTTATTCCAACCAAATTTTATTTTATTTTAGTCTTGAGTAGTAGTTAGTAAGTGTGTTTTTTTCATCTGTCATTACGACCTACCATATTGCAAAGAGCCATTTTTATATATAATTTTTATGTCTTATTTCAAAAAACTTCGCAACCCAGTTATGCCATATAGAAGACATTTGCAAGGCAAAAGCTACGATTATACTGACAATTGGCATTGGCTATAGGTAACTGTCAATGTTAAAATAATTAACAATATTAAACTAATATCTTTGTAACTTGCAGAACAAAGGCAACATGCTAAAACAGGCTAAAACAACATCGATGGACATTCAGAATTAAGCATTCCGAAAGTACATTGATGCCAATTCAATCTAAAAAATGAGAACGAAAAATATTTTATTTGATTTTTAATAAAAAATATGCAACAATACCAACAGTAACTGTATTATTTAGTGTTGTTTTAACAAAAGTATATTGTTGAACTAATCGAGTTCACATCATTAGATCAATAAGGCTGTCAATCGTTTCAACAATAATATTGTCGATTGAAATCTAGAAATGTCAAAACCAGAATATATTGTAGAAACAAAAATATTGCAGATTGTGTCGAATATGGAAAATTATTAGACTTGAGATAATAATAATTATTGTTGAGTTCGAACCAGAATATTGCTGTATGTACAATATATTATTCTGCGTGTATAATTCTAGCATCTAGCAATATTGATGAAAAATGAAATGTTAGTTATTAATAACAATTAGTAAAATCACACGAGAATAAATCACATTGGTCACTGAATGAGATGATTTTTACCCAACGTTCATAATACTACAATTGTTTTAATAGTTTTATTCTATATGCTATCTGTCTGAACTAGAAGAAAATTACAAATACCTACCCAACCAACCAGAAGTTCTGATAATACTTAAAAAGCACACTTTATAGTTCACATAAAGTTCATTGCGAACTTTCAAGCTACTTAAGCCGCCATTAGAACATAAAACGTATTGCAAAATTACTTAAAACGAGAAACTTATCCAGCTTCCTTATGCGAACTTTTGGTTGCTTGGGTACATTATCCAAGCAAACCACATTTAGCCAGTTGACTGCTTACCATATCAAATCTTAAACAAACAATTAAGCAATATAATAAAAATCTACACTTACTTTTTCAATAATCTCCCGATTATCGATACCATAACTACAACTGTCACACAAAAATCCGCCCTAATAATATAAGAAACGTGTGTATTTATAACAGAGTACAAATCAATCATTACGCTTGAAGCACATTTTTAATGATTGGCAATGATTTTTGTGGAAGCGGTCCATTTGGCAGAAGGGCATTTTGCATAATAAATGTTTAGTATTACGGAAATTTGGCATAATTTTTAGAAATGATCACACTGAAGGTCTTTTGGCATATATGATATTTGGCCTGATTGTTCGTATGTCAAGGCTCGTGTTGACGTTTAGAAAACCTTTCTCGTTTACAAGAATTTGTGAGAAACAAATTCTGGACCCTCGACCGTTTATTTTGCTTTGGTTGCAAAGTCTCTTCTATATCCTAAATTTTTGTGTGAAAACTAAAGTTTTACAATGAAACTATTTCACTTGTTTGCCTCTATGTGGTACATAAGATATTCAAATATCACTAAATAAGGGAAAATTGTGTTGAAACAGCATCTTTCGCAGTGATATACATACGAAATATTCTTTGTGTGTAAACAATTTGCTATTCGTACAGAACGGCACTTTACAGTAAGAAATGTTATACGAAACGTGCTATAACAAGCTCTGAGACGTCATCTGACAAAACGTCATGTGACAAAAGCTTCAAGTGGGTAACCTGAGCTTTTGCATATGAGGACGCTGCGCATTGATGTATTGTTTACTATAGGCAGAGGGTATGACACGGTACGGCAGTCAATAAGGAACTGTGATAAAAAGTGCATGAAATATCTATCGATATCGAACTATGTTAGCATTATATAACTTGACGAACAAGGACCAAATAAAGTTATCTCTAAACTACCTACATAATTACTTCGTGTTTTCTTGCGGTATTATCAACAGGTTATGGGCCCAGGGGTTACTTGTACGACAGCTATTCGTTCCCCAATTCTCAACAGGTAATGGGCCCAGTAGTTAACTGGAACTAGCCACCTGGACAATTGAAAAATAGTTGCTTCTGAGGACAAACGGCCGGCGAGAATTATCGTTCCGGTAGCAGCGGCATCCAGCGACGACCAGCGTTGCGGGCAGAAACGGCATCCGGCGACAACCAGCGTTTTGGACAGAAACGGCCAGTGAGGACTATCGTTTCGGACAGAAGCGACATCCGGTGAGGACCAGCGTTTCGGAAAGAAATGGCATCCACCGAGCACCAGCGTTTCAGGAGCAAACTGAGGATGGTAATCCAGCAGCAAGCTGGAGGATCTGTCAAAAGGGTTACTCTCGACGACAGAAGAGGTGGTAGCTACGAGAGGGGAACTCTCGAGCGCATCGTGCCGACGACGGCATACACCGTGCCGACGACGGCATACTTCAACGGTTCGGAGTTGCGGTTCCCAGCCTGGAAATGGCAAATAGACATCATCTTATAAAGATGAAACTCCAGTAAAAGTTGCCAAGAACGCCCAAAGAAGACTTCTACGAACCAGTAGTAGGTGCCTCGGAAGAGCTAGAAGCAGCCAGGAAGGAACTAAGCTCAGAAAACGGCTTGATGACGACGTCGAAGCATTGGATGAGATTGTCATGCTGGTCAACAATGATGTTTTGAATAAACTCATTGGCCTCAGCTATACGAAAGAAGCTATGGATATTCTGGTGAGAACGTACCAAAACAGCGGTACTGCCGCTATGGTCAATATGCGGTTGTATACCATCAAGCAAAGGCATCATGACAAATTGTCTATGATTTTGATGAGTACGATCTGATTATTCGCGAGCTAGATCGTATGGGTTCAAAAATGACAGCATCGGAAAAGGTACATGCTCTACTGATTTCCATGCCAGAAAAGTATCGACACGTCAAAGGTGCTCTAATGGTACTGACGAATGAAGAACTGTGTGCTAAGCCGATCATGGAGACTAAGCGGATGTTCATCGACGTTGAAGCTGGAGAAGAGGAGCAGGCAGGAACGAAAAACGTTGCGCTGTCAATAACAATAGAATAAAATAATTGAAAGTGTAAAATGTTCTTTTTACTCCGGGTCCTGAAGAGAATCTCCTTTCGGTTAGAAGAATTAGCAAAAATGGTAAAGAGGTTACTTTTAAAGATGAAGAGGTTATCGTTGAATTTGAAGATGAACTAATTGCTTCAGGCGCCGGTGGTTGAGTGGTAAGCGTGACCGCCACTCATTCCAGTTGGCCTGGGCTCAATTCCAGCCGAGGCCGTTGAGATTTTTCTGAGGTGAAAAAATCTGTGGTCACGTCTTCCTTCGGAAGGGAAGTAAAGCCGTTGGTACCCGGTTCATGAGTTGATGGATCGATATTCTAGTCCAGATAGTAGAGTCACCTCTCTGGTGTCGGTAAAGAAAAAGCAGAATCCAACTTCCATACTTACTAACAAATTCCTCCTCCCGTGATACTTGTGGATTGCGCAGTACTATATACGGCCTCTAGCAAAAACATGTATCGGACTAACCATTCCTTCCCTTTCCTTCCGCGATCTCTACGTTTGGGCCTGGCCGTCGCCGATATTGATCAATAAACACTTTAGGATTACAAGGAGTTGCACATTGAAAGATGTTTCGCTACTCCCAAGCATAATTATCTACTGATTCCCTGTGCAACTTCAGCTAGTTCAGATCGATAACGGAGTAGCAGCCAGAGGTGGTCGCACAAGCTCAAACTCAAACTAATTGCTTCAGGAATCTTTGTTGATGGGTTTATTCCTCCTTGATCTATTTCGGGAAGAAAAGTCGGCGTAAGATGGAACAAGGTTTCAGCGCGAAAAAACACTTTTTTGCGATTTGTTTTAGAACTTTGCGTGAAGCAAATTGATCAAAACTTTTGTACATTATAGTATATCATTTCAATAACATGTTGTAATTTTTCTATGCAAAAATATTGACAAACGACTCGGTGAAGCTTTTTGTTGAACGTCTCTGGAAAAAACATGATTTGCGGCGTTACCTGCCATTCCAAAACTACTTAACCGATTTCTTTCAAACCTTGCATACACATTCTATGTTAAAGTTACCTAACCCCTACGCTGAGTTTTTGAGACCCCCAATTTAATTTAAGAGTTTTCGGATGCAAAGGCTTTTTTTTTATTCAAATGTAAAGCATTTAAACAAATACCGTCGTCGGGGGTACTTTACGCCTAAATTTAAGATTCATACATGAGCTTCTATTTCAAATTTAACGTTATATTTTAACAAAAGCAAAACATTATTATTCGCTGGATCAACACAAATATAAAAATTGTATAGGGGCCCGGGACTATTAAAACGGTGGGGGTAATTCGGACCCCCTCGATTTCTCAGAAAATAGCAAGACTTTCTGACTATCGTACATATTCGTGGAACCGCTATTCTGAAACATTAATTTTGAGAGCTGAATTTGATTCTTTGTTCTTTGTAGAAAGGAGATACAACGTGTTTCATTTTTTTGCCATCTTAAAAACAAAAATCATGGTAATGGTAAAACCGCGATTAAAGCAGTAAATAAAAGTGATAAAAATAAAAAGTAAGTATTTTGTAAAGCTTCAGGCTTCTAATTAATGGAATCATTTTTGTTTGCGTGAAAACACAGATATTTTCGAGACGCTCACCACTTCTGTGCGAAATGAGCGTACGGGGCTATTCGGGTCCCCTATCCCGTTAACCACCGTTCAGCGGCTTGCGGCTGCGCACACCATTGCACACGCCACAGCAAAGAAAGTACATGGGCCGCCAATCGACAGCTGTGACTTAACAGATTAAGTTTTGACAAAGATTTTTTTTTTGCTTCTTAAGGAGTGTCTCTTATAAATATTTCATAGGTAAATATAATCCCATTGTAAAAAATTAAAGTAAAATAACGGTCTGAATTGCCCCGTAGGGAGATCCGAATTACCCCTACATTGTTAAGGGATGGAAAAACGTAGAGGTTTGCAAATCGTCGCCTAGCGCTGCCATTGAGTGGTGCAATGAACCTTTTATGGCACCAAAATGTAGCTGAGGTTTCAAACTAATAATTATAAACCTATGACCGGTAAATTTTTTCACTTCTATCCACCTAAAAGAGCGATTTGCTTAAGTAGGTCCGAATAGACCCGGGTATAGGCTTAAGAGAATGCTTGCAAGTAATCTTAGTAGGCGATGAAACTGAAACAAATATAAAAAATATAAAAACGTTAGAAGTATTTAAGCTATGTGTATTGATGCGATTGCGGGGAATAGTTCTGCAGTGCAGGCGAATGACCTTATGGTTAAAACCTTACTAAGCAAAAAAAAACTCCTCCGTAGGTATCAGTTTTATTACTCCCGTTCAACTAGTACGTCTAAAATTCATATTCAGTTTTTAATTCGTTAAATCATGTTGCATTACGCTCCACCCTAACTGTTAATATTCGACATCGTTTATGAACGGCCCCCTTGGTGATATCTTTAGAGCAGACAATCCAATGCAAAATAGGATTGACAGGATCTCATTGCCTTGTGTCCTGTCGTTATGTTTGTTATACATACTAAGAATATCAAATCATATGATGGCCGGAAGATTAGAGAAGCACCCCCCCCCCCCTCCGCTTCCCCCTTCAAAATAAAAATATATGTATTGAGAGAAAAAATAATTTTTAATATTGAACTGAAAAAAAACATGGTTGGCAGCCCAGCCGCCAAAAATTTATATTTTTTCTAGCCATCTTGCGGTTTGATTCTAGAGTAAATAGAACCGGAGATATGGGATATGCCATTGCACCACATGGAAAGTCCTTGATTTTATAGTTTATTTTACCGAAGACTTTATTCTGTCAAGTGTTTCCACTCACGTTATGACCCAGTATGAAATGTATAGGAAATTTTCAGGCACTCTAGCGCCACCCAGTGGAGGAATTCTAAATTAAGGTGTGCTCTACTGGAAAGCCCTTGATTTTATGATTTACTTTGTCAAAGAGCCCACCCCGCCAAGTAGTTCCGATCATGAGATATGACCTACTATATATGATCACTATAGCTCATTTACATATTCCCTAGTGCCACCTGGTGGGATAATTCTGCATTAGCATGTTCTTCATCGGAAAGTCCTTGACATTCTGGTCCAGTTTGCCGAAGATTCTATCCTTCCAGATGGTCAGCATTTTTTGTTATTAAAACTTGAAATTCATGTAGTCGAATTTATCTAGGGGAACCGGAGGCAAGTCCGACACCTTAAGCGCAATCATTTTTCTAAAATACCGCAAAGCTCCAAAAATTGCATATTCTGTGCATAATCCTTGTTTAGATGGTTCTTAACAAGATATAATTTTTTCCGCCTTTAAAAAAATTGGATTCGTTAAAAATTATTGGTTGCCAAAAAATGGAGAAAAATAACATTTGAAATACGCTGCGGGTAAGACCGAAACCCCGAAGTGGCAAGAGCGACACCCTTGTTAGCTTTCTTTTTGTCCAATTTTTTCACCAAGAATGTGTTGTGTATGTGTGATAAAGTGTAAGTGATGCAAATGCATGCTTTCTGGAATTTGATCGCGTAGCAACAGGAAGAGCATACGAATGTACGGTGTGAATAAATAATGTTCAACACTAGCTTTGTATTATGGTAAAGATTTTTCCCCTTAATCATTTCAAGCTTTATTATCATTTGTGAAGCCATTCTAAGGGATAAGATCCGTTCTGCAAGAAGAATATATCCCCTGTTACTAAGATTCATTCACTTAGAAGTAACATACGCTTTTGTAGTAAGCTATCCGGTTCGTGTTATGATTTTTCGGAACTTTGTTGATCAAAAATCCAGCAGTCAATGGAAATTGTTCTTCAATATCATTTTAGAATCTCATATTAGGTAATCCTTTTTCCTTTCGTTTTATAATAAACTATGAATCGCGCTCAATTTGATTATTAATATTTTGGTCGGTTTGAGACAATACTAACAAGGAATAAATGCAAATACCAGAGTTTCCGTGTATTTCAAATATTAACATGATGTCATAATAGTGTAATTGAATATCATAAACAATTCCCAGTCGTTCGCATTAAATCCAAAATGAACTCAACCATCTAAACAGTGTGTCGGTCTTACCCCAACAGTGCACATTTTTGTTATAGGCCCAATAAACAGTGTTGGAATACTCAAACTTAACCTCAACGCAGATAAATAATGATATGGAGAGTAGATTGTAATGTGCGGCAAAAATACTGGTGATTTACAAAACTTTTGTTCTATTAAAACCTTAAAATGTTTCAACTAAAAATAACATCCAAGTGCGCATCAACTTTGCTTTCGCGTGCTTTGTATATTTTGTGACGTTGGATGAATCTATATGGCATCTTTGTGTCTCGAAATACTCAAAATAATCGTACTAATGATATCCTGTTATAATTGTATGATTTAAACTTTGATATCTGGGAAAAGTCGTGGGGTGTCGGGCTTACCCACGGTGTTGGACTTGCCCCCAGTTCCCCTACCTCATGCAAAGCTTTCGTTCATCATAGCCGTTTTTTTCACTTTCGACAGAGCCACCCCAACTACAACCCATGACACCCTCAACTTTGCGCGCTTATAACTTTGTCAGTTTTTATTGGATTGACTTGCAGTTTTCACGAGGCGATTTGTTGATGCATTTCTCTATTCATTTGATCAATTTTTCCCATACAAACTTTAAACCGTTTCCGGAACCACTTCGAGTGTACCAAATGAGCTGAAATTTCCAGGGAAACTTATTAGCCACCTAAACTATCTTTTTCAGGTACAAGATTTGAAATTCCGCACATTGCACTTTTTTCATACAACCTTGGGCCACTCTACTGCATATGCAACAACATCAACCAATCGTTGAATTATTACCAATACAAAATGACTAAAAATGCAGACAGTTAAGTATATAACCAAAGCAACACCCTGGCTTCCGTAATAGCTTGTTATCAACAAACATATCTATGCCAAACGACCATTATGCCAAATGACTTGTAATAATGTAATTAATTCTGAAAATTACGATTAATGATCATTATGCTAAATAACCATTATGCCAAATGTCCGTAGTGCAAAACACCCCTATGCCAAATGACCCAACTCAAATACCCGTTCGTTGTGGCGTTAATACGGTTTCAAATGGATGGTGCATGAGTGCGGAAAATGAAAACCAGCAGCCGTATTTGCAAGAGTTGCCAGATAGATAAAGGTAATAGCAATAGAAATATCTATTAATAGCAAGCATTTTTCGTTGTAGCTACAAGAGTGAAAGTTTCTAATGCATTGTGATCTATGTCTACACGATTGTTGTTTCTAATTAGTTGCACTCTCTCTGCTAAGCAATTATTTTTCTATCCGGCAACTGTACAGCAGGATGTGAGCAACAAAAATCCAATAACATACCTCTTTCGTGAGACGTTCAATGTTCACCTTGTCCTTATCTTTTTCACGCATTTGTGATTTGAGCTTTCCAATCTCTTTCACAAACTCGTCTCGTTCATGTTCTCGTTCAGCAGCCTGGTCCTCCAGGAAATGCCGTGTGGCTTTGAGTTGTTTATCTGCAGCCACGATCTAAGCGTAATTCATAGGGGAGAGGACGGGAGATGAATGTATTGCAAAAGTTCAAGGTTGCAGTATGATTCCAAATCAAGCGTAAGAGATTAAAGCGTTCCAGCGTTTTGAATGGTTATGCGTGAGGGAAGAAAAAATACAAATTAACGACCTGCTTTGAGCCGTGATTTATGAAAATTATTCTTCATGTGATCACACAAAAAAGTGTGCCTTCAATTTTTACGAGATACAACAAATGATAACAAAGTACATTGGTGAATGCAGTTACTGTAAAAAATAACTTGCTTGGGTAATTTTTATTTGTGCAATATTCTAGGAAAAGTCACATTTAAAAATAATTAGACAGTGTGCAATTAAATTTTAGAAAATGCGAAGTAGCATGCAAAACACGTAACACAAAACTTACTTGAGCCTGCAAATCCAGTTTCTCGCGTTTCTCATCCTCCATGTATCGTTCACCCTCTCTGCAGAAATCTTCTACCAGCTGCAATAAATTAACACTATTGTCAATGATATGATCGGGTGAGACGGTACCTAACAAATTCTTTGCTCTCTCCTGTAATTCGACGAAGCAATTGGTTGGTCTATGTGCGCTTGGCAGCAACGCATTTGTTCCATATCCCTCATTAATTTCAACATTTTGACCATTTAGGTCTAGTAAATGTAGTTTTGTTTCATTCAATTCAATAAATAAACTGTTGTATTTGCTTTCTAAAATGCGTTTCTCATCTTCCGTTTTTAAAAGTCTATTCTTCAGTTCATGTAGCTGAATATTTAATTCTCCGCTGGATTGCGCAGATCCCAAATCAAGTGGTAAACTGGTAACATAGTTGAGTTTGTTCTCATTTGAACAGCTGGTTCGTATCAGATTTTCGTCAAACGAACGAGTCCTAGCATTTTCTATTCTGTTGAACCCACACTGAAAGCCATTTTCGTCCTCAAATTTATCACTTTTTAGCGATGTTTTATCTAAGTCCTCGTCCTTCGTTGCAAGTCTTGTTGTACGCCTTTCCGAAAGCGTCAAAAGATGCATCGCTTCTGTATTTAGCAATGCTAGACACTCCTCTAGATTAAGTGATTGATTTGTTCCATCACTATTGGCGTTGTCCTTCGACACGAATTCCAGCAATGAAGGGTCTTCAATTATTGAAATCAAACCAGACACATCCGGGGCAAACTTCAGAAACTTCTTTGTAGTCGAACATGTCGATATATTTGATACATTAACATCGATAGCAGAAGCCTCTATAGTCTCGTCGTCTGTGCCAAATATCAAACCATGTTTTTGGAGTTCTTCACGAACAGTGCTATTCAAGTCATCTTCGCAAACCGAAACATATTTTAAGAATTCTCCAAGAACGTTCCGCAAGGTATACGAGAGTTCTCGCAGATTGTCTCGCTCGATGATAATTTTGTCCAAATCACGAGTCGAATCAAACGTCGATTGGCGTTTTAGCTTCCACTGTTGCTGTTTCTCAAAATCAGTTTTCATACGGGCCATCTAAATTTCATAAAAGATTGAGCAATTTGTTAGCACTGCTGGCGTGCACACCTAATATAGAGAATCTTACTTCTTCCTCATGTTTGATTCGAAGTTGGGAAATTTCCAGTTGGCTCCTGGCAGTAAACTTTTCCCTGAGTAGTATCAGTTCCGGTGGCCAATGGCAATCTTCTATAGCCGTGTCAGATAACAGCGCCTGTTGGGAAGAAAACAATATAATACGTATGAGCACGAGATGGATACATGTTAATATTGCAAGCATAACTAAAGGGTGATAGACTTATTACACCCATGTTTGAATAACTAGTGTAATGCAATGTCAAAATAAAACTGGCACAAATTACATGCGTAAATGGAACAAACGACGACTGTCAGGGCCCAAAACCGTGGAGTTTATATAGGACTATTTGTTGGATTATTGTATCGTTGATTTCGTGCAATAGGAGCACAATTATAATTTTGTGAATCACCATAGGGATCATCCATCAATGACGTAGCATTATATGGGGGAGGGGGGATTTTTTTATTTTGTGATGATGTGTGACGACAGGGGGGTAGGGGGTCATGTCATGCTACGTAGTTTTTTTTAAAGGGGAATAACTAACATCGTTTTTTATTTTTTTTTTATTTTGCGGGAACAAGGGGGGGGGGGGACTTACCGTCAAGCTACGTAATTACCCGGGGGTATTTAGAGGTTTGTGACGAAATGCTACGATGGGGGAGGGGGTGTTAAAAATCACTCAAAAAATGCTACGTCATTTATGGATCGTCTCCTAAAATGCTTTTAAAAATATGTATCTCAAAAAAGAAAAACCTGTTTTAATCCACCTAGAGGTGCAATTGTGCCTTTCTCATTTCTCCAAACTATGATTTAATAGCTGGTTCGTACAAATGTAAGGAAATGTCTTTCATTCTTATTACACTTGGTAAGTATATATAAGAGCACCTTTTTGCATTCATCGCGGTATCGGTTTGAATCGGAGTTTTCTATGTGATCGCACTCCACAACCCGTAACTCCGGAGCCGGAAGTCGGATGGAGATGGAATTTAATATCAGTTTCCGGGGACGCAACACCTTTCATTTGAGACTAAGTTGATCAAATCGGTCTAGCCTTTTTCGAGAAACCAATATAACCGTTATTCTGAATTTGGATGCTTTAGGATCCGTCGATGGTGGCCAGAGTGGCCAAAGAGACTTTGAATGACTGTTGGTGACCTAGATCTACAAATTCAACAGTTGTGTTTACGTTTTGGAAAAAAATCACCTTTTTACATTCATCGCAGAAATCGTTAGAATCGGGATTTGCTGCGTGATCGTACGTATCACCCTGTAATTCAGGAACCAGAACTCGGATCCACACAAAATTCAACAGCAGCTGATGGACCTTTCATTTAAAATCAAGTTTGTCAAAATCAGTTCAGAAAATTCCGAGAAACCGATGTGGAAAAATCAACAAATTTTGTTTTGTAACCATACTCTTCAACTCGTAATCCGGAACAAGGTTGAAAATGAAATTCAATAGCAACCTATGGGAATATTATACCTTTCATTTGAATCTTAGTTTGTAAAAATCGGTTCAGCCAACTCCGAGAAACCGATGTGGACATTTTGTTAACAAATCCGCACATACACACACATACACACATACATACATACATACATACATACATACATACATACATACAGACATACATACACACACAGAGATATTTTGCGATCTTGGCGAACTGAGTCGAATGTTACATGAGACTCGGCCCTCCGGGCCTCGGTTAGGATGTCGGTTTTTGGAGCAATTGCATAACCTTTCTATATGAGAAAGGAAAAAGAATAATATTTAATTAGCTTAATCAGCATGAGTTCAATGTTATCTTCATGTGATTATATTTTGAAATGTTGGTGGAATGGGTTTGAAAGTGGAGGAAATGGGGGGTTTGTAGAGTGGGAGTGGAGGATGCGTCAGAAATCTTTCATCTTATTTCGGTATACGGGGTGGTCCAAGGGGAAGGGAGTGATGAAGGAGGGAGGTGTAAGGGCAAGGCGAGGGGGAGGGGCGGCGACGAAACACTCAACTGCATATTTTGCCTTCCATTTGAGATTTGGTTCAGTCATCACCGAAGAACCGATGTGACTTTAATTGTGTAATATGCCCGGAATTACGGACTTCCGGAATCGTCGATAGTGGACAATATATTCAAAGAATGTTTGATTGGCAATCAGTGATCTAGATCTGCGATTAGAAGTAATTTGGTGACCATTTCAATAGTTTTTAGCCTCTGAGATATTGCGATTGTACCGATTTCTATGGGAAATTCCAGTGTATCCTTACTAACACCCCTGTAACTCCGGAAGCAAGAGTCAGAACCGAATGAAATTCAGCAGCAGTCAATGGTATTACTGTATCTTTCATTTAAAATCAAGTTTGTAAAAATCGGTAGAGAATTCGTTGGGGAATGGGTGTGATATTAGCTTAGGAACTTGGCGGGTTCCCCGGGGGCGTCATGAACCATCATAGGTGGCCAATGTGGTCAAAGCTGCTTTGATTGATCATTAGTGATCCAGACCCGCAAACTAGAGTAATGTTACATCAATTTTAATATGTTTTACATCATTTGAACATCATGGTGGTACCAGTTTATATGGGAATTTGCTGTGTGACCGCACTCTTCAACCCGTAACTCCGGAACCGGAAGTCGGATCAACTAAAAATTCAATAGCAGCTTATGGGAGCGTTATACCTTTCAGATGAAACTAAGTTTGCGAAAATCGGTTCAGCCATCTCTGAGAAAATTTTGTGAGTTTAAATGACACACACATACACACACACATACACACACACATACACACACACAGAAATTTGCCGATCTCGACGAACTGAATCGAATGGTGTATGACACTCGGCCCTCCGGGCCTCGGTTAAAAAGGCGATTTTTTCAGTGATTGCATAGCCTTTCTTTGTATGAGAAAGGCAAAACCTATTTATTGTCTGAATGATTTATATCTTGGCAAGTAATATGCTAAGGGGTGTAGCCTATATGGCATAATGGACGTTTGGGATAACGGGTTTGGCATAAAGACGTTTGGCATAATTGACATTTGGTATAAAGCTTATTGAGAGGTTTGGCATAACGGCCGTGTGGCATAATTTGGCATAATACCTATTAGCATAAGCATAAGCATAAGAGATCGCCCGTTGTTGCTACTCAGTTATTGACCAGAACCAAATTAGGTTGCAAAATGTTCATTGAAACTACATGCTTGGGAATAACACGATGAGCCACATTGTACAATCTATATTGATCCCTGCATGCTTATCAATACCGACGCCGGCCACGTCCGAATGCAGATCTTCTGGGAAAGGAAGGAATGTTAGTCCGATACATGTTGCTACTAGAAACCAAGGAATCCTCTGCATCTCCACATGTATCACGGGAAGGGGAGGGTTGTTAGTAGGTGTGCCAATATCGTTATCGTGTAATAATTGCTCTGGGCAGCCGGCTGCCGAGAATTTAAGAAATTTATCATTTGTTGTATTAATACGATTAGCAAAATAAGCAACTTGAACTCCGGATAGCCGGCTATAAGGAGCACTGCTTATATTTTTTAATACTATTCAATCACGCGACGAATTTTTTCGTGGTTTTTATCGTGTCGGTGCTGATTCTACCCGGCGACCGTTTGAATAAAATGCGAAATCTTATACAGAAGTTATTTGCCTGCGTCTTTATTTTTTTTTTGTATCGAATACTATTCTTGTAGATAGTTGGAATTGCACATGTATAATGATTTCGTAGTAAGTGGGGCTTTTATTAATATTAAACTTTATTAAGAAGTGTGAAAACAGGAATGCAAACTGAGTTATTTCCATTATTGCCTTGCGTTGTGAAGATGATTTTGGCGAATGCGACTTCATCATTTTTCAAGAACACGATCGCTCGAAAAAGAGCTTGTTTAGTTTTTGGTTCTTTTTAAATACTAGGTAACCGGGGAGATTCTGGTAACACTGCTCAAGACTATAGGTAGCATTTTTCGGCTACGCAATTTTTTGGTTTTTTTACTGGCTCGTTCCGTGTTTCCGGTGTCCGTTCCTGTTCCAAGTGTTCGGGTTGCGTCCGTGTAAAGTATAGCGAGTGAAGTTCGGACGCGGTCCGTTTCCGTAATTGTGGAAGATACCGTTTTCTTGCGTCTGGTTCCGGCGTCGTGTTTTACGTCTGTGTTGGTGTAAAATTAGTTTTGGCTGCTCTTTTCGTTACTAGTGTGTTATTCAGAAGGCTCAGAATTAAATCAGGGCATAGTGTAGACCCCATCCAGACAAGCCCCGCGTGATCGCTTCAAATATGATGACAGTGCAAAAGATCCAAAGACGGTTCTCCGATGGGTGACTAAAGAGAGATGGGCGAGGTGCTTTGTTTTGTGGTTGTTGCTGTTGTTTGTGTTTTTATGCCCCGAAGAACTGTGCCTCATAAACGCTAGTGGCTAGGTGCTTCACTTTGAGTTCGCGACAGTGCATACGAAAGGACAGCAGTAAAACAGCATGCATGTGAGGGTGCGCTTCAAGTGTGGGATGCTACATGTGATATTGACAGCATAAAGCAAAGAGTCCGCTTGCATGCGGAGTGCATAACTGTGGTAGTAATAGGACGTGATGATGGTATCTCAAACGCAGTGGCACTCTCGACGATGGCGACAGGAAACTCAGGTGGTTTCGTTTTTTAATAATTTTATAGATTTTTTTCTACAGCCTTTGGATAGCCGATGGTAAAAGTGTGCTAACGATGGCCCGGTAGTGTAGGTTACGCGTAAGTGTAAGCAGAAAGCTTTTTCTGTGTGTGCAAGGCATAAGCATTGGCACTTGAGTATGAGTATATGCTAATCTCAGTATTGTTTAGTTGGTGCAATTGTTCCATCCTGAGCGGACCACCGAGAGTTGTCGAACCAAGCTCATTCGATGAGGTTATGTTAGGGTGGTGTAAAATCTAATAGGGCCTTGGGTAAAAATTTCAATGCAGTGCAGACATTAGAATACGTTGTTAGACAAATTCTTAATTTACTTGGCATTTATGAAGCCAACACAATGGCAAAATTGTGGGCATAGACGTATACTAAATAATAATGTGTGAGTGTGTGTGTGTTGTTGCGCACGCGTGTGTGTGTGCGTGAGAACTTTATGTATCGATAGCATACTTTTCTGTCTGCCTCTCGTTTCTTCTGCTGTGAATTTTGTGCATCAGACATATTCGGTCTAGCCACGTATTGAATGCTTAGAAGTACATGCTAGAAAGTGTACAGAAGTCACAGCGGAGTGAGAGAGACGGGGATGGAGGGTATGCTGGCCATGCGTATTTTTATTTCTCAATGTGAATGTGGATTGGATGTGCTAGTGCTGCCAGCTGAGTTTATTATTGCGCGGGTAAGGCGAGAAATGATTTACTTGACCCAAGTAGGTGTTTGTTTCGCAGTAGGTTGTCTGTTATGTTGTTTTATAAAAATTAGAAGCATAAAAATTGATAGCTAATATCAAAATTGCTAACAGTACGAGCAATATTATTAGCATATACGAAATATCATTTTCATTATGCTGATTATTTTAATATTGATTATAAGCTTTATTATAGCGAATGTGCACTATTTGTATTCATTGTATTTATAGTTTTTGGATTAATACAATGGTAATAAGCGCAGTACTTTGGTTTGTTCAACATTTTCATTATATAAAGTAAATGAATTATATAATTTCAAGCGTAACATTCCTGTGAATAGTAAATTGATGAATGACAAATAGTAAATTGAAACCGTAATTTATCTTACATATATTGCTTATATAATAAGAAAAATAGGCATATTAAAATAATTGGTGTTTCACCAGCGACTAGCGACTACCAGGTGTCGCCCCAACATTCTTCGCCCGAAAAATAGGTGGCAAACAAGCCGGTCGGTGCTCAGCTAATTTCGTCCGCGTCCCTTGTCACCTATTTTTTTATTGCGTGTTTCATCGGCGGTGCTATCTTTGAAAATGAGCCGCCTCTTGGATATTCAACTGTTTTTTTGCTTTCTTATTTTATTGCAAATGAGTAGAAGTTTTGATTCATTCATATTCGGGATTGCAGATATTTTGTCGCATGTAAATTTTGGGTGTTCGTTGATGTGATGGTACTGTAAGGGAGCACGTATCCGCCGGTCGGCCAACTTTTCTTTGGACTGAGCAGACTGATTTCTGTGTTTGTTTGGGGTTTGTTTTACCAACGGGGGAACTGATCCACAAGAGCATTCAATGTGCTTAGGGAAGGCACATGGCCTTGTTTGAGTGGAATGATGACTTCAATCATGTATAATGTTTGATAATTGACGGTTCGCGAGGGGGATCAGAGACCGGTTGGCAATTACCTTCAGTTATGTCAGCATAGGTGTTTTACTATCATGTTCATTGGTTGGCTTTCAATTCTATCTCACGCCTCCACGCGAGTCTGGGTCTGTTGATGACGTTTGGTTCCTGGATCGGCGACGACTGGGTGCTGTCGGCCTTCTGCCGATGCTGGTAGAGTGGGAGGGTGCGAGCGGATCTGGCCGAGAGGACAATGTCGTAAAAATGGATGGTTGTTGGGAGGTCGACTTCAATGGGACTTTGGTTTGACTGGTGTCGGTGATCATGGGTCGGTGCGTACTGGGAATTCGTTGCGTCTGTTTTGGTGAATCTGATTTCAGGTTCCGTTGTTGGTGGCAGGCCCGTGCATCGGGTTGGCGATCCTCTGTGTTTCCCTTCAGTGTTCGATATGGTCGTTCGTATGCGTGTGTTTCGCAAGCGGTCCGATGTGGGAGGTGGGAGGTGCTTTCATTGATTTGTGGCATCTCGGGCTGTTGTGGCTCTTTGCCTGTATAACGTGTTGTCACTCGGTGATTTGCAACCCAAAAATATATCGTAGATAGGGAATAGCGAAGTTAGTCTAAATGATGTCGCAATGGATGGTGATCCGGCCCGTTGCGCGGATGGGATTGGTTTTTCTGGGCGGTGCTCCCACGGTCGGCTGTGTGGGGTTGGAATTGCTTTTGTTTTGTGAACGTGGGATGCTCTCGGTGGCCGGCTGCCCAGGGTTTGGAAGGAGCCGGGGACTAAGCGGGATCTTTTTCGAGCGATCGTGTTCTTGAGGACTAACTAGACTACTATCTGGTGCTTTGCGATCGCATCGTTTGCTTGGAGCGGATCCTGGACCCTGTTCCCTTCCAGACCGCTGGCTCCGCGACGCCTGTGGAGGAGTCTGATGAACCTTCTGTATAAGATTCCGCATTTTATTCAAACGATCGCCGAGTAAAATCAGCACCGACACGATAGAAACCACGAACAAATACGTCGTGTGATTGAATATTATTAAAAAATATAAGCAGTGCTCCTTATAGCCGGCGGTCCGGAGTTCAAGTTGCTCATTTTGCTAATCGTATTAATACAACAAATGATAAATTTCCCAAATTCTCGGCAGCCGGCTGCCCAGAGCAATTATTACATGATAACGCTATTGGCACATTTACTAACAACTCTCCCCTTCCCGTGATACATGTGGAGATGCAGAGGATTCCTCGGTCTCTAGTAGCAACATGTATCGGACTAACATTCCTTCCTTTCCCAAACGATCTGCATTCGGACGTAGCCGTCGTCGGTATTGATCAGCATGCAGGGATCAGAATAGATTGTACAATGTGGCTCATCATGTTATTCCCAAGCATGTTGTTCCAATGAACATTTTGCAATCTAATTTGGTTCTGGTCAATAACGGAGCAGCAACTACGGGCGATCTCTTATGCTTATGCTTATGCTTTTTAAATACTAGGTAACCGGCTGCCGAGAGTATCCTATGTTTTCTAAACAAAAGCAATTTCAACTCCACACAACCGACTGTGGGAGTACTGCCTAGAAAAGCTAATCTTATCTGCGTAATGGGCCGAATCACTATTTATTGCGACATTATTTAGACTAATTTCGCTATTCCGTCGTCGGTCTAAGGACCAAATGTCATCAATAGACCTAGATTGTCAATTCTCAAACCTTATACATGATTGAAGTCATCATTCCACTCAAGTAAGGCCATGTGTTTTCCCTACGCACATTGAATGCTCTGTGGATCAATTCCCCCGTTGGTAAAACAAATCCTAAACAAACATAAAAATTAGTTTGCTCAGTCCAAAGAAAAGTTGGCCGACCGGCGGATACGTGTTCCCTTACAGTGCCATCACACCAACGAACCCCCAAATTTTACATGCGACAAAATATCTGCAAACCTGAATATAAAAGAATCAAAACCAATACTCATTTGCAATAAAATAAGAAAGCAAAAAAAAACAGTTGAATATCCAAGGCGGCTCATTTTCAAAGATAGCACCGCCGATGAAATACCCAATAAAAAATAGGTGACAAGGGACGCAAACGAAAATAGCTGAGCACCGACCGGCTGGTTTGTCACCTATTTTTCGGGCGAAGAATGTTGGGGCGACACCTGGTAGTCGCTAGTCGTCGGTGAAACTCCAATTATTTGAATATGCCAATTTTTCTTATTGCCGTATTTTTTTACTTTTCGTATCGAATTTTTTTCTCTGAAAAACCATTTTTCACAATTTTTATAATGTACACTATGTTTCTAGATGTATTCTGTGCACTTTTATTGTCCTTGCATCAGGAATCGACGGCCCGTAATATGGGGAAAAGATTTATTTTTTCATTTGCCGGAATTCGATTTTTACAAACTGTCACCACTCGCGTCAGTCGAAAATATGCCGAAAAATGCGTTTTCGCATAATTTGGCATAATATCTATTGGAAATTAAGAGACATTTGGCATAATGGACGTTTGACATAATGAACATTTGGCATAATACTTATTGGGGCGTGAACGGTAGTATTTAGGATGCGCTCCCCATCGGTGATGTGCACATCCCAGTATCGTTGCTCCATTGGGTTTAGTCCCCATTTCATCATATACGGGAATGAAATGGCCGATCAACCGATGACTTCAACAGGATTTTAGGTGAGGGTGACCTAGAAACACCAAGAGACACCAACAGTTAGACAAAATCCGGGAGATTGTGGTCAAAAATTTGGCAAAGGCAAGCGAGGGCATTCGAAATCAATACAACTTGCGCCATCGAAAGTTCGCCAAACCTTTTGAAAATGGCCAAATGGTTTACCGTCGAAACATGAATGTCGTTGTCGAATGGACTCGAGTCTAATAATGCTAAACTTGAACCACAATACTTACCGGCAAAAATCGTCACCAAAGAGGGTGTATTCTCCTACGAGCTGGAGGATTTAGCAGGTAAGAATCTCCGAGTTTGGCCAGCAAATCTCCTCAAACCAGCATAAAAAACTTTTCCGTGCCGTCTGTGGACTGACGGTATTCTTTTACATGAATTACTCACTTGGGAGTTTTCCAAAAGCAGCCTCAGTTCCCAACGGCAGCACCACAGACTTTGGTCCGAATAAAAAAGGATGGGTAGGTAATGTCAGAGACATAACAGGAGTGAAGTAGAATACACTTAGGCTGGTAATTCGAATGCTGTAATTTTTACTATCTTCTGCATGGTTGAATTAAAATTAGGTAGGGTGATGAGCCTATTTGCGCCATGTTTCTATTATCACCCTACCCATTTGAAGCCGTTGGTTAGAGCAGTGTCTGCCATCTTTGTTCAACGCATTGAGTCAAATGGTAGCGCAACACTAGGGGCACTCGATTCGAGTTTTCATTGTGCTCAAACACGAGAATTTTACTGTTTTCAACGCATTTATGATATTATATTGGTTCTTAACAACTAAGCAAAGTGGTTGATGTCAATTTTTACGCATTCCATTGATTGTAAGGCAAGAAATTACCGAATTAGTGAGGCACCTCGCTTAGTATGGGGAAAATGGGCTCATCACCCTATTAGGTATTTCTGTTATTTATTTATATGCACGTACATCACTTGCGATGCGTTTATGCAAATGAAATTTCGGTTCTACCTCGAAACTTTCAAACGTCCGCACGAGACACATGTGTGGTAAAATTCAACTGTTTTGTTCCCAAGTTTCCGGTGGGTAATTATTTTTCAAGCGGATAGTAGGGTGATGAGCCCATTTTGCCATGTTTCTATTATTACCCTACTCAATTGAAGCTGTTGGTTAGAGCAGTGTCTGTCATCTTTGTTCAACGCATTGAGTCAAATGGTAGCGCAACAATAGGGGCCCTCGATTCGAGTGTTCGTTGCGCTCAAACACGAGAATTTCACTGTTTTCAGCGCATTTGTGTTTTTATATTGGTTCTTACCAACGAAGCAAAGCATCCAAAAAACGCTGCCCGCTGATGTCAATTTTCACGCATTCCATTGATTGTAGGCCGAGTTATTAATGAATTTGAAATGCACCTTGCTTAGTATGGTGAAATAGGCACTTCATCCTACAGAGTTAAGGCAAATGTCTTATAAAAAAATAAAATATTCAAACCATAACCAACCAGGTTTCTTCGGAATAACCCTTCAATTGTCACGATGATAATAGACAACAACAAATGGTCGCTGTTAGGTCAGACCGGACTAAGTGACAATTTATTGATTTCGAGAAAAACGAGTTTAAAGTTTGAATCGCAGCACCCCTTGCATTATAATTGAAAATTAATTTTCGCCATAACTCTTTCTTACTGTTACATATTTCAAATCTGGCAAAAGTTGAATATAGCTTAAGAAATTGTTTATCATGTGCTATCATTATCTCATTTTTTAACGTTTTGCTACTTAGTCCAGTCTGACTTAACACCGACCAAATGTGGTACCATGACAATCTGGTTTTGCGAAACGGTTTTAAACTGTGTTTATAGCAACATATACGATGATACGTAAAACGTTTTTCCAGGTTACCACAAGTATCAATCCATCAGCAGAAACTTATCTTATCAGTATTCAACAAACCAACATAATCTCCTTCAAATCGTTTGATTTAACAGTGTTCCGAAAAATTGTTGCCGGTCCAATATACACCCTCCGCAGTGAACTCTATAGCGCGCGCCGTAGTGAATTTATTTGAGAACGCCACACATAATTGACAGAGAAAGAGAGCGCGGTCTCTCGCACCCAACCACATCGCCAGCAAACACTTGAAATTTGTTCATTTCTTGAGCGTTTTTTTCAAAAAGAAATATCTGCAATGAGTTACTCTCTTTGTTTACTTTCTCTTCTGTTAATAATTCGGTCACTTTAACATTTATTGATCGACTCTTTGCATAATATGCTAGTTAAAACCACCGTCTTTCGATCTGTACTGTAAAATAAGTGAAAAGTGTTATAGTGACGCCGCAAAAATCGAAAGAGAAAGTAAACAAAGAGAGTAACTCATTGCAGATGTCTTTTTGAAAAAACGCTCAAGATTTAGCTCCGAAAAAAGAGCGTTTCTGTTTTTTCTGTGGTCTGTGATGTTTGTATACATAAAACTATCGCGCCTGTAAATCATTGAAATAATGCCTGGCGACAGTCATGGAATATATTGCTTCGAGCTGACGGAACGTAGCAACTACTACGAGGTCAGAAAGCAAACTGACGATTTTTTCTTATGTGCTGCTTTTATACGTGCGTCGCGTTCAGTGGATAACAAAGAGGCAGTCCTAGCAAAGCTCGCTGCTTGATTGAAATATACGGACCAATCAGCGCTGATAATTACCACTTTCACAAAATATATTATTTTCGTTATTTATAGTAATCGTACATTTTAAGGAATCAAATACAACATACGTGCACATATTTCCGATCAGATAGTGCAAAAATATAGCGATTTCGATCAGTACAACAGAAGTTATTCGCATTTGAAGATTGGGAAAATATTTCAGCAGAAACTTTGAAACGGGACCCCTATATTGAAACGTTAGAAGTATTCTACTTCAAAAACAAAATAAGTTTCTTCATCTTCTCTATCTTTATTCTAGAGGACTGAAATTGCTGCAGGAAAATTTTTAGAACGCATTTTCCAAGATATTTTCCCGTACTCCGCCGTTCTCGGGGCACCGGACGCATCTAAATACACTTACTGCCGTGAACCGACGGTAAATGGAATAAAAATCGCGAATAAAATAAACAGATCGCGAACGCTTATTTCGCAACCTGTTTTGTTTTTATTTACCTATGTTGATGATTCATTCATCAAACCGAATGGATCATCAATTTTGACATTTTCCCCGATGTTCGCCCCAATGTCTGCACCAAGCAGGTGTAGCCCGATTCGGATCAGGGTGGTGTGCGTGATAGGGGGATGGGATAAAAAGCGCCACGCGTCTTCGATCTCGAATCGAATGATAAACTTTCAATTCGCATAATTTTGGGTTTTTGATTAAACCTGGTTCGTCTGATTCCGAAGAGAATCGCTTTGATATTTTTAAATTATGCGAAAGAATTCTTTGGTCCTTCTCAAACGTTTCTTTTTCGTTTTGAGGCGAAAAGGGACGAGTATACAAACTTTTGTCCGGAATGTCTGTGAGTGGGAGAAACGATGACGTGTTAAGCGGTATTGTATGTGTGAATGTATAAGTGCAGAATCGTATTGAATGAATGAAAGTATGTGTGAATGATCAGATAGAATTGTTTTGGGGTCAACTCGAAGTGCTTATCGGAATGTGAATCTTCGAGTAGGCCAGTGATTGAGGATGAATGAATGGGATAATTGTATGAATGCATTTTGATAGAAACCCCAACACAAGCGTGTAGTACAGGTACCGTAAGAACACGTACAACATTTCTGGACATTCGATGATAAAACAGAACAATATAATGCCGACAACCGTGCCTCTGCAAGTTGAAACATTGAAAATTGTCATTGTCACTTGCAGAATTTTGAGAATATCGAGTTGTTTCCGATTTTGTTTTCGGATTGGATTTAGGGTTCAACCCATAACTGGATAATGGTAATGACTGACAGCCTCTCGCTTCGCGTGTGTTGCCAATATTATCAGACCAAACACAGGCCATCATTTCGCCGATGAGGACACCCGGTCGATTAGTTTTTTTTATGAATTATTAAAAAATTGTGGAAGAAATACTTAGATGTAGTTAGTTTTTCCATTCTATATTTATTTATTTCATTTTGTTTAATATTATTGTATCGGTGTTAGGTGTTAGTTTAGAAAAAAAAAGATTGTAAGCCGTCAGGGCAACAATTTAGCACTGGGTGGAAATATACCCTTTTTTGCGTATACATTCCGTAGAGTGTATTTGTTTACTTAATGTTATGGTCACCGCTGTTCGATACCGTTCACATTTAGTTTGTAAATTTTTGTATAGTTTTGCGTTTGTGAACGGTTTTGTACGTACAGATAGGTTTTAAAAATTTTGTTTTATGTTTGTGTATTAATAACATAGGGCATACCGCTCTCCTCTTGCGAAAATACGTGTGCACTGGTTATGCTGCTCATCGTTGACAGCTATGCGACGAGGCGGTTTGTTTTGTTGGAGTGAGAAAGGCGGCCATCGAGTTTTGATTAGATAGTGACGGACCACGGCAACGAAAAGATGTCCAGAAAATTGTTTTTTTTTTTCAAAAATGTTTCCCGCTACCGTGACCAAGTTCAGTGCGCGTGTGCGACGGTAGATTCCCGTCGAAAGTGCCGGTCCATGGTCCGGGTGCTCAGTGTTTTGTGATGTTGGGTCGCCAGATATCGGAAGCTAATCGCCAAGGAGCCGCTCGCTTCCACGGCTAAATAAAAGTGACCCAAGTGACACCAGTACCGTTCTCACTGTGGAGGATTTGTCGAACACGCCTAGCTCTGCTCCACAGTTAATCGCAAAGGAGAAAGAAACAGGGAGGACAAAGGGTCCCCTGGGAAGTGCACTACGGTGACTTCCGGGATCGCTTGCGGCGAGCAAAACGATCCGGCGATAATTCACCAACGTCGCTAGGGAGGTTCCCACAAAGGAGCCAACCCAAGTAGCATTCCTAGTTTTATAGCACACTACAAGTGCATTCTAAGTTTTAAGAAGGGCTTTAAGAGTGCCATAAAACCTCAATTGTTACTAGGGAAGCTCACCTCTCTAGCTGAACGCCAAGGACTGCTGCCAACAACATTCCGGGAGAACTCGGCCGTTGTAGTCCCGGCCGGTCGGACGAAACCGCTGTCTTTCTGCCAACAGCAGCAGATCGACAAGCAGCGGAGAGTGCACAAAGAAGAGAGGTGAATAAAAGTTGGTAAATTTAGTAATTTATTTGTTTGTTTACCTTTTCTTTTGTTGTGTTACGAAAATCCGAAAGTCTTGGTAGAAGTACCTAGGCCGCCCTGAAAGGATCCGCCGGACAATCAGAACCAGAGTAGTGGGGAAACCACTACTTACAAGTGGCACACAGGCAGCAGTGATACGTTTACCGCCAACCGCAGCCAACATGCTTATTTCGACCGGTAAAATCCAATTCGGATGGTCGGTGTGCTCGTTACGATTGATCCCTAGAGCCACTAAACAAATGGAGAGGTGTTTCAGGTGCCTGGGTTTCGGTCATCAGGCAAGAAATTGTAGAGGCCCGGACAGATCTGATCTGTGCAGAAAATGTGGGGAGAAGGGATACATTGCTAGAGACTGCACGAAGCAACCGAAGTGCTCGCTCTGCACAAATGTGGGCCTTTCCCGCCATGTGAAGGGAGGCTCTTATGCCCAAGTACAAAAAGGCGAAGGCAGGCCAATGATGATGGAGATAACCCAGCTTAATCTTAATCATTGTGACATTGCACAGCAACTGTTGTGGCAGTCAACAACAGAAACGAAGTACAACGTTGCAATTATTGCAGAGCCGTATCGTGACCCTCCCGATAACGGTAACTGGGTGGTGGATAGTGCAGGGATGGCGGCAGCTGTTATGCTCCTCCACGGTGGACACCAGAGCTGTACAGCCGGATGTTGGACTTATAAACCCACTCGTAGTCGGGCGAACGCCGGTTGTTTTAGGAGGAGATTTTAACGTTTGGGCCGTCGAGTTGAGTAGCCGGCTGACCAATGCAAGAGGTTACAGCTTATTGGAAGCACTGACAAAGCTGGACGTAGAGCTGTGCAACGAAGGTTCCGCTAGCACATTCCGTAAAGACGACCGAGAATCTATCATCGACGTAACATTCTGCAGCGCGTCGCTGATGGATAACATGAATTGGCGAGTTAGTGAGCAGTACACACATAGTGATAACCAAGCGATCCACTACATCATTGGTCAGCGAAATTGTACAGTAACGCCGAGAGTGGACTGACGAGCGGAAGTGGAAAACAAAGGACATCGACAAGGACCTTTTTGTGGAAGGACTTCGTGCTGACAGCGTCACTCCAATTTTGAGTGCCGATCAGCTGTCGGAAACAGTAGCTAGGGCATGCGATGTAACAATGCCGAGAAAAATAGAGCCGATGAACTACCGGCATCCGGCATCGTACTGATGGAACGAAAGGCTAAGCATCCTCCGGGCTGCTTGCCTAAAAGCCAGACGACGCGTCCAGAGAGCAAGATCTGAGGCAATTAGAGAAGAGTGTAAGGTTATATTCTGGGCGGCCAGGGTAGCTGTTAAACGCGAGATAGTGCTAAGCAAGGATCAAGGGTCCGATGACGCCAGTCGAAATGTGCGCCGACAAGCTGAAAATTATCGTGGAGAGCCTTCTCCCGAAGCACGACCCAACCGCATGGCCGTCTACACCATACGTTGATGCAGACGGTGGAAATGCAGGTGACAATCACTGATCCAAAAAATCACATATATTTCATGTGAAAAAGCACATAAATGTTAAAATCAACTAATCATATTAGATTCATGTGCAGCAATTAAAATTCATACCTACAATGATAACTTTCAAATAAGGTACCAATAACTTTCAAGTATACAATACATACATTGTATGTGATAGTCACATACTTCAAGTATTATATGTAAAGCATGTGAGTATTATGTGAATGTACGATGTGAAAAAAGTAAACAGATTTAATATGGCGTATTACCAGCACAAGGTATCCGAATTACAGCCGGAGATCCTCAAACAGTTTGATAAAGGTATTTAAATGAAAATTAAATCTATTATATACATTAAGAACAATGCCATTAAAACGTAATTACATTTCAGAATCTGGGACTAAATAAACTGGAGAAAAAAATTCAAAATTGGAATCAATGGTGGAAACAATATGCAGCGATTCTATTTCGGAATTGTTATACATTTATAAGTAGTTCAAGTAAATATATACATTTCAAATCAATTAAATGTCTTCATATTTATTCTACATCCTCCACTCTTCTTGAACACATAATAAAAGCATTTGAATGCTATAGGAAATGCAACTAAAAATCGACTGAAACTCACATAAAAATAATATGGATGTCATCTAGAAAGTATATGACATTCCTATGGAAAGCATCTGAATTTCACTTAAGATATACGTGCAGTCAACGATGATTTTAATTTGATTGACAATGAAATCTTTTAGGTGTGAAACATGTAATATTTACGTGAAAAGTGTTATGGAAAATATTTATATGTTTTTGCATATGATAAGGAAGTGATAATTTTTTTGAGTGATCGAGTTTCCAACGACGAGCTCCTTATAGCGGCAAAAGGGCTGAAAGCGAAGAAAGCTCCCGGACCGGATGGTATCCCCAACGTGGCACTGAAGACTGCGATCCTGGCGTTTCCGGACATGTTCAGGATAGTCCTACAGAAATGCCTTGGCTTGACGATGGCTACTTCCCGGATAGATGGAAGTTCCAGAGGTTGGTGTTGCTGCCAAAACCAGGGAAACCACCAGGAGATCCAGCATCGTACTGGTCTATATGCCTGCTGGATACTCTCGGTAAGCTCTTGGAAAGGGTCATCCTCAACAGGCTATCGCAGAGGTAGTTCGGGTTCCGGAAAGGGATATCGACGGCGGACGCCATTCGCATAGTCATCGCGAACGCGGAGAAAGCATTCAATCAAAAGAGAAGGGGTAATGGCTACTGCGCCGTGGTAACGATAGACGTGAAGAACGCGTTCAACAGTGCTAGCTGGGAAGCGATCGCCGTAGCGCTACACAGAATGCGGGTTCCGGACTATCTATGCAAGGTTCTGAAAAGTTACTTCCAGAACCGAGTACTTGTCTACGAAACGAGCATGGGGCAGAGATCAACTAGGGTTACGCCGGAGTAGTTCAGGGCTCCATAATCGACCCAACGCTCTGGAATATAATGTACAACGGAGTGTTAACACTGGAACTGCCCAGGGGAGCTGAGATCGTCGGCTTTGCAGATAATGTTGTCCTGACGATAACCGTCAAGTTGCAGCTGGTTCACCACGAAACCGAGGTAGTGCTGGTCAGCAACTGTAAAAAAATCCAGTGTGTCGAGATTAGCGTCGGAGGACAATCCATTCAATCGATGAAGCACCTGGGTGTGATGGTCGACGATCGGTTAAATTACAACAGCCATGTCGACTATGTAAAGTCGAATGGTATATGAAACTCGACCCTCCGGGCCTCGGTTACAAAGTCGATTTTTAGAGTGATTGCATAGCCTTTCTTTACATGAAATCAGCAAAACATGCTATAATTTTTAAAGCATACAAGATAGACACTTGGTGTTTTCAGTAAAGATGTTCGCTATAAAATTACCCAAGACATCATCTCAATATAATTTTCTGATAAAATTAATGAAAATATCTCCGTTATAGGGGGTTTAATCTGTTAACACACAATATCAAAAGAAAGAGCATATTACATTCAATAACTTCTCAGGAGCTGCTATTGACCTCAACTTAACCGTTTTGGCGTTAATATTTGATTGCATGTTTTTGGTCTAATTTCTATATATTGGAGCGGTAAAAATCCGTCGTTCGTATTTATTATTCGATGTCCCTTTTGATAATAGTCCGTTTTCAACAAAATATAGCTCGTTCAAAAGCTATTTGTATAACGTGTCTGATGATATATAATGTGTTAATCTATGTTGTCAATTACGCGAAATAATGCGTTGCGTAAGCACGGTACACTTTGTAGATTGCCTATTATTAATCAAGCAACAGCCTTACAAAAAAACTAGCCTTCTTTAAAACAAAACGGATCGAAATTGCTTTACAGATTTCCATGTTTTTTTACACTTTCCGCATACCCATATCTCGTCTGATCACGGCGGGTAAGGTTAAGATATTATTTTGGGCAAACGTTTAAAAATAGGCACGCATAAGTAGAAATGTGAGAATCTCCATATTCAGACGTGAGATTTACACTGCAGCATTGTCGAGTGGTGGAAGGTCAATGAACATATGACGCATCCGCTCAAGAAATTGAACACTAGTAGGAAGAGGATGGGAAAAGTTTTCTCGATTCATTTTCGTTTGTGAATGATTTTACTACCATTCACTCGCAATATATCCAGATGCATATCAATTGAAAAACATATCTACACATTTCCTGCAAGGACGGATCAATGTGTTTGATGTTTGCAGGGATGCCGGGTAATATATTGTGAAATCTGTGCACAACCGTAGGTCAAAAATTAAGAAATCTGTGCGAGTCTGTGCATTATAACATAAAACTGTGCAGCATATTCAAAATCAATGAAACACAGATTAATCTGTGCACCTGGCATCCTTGGGTGTTTGTTCAACGAATGCCCAACGTTCCCTAAGGGATATTACTATAGGATGTCAAACGCAAAACTTTAATAACGATATGTCGTATGCCTTTCATTTCATCAATCAAGAAAGTGATTTCGATTTTGGCAAGCACTTGTCTATAGAACGTACGTAATAAAAACAAATTTAAGAATACAATGGCATAGCAAGTTTTTAAAATATCAGATTTGAAATATAATATATAATATATATATATATATATATATATATATATATATATATATATATATATATATATATATATATATATATATATATATATATATATATATATATATATATATATATATATATATATATATATATATATATATATATATATATATATATATATATATATATATATATATATATATATATATATATATACATATATATATATGTATATATGTATATATGTATATATATATATATATATATATATATATATATATATATATATATATATATATATATATAATATATATATATATATATATATATATATATATATATATATATATATATATATATATATATATATATATATATATATATATATATATATATATATATATATATATATATATATATATATATATATTATATTTCAAATCTGATATTTTAAAAACTTGCTATGCCATTGTATTCTTAAATTTGTTTTTATTACGTACGTTCTATAGACAAGTGCTTGCCAAAATCGAAATCACTTTCTTGATTGATGAAATGAAAGGCATACGACATATCGTTATTAAAGTTTTGCGTTTGACATCCTATAGTAATATCCCTTAGGGAACGTTGGGCATTCGTTGAACAAACACCCAAGGATGCCAGGTGCACAGATTAATCTGTGTTTCATTGATTTTGAATATGCTGCACAGTTTTATGTTATAATGCACAGACTCGCACAGATTTCTTAATTTTTGACCTACGGTTGTGCACAGATTTCACAATATATTACCCGGCATCCCTGCAAACATCAAACACATTGATCCGTCCTTGCAGGAAATGTGTAGATATGTTTTTCAATTGATATGCATCTGGATATATTGCGAGTGAATGGTAGTAAAATCATTCACAAACGAAAATGAATCGAGAAAACTTTTCCATCCTCTTCCTACTAGTGTTCAATTTCTTGAGCGGATGCGTCATATGTTCATTGACCTTCCACCACTCGACAATGCTGCAGTGTAAATCTCACGTCTGAATATGGAGATTCTCACATTTCTACTTATGCGTGCCTATTTTTAAACGTTTGCCCAAAATAATATCTTAACCTTACCCGCCGTGATCAGACGAGATATGGGTATGCGGAAAGTGTAAAAAAACATGGAAATCTGTAAAGCAATTTCATAAAGAAGGCTAGTTTTTTTGTAAGGCTGTTGCTTGATTAATAATAGGCAATCTACAAAGTGTACCGTGCTTACGCAACGCATTATTTCGCGTAATTGACAACATAGATTAACACATTATATATCATCAGACACGTTATACAAATAGCTTTTGAACGAGCTATATTTTGTTGAAAACGGACTATTATCAAAAGGGACATCGAATAATAAATACGAACGACGGATTTTTACCGCTCCAATATATAGAAATTAGACCAAAAACATGCAATCAAATATTAACGCCAAAACGGTTAAGTTGAGGTCAATAGCAGCTCCTGAGAAGTTATTGAATGTAATATGCTCTTTCTTTGATATTGTGTGTTAACAGATTAAACCCCCTATAACGGAGATATTTTCATTAATTTTATCAGAAAATTATATTGAGATGATGTCTTGGGTAATTTTATAGCGAACATCTTTACTGAAAACACCAAGTGTCTATCTTGTATGCTTTAAAAATTATAGCATGTTTTGCTGATTTCATGTAAAGAAAGGCTATGCAATCACTCTAAAAATCGACTTTGTAACCGAGGCCCGGAGGGTCGAGTTTCATATACCATTCGACTTTACATAGTCGACATGGCTGTTGTAATTTAACCGATCGTCGACCATCACACCCAGGTGCTTCATCGATTGAATGGATTGTCCTCCGACGCTAATCTCGACACACTGGATTTTTTTACAGTTGCTGACCAGCACTACCTCGGTTTCGTGGTGAACCAGCTGCAACTTGACGGTTATCGTCAGGACAACATTATCTGCAAAGCCGACGATCTCAGCTCCCTGGGCAGTTCCAGTGTTAACACTCCGTTGTACATTATATTCCAGAGCGTTGGGTCGATTATGGAGCCCTGAACTACTCCGGCGTAACCCTAGTTGATCTCTGCCCCATGCTCGTTTCGTAGACAAGTACTCGGTTCTGGAAGTAACTTTCAGAACCTTGCATAGATAGTCCGGAACCCGCATTCTGTGTAGCGCTACGGCGATCGCTTCCCAGCTAGCACTGTTGAACGCGTTCTTCACGTCTATCGTTACCACGGCGCAGTAGCCATTACCCCTTCTCTTTTGATTGAATGCTTTCTCCGCGTTCGCGATGACTATGCGAATGGCGTCCGCCGTCGATATCCCTTTCCGGAACCCGAACTACCTCTGCGATAGCCTGTTGAGGATGACCCTTTCCAAGAGCTTACCGAGAGTATCCAGCAGGCATATAGACCAGTACGATGCTGGATCTCCTGGTGGTTTCCCTGGTTTTGGCAGCAACACCAACCTCTGGAACTTCCATCTATCCGGGAAGTAGCCATCGTCAAGCCAAGGCATTTCTGTAGGACTATCCTGAACATGTCCGGAAACGCCAGGATCGCAGTCTTCAGTGCCACGTTGGGGATACCATCCGGTCCGGGAGCTTTCTTCGCTTTCAGCCCTTTTGCCGCTATAAGGAGCTCGTCGTTGGAAACTCGATCACTCAAAAAAATTATCACTTCCTTATCATATGCAAAAACATATAAATATTTTCCATAACACTTTTCACGTAAATATTACATGTTTCACACCTAAAAGATTTCATTGTCAATCAAATTAAAATCATCGTTGACTGCACGTATATCTTAAGTGAAATTCAGATGCTTTCCATAGGAATGTCATATACTTTCTAGATGACATCCATATTATTTTTATGTGAGTTTCAGTCGATTTTTAGTTGCATTTCCTATAGCATTCAAATGCTTTTATTATGTGTTCAAGAAGAGTGGAGGATGTAGAATAAATATGAAGACATTTAATTGATTTGAAATGTATATATTTACTTGAACTACTTATAAATGTATAACAATTCCGAAATAGAATCGCTGCATATTGTTTCCACCATTGATTCCAATTTTGAATTTTTTCTCCAGTTTATTTAGTCCCAGATTCTGAAATGTAATTACGTTTTAATGGCATTGTTCTTAATGTATATAATAGATTTAATTTTCATTTAAATACCTTTATCAAACTGTTTGAGGATCTCCGGCTGTAATTCGGATACCTTGTGCTGGTAATACGCCATATTAAATCTGTTTACTTTTTTCACATCGTACATTCACATAATACTCACATGCTTTACATATAATACTTGAAGTATGTGACTATCACATACAATGTATGTATTGTATACTTGAAAGTTATTGGTACCTTATTTGAAAGTTATCATTGTAGGTATGAATTTTAATTGCTGCACATGAATCTAATATGATTAGTTGATTTTAACATTTATGTGCTTTTTCACATGAAATATATGTGATTTTTTGGATCAGTGATTGTCACCTGCATTTCCACCGTCTGCATCAACGTATGGTGTAGACGGCCATGCGGTTGGGTCGTGCTTCGGGAGAAGGCTCTCCACGATAATTTTCAGCTTGTCGGCGCACATTTCGACTGGCGTCATCGGACCCTTGATCCTTGCTTAGCACTATCTCGCGTTTAACAGCTACCCTGGCCGCCCAGAATATAACCTTACACTCTTCTCTAATTGCCTCAGATCTTGCTCTCTGGACGCGTCGTCTGGCTTTTAGGCAAGCAGCCCGGAGGATGCTTAGCCTTTCGTTCCATCAGTACGATGCCGGATGCCGGTAGTTCATCGGCTCTATTTTTCTCGGCATTGTTACATCGCATGCCCTAGCTACTGTTTCCGACAGCTGATCGGCACTCCAAATTGGAGTGACGCTGTCAGCACGAAGTCCTTCCACAAAAAGGTCCTTGTCGATGTCCTTTGTTTTCCACTTCCGCTCGTCAGTCCACTCTCGGCGTTACTGTACAATTTCGCTGACCAATGATA